>NC_142356.1:11436815-11742887 GCF_059441175.1 Urocampus carinirostris
TAAACACTCATTACCTGACGGGGGTCAGAAGAAGAAGGAGGTGACGTCAGTTCAATGGTAACAGGACCATCATTTTGAATTTGTACATTCATGCGAGCCCCAAATTTTCCATCTAAAACACAGGGCAAAAATGGGAAAAACACAAATATTTCAGTATGAATAAATACTGTACAGAAAACAAAGTGCCAATAACCGATTTTAAATCTTTCTGATTTTGAGGCACAAGCTAAGGAAAAGCTTTTTTTTAACACTTTGTCAAGATGAGATCACGCTAAAGCTGATTCAAATTCAGTTAGACGCTCCACTACTTATGACCATTCAACTTACGTAAAACGGTACATGAGAACATTTTTGAGGGATGTCGAAAAATATCCGGTCACTGCTGTAAGTTAGATTTTGTATTGTGTGCACCTTTTTCCGAATACAGGACATTACTGTAGTGCGCTGTGAGAGGTCACCCAGCATCTACCCGGAAGAAGAAAAAAAATCCACTTCCTAGTTCATGTGTAAACATTCTATACTGTCTATGTCTATACTATCTCCAGCGCTCTAAGAACTTTGACATTTTTATTGATTAATATCTCTTGCATCCATTCAATATGGTTGGTGTAAAGTGTAAAGAAGAAGCGAGATGTGGAATAAGAAAGCTTAATGTGGTTGAGACAACGCCGTTTTTCAGCCACTTTTTACCACAGAGGAGGACTTCTTGAAGCGCATCTTCCAAAAGTAAGTTAAACTTAACTTTATAGAGCGTATTATTTTATGAAAAGATTAAGTTTTGTTTTTTTAGAACAAATCAATACAGGTTACTTATAAAAGGCTTAATCATACTTATATAAACATTAAACATACCTCTAAAAAAAATAAAAACTTAAATCTACATTCTATACAAAATATAGCACTGAAGAAACTTACGGACAAATTTAACGAACGAACAATCGTCCGGAACCCATCTCGTTAGTAAGTAGGGCAGCAAACGTATTGTTCTCGAAACCTTTTACACTTCATCCTTTTCTTAAAACTTTGGAAAAAAAATGTATGGGTTGGGTTAATCCATCCATCCATTATCTGCACTGCTTATCCTCAGTAGGGTTGCGGGGTGCTGGAGCCCATCCCAGCTATCTTCGGGCAGTGGGCAGGGGGACACCATGAACGGGTTGCCACTTGCCAGCTTGTCGCAGGACACACAGAGACTAGACAAGTCACTCGCTAATGACCCCCTATGGACAATTTGGACCAGCCAATTAACCTGAAACGCATGTTTTTGGAATGTGGGAGGAAACCGGAGTGCCCGGAGGAAACCCACGCAAGCACGGGGAGAACATGCAAACTCCACACAGGAAGGTTCGATGTCATGACCTCAGAACTGTGCCGCACACGTGCTAACCACTGCGCTGCCGTGTTGCCCAGTTGGGTTAATTGTTTGTTTAAGATCAACTAAAATGGTTCATAGCCCAGAATATTAAGATTTTAAATTTAGGGCACATCAACTACCTATGGTCTATAACAATCATACAAAATTAGTTCAAGTGTGGTGCCTAAAGCACACGTGATGTTAAAGAGGATGATGTTAGCTCAGCGGCTGAACTAATTTTAAAGGTTTATTTATCTATTACCCAAGAAAGTGTTTCAGATAACATATGGTTTTCTAAAAATAAACTGTATATGACTGGTTAGAGCCAAAAGACAATTGAGGCAAGATGCAGCCATTTGCTGTATGGCAAGATGATAACCTCAATGTGGAACCACTGGGTCAGAAAGATGAATGCCCCACTAAGGTTTTGGTCTAGGCTACAAGACTGCTACATCATCATATTTCCTCTACAAAGCTAATTAGGAGTCTTCACTCATACAGGCCAAGGTGTGCTTTCTATCATCTCCCCTTGCGGCCAGACCCAATTCAGTGTCTCCAATGAAGCACCTACTGCAGTTCCAACATAATTTAGGCCAATTAACTCGACACCTTAGATCAGGCATGATAAACTCGTTTTGGCCCAGGGGCCAGATCCAGACTTTATGCTCCAAAGTGGGCTGGATCCGTAAAAAATCTAAACAGCATATATTTTGCTTTGTTTTTTAGTACTATGCTTTATCATCGGCATACATTTGTAGCCTACACTACAAATCATCAACATGGATGAAAGGGGATCTTTTCTAAGCACAACATATTTATACACTAGAAATGGAAAAATAAACTGTTTTCATGTTTGGCATTGATTTTTTTTAATAGTGTGTATTTTAACAGTTGAGTAAAAGCAGCTTTACATATGAACACACTCACCACACTAATCAACCTCAAGTGAGAGCTATGAATAAAATATGCTTACCTGAACTGTCACTGCTTTGAATAAAAAATAAGTACAATATATCAGTTTTAGCATTCAAAAGGTAATAACATCAGATACAACTACCAGGCTTGGCCTACTAAAGCTGAGAAAATACTGCAAAATATTGTCTTTAACATGAAACCAGATCATAATTTGAACGATGTGTGCAAACAAATACCATGCTATCACCCTTTTATTCCTCAATCTCATTTCACTCCTGCAGTTTACTTGCTGCTGTTGGCTCCTGAAACTTGGCATTTTTTTGCTTTTACAAGTGCATATCAGGTGTCAAATCCTGACTACTAGCACATTTAACAATGTCATTTAAGTGTTTGTTTGTGAACATTATTGTTCATCACCACCTGTTCACAAAAATAAGTATAAGAAGTCCAAAATCAAGAGCCTGCAGCTGGTACAAAATGCTGCAGCGAGGCTTTTAACTAAGACAAGTAAGTTTGATCACATTACCCCAATTTTAGCTAACCTGCGTTGGCTCCCTGTTAGCTTAAGATGTGATTTTAAGGTTCTGTTGGTAGTATACAAAATCATGCATGGACTTGCTCCCTCATCTTTCAGATTTAATTCACCACTATGTTCCGGTCCGGAGCCTTCGCTCTTAAAATTCTGGTCTACTAGTGATCCCAAGAGCCAAGAAGATATCCACAGTTTCGAGAGCGTTCTCCATTTGGACCCTGGTGTTGTAGAATGCTCTGCCCCCTATTTATCAATCTGCAACCTCAGTGGAACTGTTTCAATCTAGGCTTGAAATACACTTATATTCCTTAGCTTATGAATAGCCTATATTTCATGTTGACAATGTCTGTGTATTATTTGTTATTGAAACATCCATTGCAGCCTGGTCATCCTGGAAGGATTACCTCATGTGCGGTCCCTTCTCAAGGTTTCTTCATTTTCCTTTGGAGACTGCCGTCATGCAGGTTTTAGATCAGGGGATAGTGTCATAATAGTCTGTAGTTCTCAATAGACTGTGGTCTGTGCAGCCCTTCGAGACTCCTTGTGATTACTAATAAACAAGACATGACTTGACTATTCAAAAAGATGGATAGAACTTTTGCTGGCTGTCAGCTCTTTTATACATTTACTGTCCTTTAGTAGCGAAAAGGAGCATTTGATTTCTGTTTATTTAAAAAAAATCCTAACTTTTAATAAAAATTAGCTAAAAACTTGCTTTACTGACATACTCAGAAATTTACAGCAGTCCGAATTTAATCCTCATCAACCAAGCTGGACCCGACCTGCGGACTGTATGTTTGACATGCCTGCTTTAGATGCATAGGTCAAACAGCATCAGACACCACCAAAGAAGTAATTTGCCGACCCACCTTTAACCAGCTCGGGCTTATAGGCACTCTTCATGTTTTCCAGGATGCTGGCGTAGAAAGGCTGTGCCAATTCTCCGGGCATTGCCGAGTGGAAGTCAGGCTTGTTGCCCTTCAGGATGCATTGGAGTGTGAATTGGCTCACACACAGCACCTCATAGTCGTGATCCATGACACTTTTGCTCCATGCCCGACCGTTCTCGTCTTCAAACAGCCGCAAGTTCAGGATTTTGCGGATTCTGCGAGCAATAACACAACACAGATAAAATGTTAACCAATCTCATAAGCAGAACGGCAGTCGTCAATGGAAAACGTTACATCCTGGTTTCAATAGGGTAGAGAATAATACCTTTGATTTAATAAATATTTAAAATCGTAGTATTTCAAGTAGGAGTAGATTAAGTGCAATATTAGTTTTGATGGTCGGTCCATAGCTAGTTTTTTTTGGCTTTTCAAGTATATTCTTATAGTCTTTATTTTTATGACTTAAAACAAGGATTACCAGGCACAATCAGTTTCTCCCCCAGGTCCATCAACAACCTAAACAAGTGCGCACTGTGAAAAATCTTGCATGGTTATAAAAAAATGGATATTCATATGTTATGTTTGGCCTTATTTTGGAGCTAAATGTTAAAAACTAAAAGATTACCTGTGAAAGTATTTAACATATTGTTACATGCGATGATACTCAAATACTTCGGTCCGTTTACGGTCATGGTGTTACACCAAAAGACCCCGATGTGACTGTAAATTGCTAATTCTTCATATGGAATCTCAATAAACCATGTATCCCTAAGATATTTTGAAACGAAAAGCCACAAAATGAACTTTAACCCAAAACAAGATTTTTACCCAAAAGCCCTCGCTAAGGACCTAGAGAAATTGGATTGGGTGAGCAGTAGGATTAGGTGGAGCGATATAAAGAACTCTTTCTCCTCTCCCAGCGACGTCTGCACTGAAAGGAAATACTTTGATACAATCGTTTGCAGTATTTTGTGACATTTTTACAAAATAACTTTGCTTGCACCTTATTTTGAAACCTATTATCTAGGACAAAAATGACAGTCAAAATGAGCCTCAACACCCTCAAGTCACTGCGGAAGGGAGACAAATCTTGAGAGAGAGAGAGAGAGAGAGAGAGAGAGAGAGAGAGAGAGAGAGAGAGAGAGAGAGAGAGAGAGACTTTATTCATCCCCGAAGGGAAATTCACATTTCCAGCAGCATCCCTGAGCTGAGAACAATACAATAATAAAGCAAAAAGAATACAATACACAAATACCCAGTGTGACGTGCAAATGCCCACTGTAGCGTGTTATATAGAATAACTAAATAGTGCTACACAGAATACATATTGCAATAAGATTCGGTAATATGCAATGTAGGTGGTGTGGTTTACTGTGGGCTTTTACTCAGCCGGGTAGAGTTAAAGAGCCTCATGGCATGAGGAAGAAAAGTGGTATATTTATATTGATATGTGACACATAATTGGTAAAATGGCGGCGCCCTCTGTTGGCTGCGGCTGCATCGACTCGCTACAGCGGGTCAGGTGTATCGACATTTCGTTCTGTGTACATTGTTACAAAGAATGACAATACAAAGGAAATTATTATCTCTCATCTCATCTCATTAGCCGTACCGCTTATCCTCATTAGGGTCGCGGGGGGGCTGGAGCCCATCCCAGCCATCTCCGGGCAGTGGGCAGGGGACACCCTGAACGGGTTGCCAGCCAATCGCAGGGCACACGGGGACAGACAACTCACTCGCTCATTCACACCTAGGGACAATTTGGACCGGCCAATTCACCTGAAATGCATGTTTTTGGAATGTGGAAACCGGAGTGCCCGGAGGAAACCCACGCAAGCACGGGGAGAACATACAAACTCCGCACAGGAAGTCTGGAGCTGGATTTGAACCCACGCAGAAGGTTCCCAAGACATGAACTGTGCCACACACGCGCTTACCACTGCGCCGCCGTGCTGCCCGATTTCAAATCATTATATCAAATTATTAAACATCACACAGTGAAATAAAATGTGTTGAAGAATTTGCTTTTATCTGGAGAGAAAGTTGGTGTTTTTTGTTGAATTTTGTATTAAATGATATGGTGTGGCTCTCATTGAAAAAAAATCAAAATGTTTTTGCTTTTTTGGCTCTTTGGGTCAAAAACTTTCCCAACCCCTGCTTTATAGTTACGATGACTGTAGTTTTAAGACCAGTCTCCAAGAACTATCTTTTTTTTGCCCATTTATGTCTGACATTCTTTTTACCTTTTTTCTCTGACTTTTTAGATCTTAAGACACATGTATCCTCAAGTGCCATGTCTAATCTAATCGTTGTAAACACTGTTCACTACATTATTATCAATGAAAATAAGGACAATTTTAAGTCTATTTTTTACATAAATGTAATTGTATAGGCCAGAAAAGGTACAAGTTAAATTAACTTAAAACTTGACCATGCTTGTTATATAGATTATAATGTATTACTGCCAACAAGAAAATCTAATAACGGTCATAAATCAGACAGTGAGATTGTTTACTTGGTGGTCACTGTTTTCTCTTTTTTTTTTAGGTTTCAGATCCGGGGCTGCTGTAACGGTGGTCTGTGCAGCACTTTCTGAGACTGTATAAATGATTTCGTCAAAGCCAGGTCATCAAGAACATAACATACATAGAGTATTGCGTGTATCAGGTGTACGCACATGAAGGGCTAATCGTGAATATTTATCATACATGCGAATATTTTTTAAATTTTTGACCTCCTTTTCTGTGAACGAGTCTTTAATTCCAAAGCCTAGGAACTAAAATCAAACAAAAGAGAAATATGTTTGCTGCAGCTTGCAGCATTAACTCAAAATGTTTTGAAATCTAAAAACTAGAAGCGCAGCAAAGATACATGTTTTCACTTTACGTGTGTGTTGAAATTAGAGTATATTTTCGCATCCGTGCACCTCACTTTTGCACCTTGTTCAATATTGCACTTTAACACTGAAAAGTTGGGACTTAAGACCTGTTATTTCACCTTTGCATTGCCCCTCAAAAGTTTTTAACCTAGAAGGCTAA
The DNA here is from genome assembly GCF_059441175.1 of Urocampus carinirostris. NCBI lineage: Eukaryota > Metazoa > Chordata > Actinopteri > Syngnathiformes > Syngnathidae > Urocampus > Urocampus carinirostris. Next base: position 11,443,545 of record NC_142356.1, read on the forward strand.
AATCCTGCACTGAACAGAATGTAAAATGAATAATGCCTTGTTTTTTTTCTCTTGACTTGATTTATTGACCATTGAATAGCTCTTATTCATCAAGGTGTACAGAATATGTAATATTCAGTTCAGATTATCATAGAAGCATGTAATGCAGAGGGTAAATGTCAATCGTGATTATTTGTGTGACAATTATTCCTCTCCAGAAATTCCCAAAGGCTGAAATCCCTACGTACATGTACTCAGCATCTTTGTGGGTGTCCTCCACCGATATTCCCAAAAGCACGCACAAGCCCCGTCCTATTGAGCTAACCGTATCTTCTCCAACTGCAGGAAAAAAGAAAAAAAATCAGATTAGTGGAGTCAAGTGCAGCTATGTGCAGGGTTGGGTAGGGTTACTTTAACTTGATTACTTTCAATTACTTTTGGATTGCTCTAATTCCAAATATGCTAATAAAAGACAAAAGAAACTAAATATGAATAAAATGACTCAATTTTGTGCAGGCTTGGGGAGTAACGGAATACATGGAACGGCAAAAATGATGTTGGCAAGCTGTTTGGATTTATTTACATTTTGTTTTTGTCGCATTTTATGTTAGTTTTGCCGGAGATCAAAGCCAGCAAAGAAAGCTTACCACGTGCTGTGAGTCGTAATTTTATTCATATTTAGTTTCTTTTGTCGTTTATGAGCATATTTGGTATTGGAGTAATCCAAAAGCCATTGAAAGTAATCAAGTTAAAGTAACGCTACCCAACCCTGGCTATGTGTATATACTGAATTGTAAGCACGAGGAATTCAGTAATTCAGCCTATCGGTCACTTTCAAAATGATACATTTGTTTTCCAGTCTTCTCAAGAAAGTGAGATTTACAGATAACTAGTGTTTATAAATTCTACAGTACTTATTTATTCTATTTGCAGTACAATAACATGAAGTCGACTCAATGCTAAGCTAGCCCATGTTAGCTTAACGCGCATTCTAAACGCTATTTAAGTGATATGATCAGAAACATCCACAAGAATGAAGCTCAAACGCATATTTAAATCCAGGAAACATGTTCACCCATAACAGACGCCTTTGTTACTCTTTGGATGATCGCTTTCATTGTTTTGGCAAAGTTCCACGGCGCATTTGACACATGTAGTACCCAAACATACGTCGTAAAACGAGAGGACAATTTACGCCCTCTAGTGACTTCTCCTAGAACTTCACTTTCACTTAGGTTAAAGCAGCGGTGTCAAATTAATTTAGTTTGGGGGCCACGCGGTAGGGGAAAGATATTATTATGGGGGGCCAGACTAGTTATTAGATAATAGACCTTGTGGTAAAAATAATCCTACACCATATTTTATTTTTCAAACGTGTTTACTTATGTAGTTTAACATGTTATATTCAGGGTTGGGTAGGGTTACTTTAACTGGATTACTTTCAATTACTTTTGGATTACTCCGATACCAAATATACTAATAAAAGACAAAAGAAACTAAATATGAATAAATCTAAGACTCACAACACATGGTAAGCTTTCTCTTCTGGCTTTGATCTCTTTGATCTCCGGCAAAACTAACATAAAATGCGACAGAAACAAAATGAAAATAAATCCAAACACCTTGCCAACATTATTCTTGCCGTTCCGTGTATTCCGTTACTCCCCAAGCCTGCACATAATTTAGTGATTTTATCCATATTTAGTTTCTTTTGTCTTTTATTAGCATATTTGGTATTGGAGTAATCCAAAAGTAATTGAAAGTAATCAAGTTAAAGTAACCCTACCTAACCCTGGTTATATTGTACATGTGTTTCATTATATCATATATATTGTTAATAAACGTTTTTGTGTGCGATATTGAGTTGCTCGACATGAATGAGGTATATTATAAAAACACTTCAAAAATGAAGTAGCTTGGACGGTCACTGTAGAAGGAAAAAATACATGCAAATATAATTAAGTAGAATAATACATTTTCTTATTCAAATTATTAATTGATTTTCTGCATTAAATTATTGTTGGTAATATACTGATTAAAGGGATAACCACAAACCTGCGTTTTTTTCCATTTTCTCCTTTTATACTTCCTGTTTTTCTTAACTTCTTTATACAACATGATCATTCGTAATATAATGCATCAAAGCAAGTGAGCCGTTTGAAGAGACGGACTTCCTTTCACTACACAACTACCTCATGAAATCCGATGTTTTTTAAGACCGCGTGTATTCCAAGATCAGAATGACTTACGGCGTTCTAATTCAGGTTCGGCCATTGCAACTTGATGATTGTATCCGAAGAAAATTCAAAACTATGTTGTAATGTAGGACAATGGAAATTGTGCTCCGGGTTTGATGACATTGCCACTTCCTGGTGTTGATGTCAGTTCAGATTCAGTGTTAAAGTGCAATATAATAATAATAATAATAATAATTTCCTTGTATTGTCATTCTGTGTAACAATGTACACAGAACGAAATGTCGATTGCACCTGACCCGTTGTAGCGAGCCGATGCAGCCGCAGCCAACAGAGGGCGCCGCCGACCACTTTTTAAGTCTTAGGAATGACTCGGCCGGGGCGCGAACCCGAACCTCCCAGTCTCAAAGCGGGCGCCTTACCATCTAGGCTACTGAGCTGGTATTGAACTAAGTGCAAAAATGAGGTGCATAGATGCGAAGACATACTCTATGTTTCTGCACGGAGTCTGCGCTCGGAAAATGCCGGTCTACTTGTGACTCTGAGAGCCAAGAAGTTTGCAGGCTTGAGAGTGTTCTCCTTCCGGGCCCCGGTGCTATGGAATGCCCTGCCTCCGGAGATAAGATCTGCAACCTCAATGGAAGTTTTTAAATCGAGGCTTAAGACACACTTCTATTCCAAAGCTTATGATTGATGCCCACTTTATATTCTGTATTGTCCTGTCTTTTTCCAACTGCCTGCCTGGTGGTGATACGAAGGAGAAGGACGATTTGAGATGAGTCAGCGGACCAGCGTTTGACCTGAAGCATGTGAACGCCTGCATGGACCAGCTGGCAGAGATGGGAAGCTGCGTCGTGGCCGTCGTAGACTTTCTGGACTAGTTCACAGGCTGGGGGCCTCGCTGCTGTCATGCACTTTCCGGACGAATCTTCAACACGTTACCTAGTGTTTACTATGTTTGTGTACTGTAATGCTAAATGTAATTCACCCTGGTCATCCTGAAAGGGGGATACCACTTGTGAGGTCCCTTCTCAAGGTTTCTCTTTTTCCTCACGCTGAGGTTTTGAGTTGTTCCTGGCCCGCATGTTGGTTTAAGATCAGGTAAGCGTGTCATTGTAATCCTGTGCAGTCCTTTGAGACATTTTTGTGATTAGGGGCTCTATAAATACATGTGACTTGACTAGATTGTGTCTGCTATTGCCCGCAGGACCTGGTCATGGCGCCACCTATACCCGCCATCCTCCAAAGCCTTTGAGCAACAGCTGAGAATGTGTTCTAATGATCCTCTTTTCTGATAATGCTGACACACAGGTGAATCTAACCAGCCCCAGTTGAACAGGATGGCCGGGCTTGGGAGGACATCATACACTGATTCGACCAGGAATTTGAAGTGGTCTCAGAAGTTCGGTCCAGGTGATCTTCCAGATAGCAATGTACTCCCACTTTGTCCAGGCCCCTTGCTTGCTCATGCCCACCTTAGCACAAACCTTAATTACTTCCTCCCTGTTTTGACCTTCACTCCTGCAGAAGACTTTTCAGTTAGTGGAATCTCTGTAAAGCAGGACTTCTCTGGCCCGGGAAACCTTGAACTCTTCTAGTTAATGAATAACATGAAGTGTGGCTGGAGGTCTCTTCAGAGGCTCACAGTTGAATTATGATTGAGGAATGTAAGATTTGATTATAAAACAATTATTGAGGGTGCTTTTTCATCAATATTTTTTCCATCACGAAATAGTTTCGGTTATCAATTGTGCAAACTACAATTTCCACTACTTTGTTACACTTATGCAGACTGCAAAAATAGTGCACAAACACTATTTCAAATGATTGATAGAATAATTTTGAATGCCTGGTTCAAAAAGACTGCACTATATTACCCCATTTGTCCTAGAGATCTAGACTCTTGATATTTGTATTCTGAACGATGTGGAAAATAATATATTATTTTGTTATACCATGAGATTTAATTACTCTTTTAATACCTTTGGCTCATTTTCAGTATTAGCTTTATTTGACTAAAAACCAACTAGTTAAGATTACAGTAAAATACACATTCTTTGGCTGAGCAAAAAAATATGTAACGAAATATTTTTGAGGGAGGGCAAGATTGTCATTGTAAGGGTAGCAATAATTGTGTAGACAATTTTTTATGACATTTTTTTCAGACCGATTACTAAATCTTGAGTAGTCATCAATACCACACATCGATACATTTTTTTCTCTCCACATAATAACCTTCAAAAATTCTAACATAATAAAGTCCACTCAGAGTTAATGGTAATTTACCATTCAAGTCTTGTTTATTTGTATATCCCTTAATCACAAAGTGTCTCAAAGGGCTGCACAGACCACAGATTATTGCAAACCACAGACTATTATGACACCATCCCCTGATCTAAAACCTACTTGAGGGCAAGGAAAAACTCAAAAACCTCAACTTGAGGAAAATGAAGAAACCTTGAGAATGGACCGCACATGAGGTAATCCCCCTTCCAGGATGACCAGGCTTCAATGGATGTTGCAATAACAAATAATACACAGATATTGTCAACATAAAATATAGGTCATTTATAAGCTATAGAAGTGTGTTTTAAGCCTGGATTGAAACAGTTCCATTGAGGTTGCAGATCAGATCTATTCCTTTAAGATCTAAATGGCCACTGGAAGGCAGCCGATATTTATACAAGTTACTGATACCTTAATGGGGCATTGTGTTTCATTTAGCGCCTCCTAGTAGTTAGACAAAAAACTAATTCATGAAAAAAGTGATTTGAATAATAAGCAAAAAAAATAAATGAACAATCATACATACATTTGCATTTTTTTAAATCACAAAGGGAAAAAATGTATTGTTTTACAAAATAGGAGCCTCACCAATGGGGAGCTGACACAATTGTTGCCAAGGGTACCCGAAAAACCCACTGAAAGGCTCAGCAATGAGAAAAAAATGCACTTGTTTTGGTTGCAATACACAATGAAGAAACATCTAGTTGTCAAATATTACCCCATTAAAAAGACCAGGCCCTTGCACATCTCTAATGTTAAAGGTGACGCCATCTTCTGGCTAAAATCATCATTGCAGCTCTTATAACTGCACATGCAAGTATGTGAAATTCTCATCCATCCATCCATTATCTGCACCGCTTATCCTCAGTAGGGTCGTGGGGGTCCTGGATCCCATCCCAGCTATCTTCAGGCAGTGGGCAGGGGACACTCTGAACTGGTTGCCAGCCAATCGCAGGGCACACAGGGACAGACAACTCACTCGCTCATTCTCACCTAAGGACAATTTGGACCGGCCAATTAAGCTGACACACATGTTTTTGGAAAGCTGGAGGAAACCAGAGTGCCTGGAGGAAACCCACGCAAGCACGGGGAGAACATGCATACTCCACACTGGAGATTCAATCTCATGACCTCAGAAGTATGCCACACGCTCTAACCACTGCGCGACCGTGCTGCCCGTGAAATTCTCAGATGTGCTCAAATCAGCTCTTCTTTTTTCGTTTTTTTGGGTTGGCATTTGGACAGTATTTAAAACAGTCCTTGTCTTACTTTCGCTAGAACACTGATGATAAAAGTGGGATAAAACCAGAAAGGTGCCGTGGGGGGGGGGGGGGGGGGGGGTAATATATATGAAGGCTCTTTAAACTTGGTTGGGAATTGTTAAGATGTACTTAATAGAGAATACGTTTGATTAACATTTTTTAAAAGGCAATTAAAACTATGCACACCACTCTTGAGTACCTATTCACTGTATGTTAGGCAATTAGGCTAGTATTTGCAAAGAAACGTGATTAAGAAGTTCTTGTCTTTATAATTGTTTGTTTTATTTAATCCTCCCATGGGTGAACGAAGAGACACAATGTCCAGGTCACAGTGCCAGTGTAAATTTCAATCCTTCCCAGTGCCAGGGCTATCAGAGAACGACTTAAAGAAATTATAAATCCTTGTGGTGTATGGCACAAAGCCTTCTTTGTAAACGACAATCGTTTTGTTGTGAGGAGTCTGGTAGACAATTTTGCCCGGGTTCTTCGGCTCGTCTCTCGTTCCTTCTTCTTGAGCTGAATCTGGTTAAGCAAAAAGTAGGTGGAGTTAGTAACTGCAAAATGACCAGGGTTGGGTAGGGTTACTTTAACTGGATTACTTTCAATTACTTTTGGATTACTCCAATACCAAATATGCTAATAAAAGACAAAAGAAACTAAATATGAATAAAATTACTAAATTTTGTGCAGGCTTGGGGAGTAACGGAATACATGGAAGTGCAAAAATGATGTTGGCAAGCTGTTTAGATTTATTTTCATTTTGTCACATTTTATGTTAGTTTTGCCGGAGATCAAAGCCAGGAGAGAAAGCTTACCACGTGTTGTGAGTCATAATTTTATTCCTATTTAGTTTCTTTTGTCTTTTATTAGCATATTTGGTATTGGAGTAATCCAAAAGTAATTGAAAGTAATCCAGTTAATGTAACCCTACCCAACCCTGAAAATGACAGAGCCTCCACAGAATAACATAAGATAATGAACAAATCGAAAAAAATAAACAGCTAAGAAAATGGCGCTTAAACCAATTGTAGTTCAAATTAACAGACTAATGAATGGCAAAGCGTAATGTTATGATGACTTCTCACACCTTTTTTGACGTCGAAATGACCCGTGCTATACAAATATCCAAAGGTACCGATCGTAGTCCACACACCAAAAGCGTAGATTGCCGATAAACCTTTGTGCCACTTTGAAGGTGATTTCATTTTGGCAATTAAAGCAGCAGCGTTTTAGAGTTAATGTGTTCACCTAGCAGCTAGCATGACCTGATAGGGCGCCGCCATGACAGTACAACCCGGAAGTAAACAAGGAAATCGTCAGTGACGAAACATGACAGTAAAGTGAAAAATAGGTAACATTTATAACATTTTTTACACAGAACTCACGCTTTCAAATGTGTATATAAGTTTATTTTTAATGTAAACCTTTAATATTTTTAAGAATTTTCTATTTAGGTTCTGGGTTGTTTCCTCATTGTGTACAATGACCAATTTAAACTACCGTGGTGGTTGTCAACAGGGTTGGGTAGGGTTACTTTAACTGGATTACTTTCAATTACTTTTGGATTACTCCAATACCAAATATGATGATAAAAGACAAAAGAAACTAAATATGAATACAATTACAAAATTTTGTGCAGGCTTGGGGAATAACGGAACACATGGAACGGCAAAAATGATGTTGGCAAGCTGTTAGGATTTATTTTCATTTTGTTTCTGTCACATTTGATGTTAGTTTTTCCGGAGATCAAAGAGATCCCCTGCCCACTGCCCGAGGATAGCTGGGATGGGCTCCGGCACCCCCGCGACCCTACTGAGGATAAGCGGTGTGGATATTGGATGGATTAATGTGCATGATGTGCATAAAATAAGAAGCTATACTACAGCTGTATAGCACCATGAAATATTAACAGAAGAGTGACTACATTTTAATAACGCATGAAAGCACTCGTGACCCAGCATGGCGGCGCAGTGGTTAGCGCTTGTGCGGCACAGTTCATGTCATGGGAACCTGTCGTGGGTTCAAATCCAGCTCCGGACTTCCTGTGCGGAGTTTGTATGTTCTCCCGGTGCTTGCGTGGGTTTCCTCCGGGCACTCCGGTTTCCTCCCACATTCCAAAAACATGCATTTCAGGTGAATTGGCCGGTCCAAATTGTCCCTAGGTGTGAATGAGCGAATGAATTGTCTGTCCCTGTGTGCCCTGCGATTGGCTGGCAACCAGTTCAGGGTGTCCCCTGCCCACTGCCCGGAGATGGCCGGGATGGGCTCCAGCCCCCCCGCGACCCTAATGAGGATAAGCGGTACGGCTAATGAGATGAGATGAGATGAGCACTCGTGACCGAGAAAAAAAATAGCGTTCCAGGAGCACGTTGCTTTGTTATGTGCAGGGTTGGGTAGGGTTACTTTAACTTGATTACTTTTGGATTACTCCAATACCAAATATGCTAATAAAAGACAAAAGAAACTAAATATGAATGCAATTATGGCTCACAACACGCGGTAAGCTTTCTCTCCTGGCTTTGATCTCTTCGATCTCCGGCAAAACTAACATAAAATGCGAAAGAAACAAAACGAAAATAAATCCAAACAGCTTGCCAACATCATTTTTGCCCTTCCATGTATTCCGTTACTCCCCAAGCCTGCACAAAATGTAGTAATTTTATTCATATTTAGTTTCTTTTGTCTTTTATTAGCATATTTGGTATTGGAGTAATCCAAAAGTAATTGAAAATAATCCAGTTAAAGTAACCCTACCCAACCCTGGTTATGTGTCGTACCAACACCCACGAGAACTTGTGTTTTTCCCCTCATCTGAAATGGATCGGGCCCAGACAGGCAGGACAAGACACACGCCAGCACCACCCATGGACTGCTGCCTGGGGGAAGACACAAAGAACGCAGTGTAGCTAAGCTCCCAACCAAGACACACCCACCATCTGTGCCTCCTGTAGAAAAACACCAACAATTGGTGGGCCACTGAAGACAAGAACTATGGGCGTGTTTTGTAATGCTTTTGAAAATCCATGGATTTTGTTTTCCATCATGTTCTTTGGATATGAAATTCCCCTTTTGTGATCACGCTGCTGTACCTTACATCGTCATCCGCTTTCATAAGTCCACACTTTACACCAGGGGTCTTCAACAAGCTACCAAAACCTTAAAGCGAAGTCTCCAATCTTTTTTAAGTCAAGTCAAGTCAAGTCACATTTATTTATATAGCCCTTGATCACAAAAATGTCTCAAAGGACTGCACAGAATTACAATTACACAATTACCTGATCTTAAACCAACATGCAGGCAAGGAACAACTCAAAAACCTCAGCGTGAGGAAAAAGAGAAACCTTGAGAAAGGACCTCACAAGTGGTAATCCCCCTTCCAGGATGACCAGGGTGAATCACAATTAGCATTACTATACACAAGCATAGTAAACACTAGGTAACATGTTGAAAATTGGTCCGGAAAGTGCATGATAGCAGCGACGCCCCCAGCCTGTACACTAGTCCAGAAAGTCTATGACGGCCACGCAGTTTCCCATCTCTGCCACCTGGTCCATGCAGGCGTTCACATGCTTCAGGTCAAACGCTGGTCCGCTGACTCATCTCCAAATCGTCCTTCAGAGCTTATTTTTTGTTGCTAATCAGAGCAAAGAGCACCTAGTTTGATGTGTACTTCTAAAATAATAACTTTTCTTGTTGTTTATATGTTGTTATTGTCATAATTACCAAATGGATGTACCTGTGCCCGCTCCTTTGGCGCCAACTGCCTCGGACTCTGATTGGCTCTCGATTAGTATTCAAACCCACTCCTTTCTGTCACCTGTGGTCAGTCCGTCTGCGAACCTCAGATTACTCTAGGCAAACCTTTTTCTACCCTGACCTTTGGTCTAGGCCCTTTTGAAAAATGTTTTAGTTAGAAAACTGTCACAGCTTTCGACCTTTTTCGTCCCCGACCACATCTACTCTCCTTTCCTGGCTTCCGACTGGCTTCCGACCACGACTACGTTTTTGCTCTCCTTCCCCTGCTACTGACTCGTTTGTCCGTTCCTGACACCGCCATCGCTCGCCACGGAAGTCCCACTTCCGCGTTCAGAGCGACCTGCTTCCCGCGCCCAGCGATCACCAGATCGTGGGTGCAACCCTTTCCTTTCTTCCAATAAAACTGAGAGAAACGTAACGCAAGTGGGTCCTGTCTTCATTCTGGTCTTGACAGGACAGCTTCCTCTCGTTGGACCGCATATTTTGGAGATAAATACAATTTTCTCAATCTACGAGTATTTAAAAAAACAGGCACGTTTCTATGATAGTTCATGTATGTTTGTTTATAACGCAAATCAATATTGTTTTTGATGATGTTGGTTTGTTTTTTTACCAAAATCAAACATTTACTGTTACAGTTTCGTAGCAGACATTCTTAGGCAGGCATGTCTAAATTCTAAAGTTTCTGATTTTGACAAATGCGCTATTTACTTTGGCGAATCTGAATGAATGCCACGCTTTAGATATGCAATGATGAGTGACTTGTTTGTTATTTTTGTTAAAAGCGCCCAGCTTAGTTTAGTAAATCCAACACAGCCGATTTTTTGCTGAATGTCACACTTCAGTAATGTTATAAGGCCCGAATAAACATATCAAATCCAAAAATATTATCAGATTTTATGAGTATTTATATATAGAAAATATCCGAATTGGCTCCTCAAATGCTTGTTACCGTATGAATGAACCACCAGAAGGTAATTACAAAATGTGAGTGCGCACATACATTCTAATAAAATGCTTTTTAAATTGCCAGAATATATTTCAGTATCAGGTCGTGCATTTCACACCTACGCCTTCAGGGATGGCTTTTAGTGATGTGTCATTTGAACCTATATTTTGCTATACGTCCTTCAAAATTGTTTGTGAAGGCCTCCTGTCATGATTACCAATGTGATGCACCTGTGCCTGCTCCTTTGGCGCCAACTGCCTCGGACTCTGATTGGCTCCTTATCCCTATTTAAACCCACTCCTTTCTCTCACCTGTGATCAGTCCGTCTGCGAACCTCAGTTTACTCTAGGCAAGCTTTTTGGACCCTGACTCCAATCTGTTTTTGCTCCCGTCTGTTCCCTGGCTTCGTTTTTTTTATCCTGACCACGTCTACTCTCCTCTCCTGGCTTTCGACTCGTTTCCAATCCCGACCACGTTTTTTGATCTGTCCCAGCTACTGACCCATTTTTTCCGTTACCGACACCGCCATCGCTCGCCACGGAAGTCCAACTTCCGCGTTTAGAGGTACCTGCTCACTACGCCCTTTCCTTTCTTCCAATAACATTGAGAGAAATGTAACGCAAGTGGGTCCTGTCTCCATTCTGGTCCTGACACCTCCGGGCAGATTTTTAAGCCTGGCAACAAGTAATGACTGATGTTGAGATTTTTGAGTTTTTCCTTGTCCTCATGTAGGTTTTAGATCGGGGTTTGCAATAATCTGTGGTCTGTGCAGCCCTTTAAGACTCTTTGTGATTAAGGGCTATACAAATAAACAAGACTTAACTTGACATATGATTGGTTAAATGGTTAAATATGAAATATCACATCTGTTAGCAGCGCAACCAGGTGGAAAGTAAAAAACGGACGCCGACTGGCAATTTTGAATTATTTGCTTATCCATGGGAAAATAGAATTACATTACATGATTCAAATATTTTTTAGGCTTTCACGGTTGCCATGGCGCCCAATTGGCCCTGCCCGTGTGGCGCCAGCTGCTGCTCATTGACAGATTGGCTTTCCGTCTATTTAAGCTCAGTGCTCTCATTCTTTCTATGTCAGTCCGTCAACGAACGTCTGCCGCGCAAGTTGCGGGTTTTGACTCGGTCCTGTTTCCTGTTGGTATTCCCTGTCCGGTATTGTTCCCGTTTATTTTTGTCCTGTTTATTATTCTCTCCAGTTTTGTTCCCGTCTAGTTTGTCCTGTTTACTTTCGATATCCTGTTTCATTATCAATCCTGTCTGTCCCGTCCTGTCCGGTATCGACCCCACTTGTCGGATATGATCTGCATTTCTATAGCGCTTTTCAAGTCAATGACTTCCCAAAGCGCTTTACAATGTGCTCCACATTTCCCAATAGCGGCCTTGCAGCCATGTAAGGCGCTAACCTGCTTATTGGGGGTATTAGGGGTTCAGTGTCTTACCCAAGGACACTTCGGCATGTAACACGGACGAGCTGGGATTCAAACTGGGATCCCTTGATCCCAAGACGAGCGCTCTACCTCCTGAGCTACTGCCGCCCCTTTTCAGAACGTAACATTCCTCGGGCAATCGGTATCGATCTTGTCGGCCTCTGGCTTCCTATCATTTCACGTCAGACTGCTGCCAAACGTGCATGACTCCCCATTCCCCGTAAAAATAAAAGGCTTGTGTGAGAAACGTCACGCGTTTGGGTCCAGATCCTGTTCTGGTTCATGACATAGGCCATGAAAGAAGGCTTTTCAGGCCCTGATGGCCTACAATTGCAACATTTTCCCAAAGTTTGATTTATAGGAATCATACATTAAATTATTATGACTCATAAAAATGATTCATTTACATATTGTTTTCAAATCTCAGTCACGTTATCAAATTGAATTTCAACCATGTTGAGTCACTTTCACTAAAGTTTTAGCCTTAATGTTTGGGCCCGGGGGCTATTTTTTCCAAGTTCAAGTAAACGCCTCCTAGACTACTTTGTCCAAACTTGTCAGCTGAAGGTATGAGTCACGTAACTTATACATAAAATCTCCAGACATTAGCAAACAACTGAGCGGCATATTCCTTTGCACCTGTGCACTGGCTTTACCTGGAAGAAGATGACATTTTTGGGGAAAATGATTTGATAGGTGAGTAAAGAGATTTTGCTTATTTTATGAGGAATAGCATTTGCTTAAGATTAGGCCAGGTACGTAGATATACAGTACGTGCATTGGATTGTCTGCTTTTGAGGTACAAAAAGCTTACCATGCACCAAAACATTTATACAGGTGCAGCCAATGTTCCTTGTAATTTTCCACGGGTCTGAGCATTCACACAAAGTCGCTTGAAACAACAGTGAGCAACGGCAATCCCAAGTGTGGCAACTAAATCATTATCAAACATGTCCAAAACCTGACATCACATTACATTTTGCTGAGTTTCAGGCAATGCAAAAAAAAAAGTTTCACTTTTGAATGAATTGACTAATGTATTATTGCAAAGGTTGTACGGCCTACAAACGTCATTTTTTGTTTTTACAACAGTTCTTTCACAAGATTTCCATTTCTTTTTTTTCCGGGTCTCTTTTGTCGCATAATACTAACATTTTTGGGGGCTTATTTAGTCGGTTGCAAGATACAGAACTGTATTCAATCACATTTTTTTAGTGGAAGTACAATGTTGGCAACAAGATTGACTTGGTATAATTGGAAATTATTTGAATGCCACAGACTTTTTCTTCTTCTTCCCTGTTTTTATTCCATTTTTTTTTAAATTCCTTTAAAAAAATCTTTATTTTTCCCTAGCTGTTACTTTTTTATTTTTGTTCTCTACTTACTTTTTTCCTTTCTTTCTTTCTTTTCTTTTTTTCTGGCTTTTTTCAGAATTTTTCCTTCTTTTTTCTATTCCTTTTGTTTCTTTTTCTCAGCTTTTCACTACTTTTTCATTTTGGTATTTTTTTTCTTTTTTGTTGTATTTCCCCCCCTTCCTTTAAGTCATTTTGTGCACAATTTTACATAATATTTGGTCGTGTAGCGATTAAAGGAGCAAAAACAACCTAAAGAGCCGTTTGGGACCCGAAAGAGCCGGTTCTCTTTAGTGAGCCGAGCCGAAGAAGCCGGTTCTCGAAAAACTCTACTGACTTTACTTAACTTCGTCCGACATTGACTTCAAACACCGCATTTAGAACACAGCGTCAGGGCAACCCGTGTAGTTTTACCTTCATGCACTGTAACTTTGACTTAATTCGCTTTTTAATTAGCAATTTCGAGCCCTGATTTTTGTGCGCTGGCTAGATTTTCTTGTGCGCCGAAAATGTGCAGGCAGTGCGCGATTGCGTACGCGCGCAGCTTAGAGGGAACATTGGGTGCAGCCAAAATTGAGATTGCTACAAAACTGAAAGGTTTGGTGGCAATTCCATTTTTTAAATTTCTAATAAGCACACAAGTCTACCATGTGTAGGAATAATGTTTAGCATGTCACCGTGAATCAGCTTTCAAGGGGAAGATTTCAATCTTAATTAAATTTAAATGATTACAATGTTCGAACCTCCTGTGTGGAGTTTGCATGTTCTCCCCGTGCTTGCGTGGGTTTCCTCCAGGCACTCCAGTTTCCTCCCACATTCCAAAAACATGCATATCAGGTTAATTGGCCGGTCCAAATTGTCCCTAGGTGTGAATGAGCAAGTGAGTTGTTTGTCTCTGTGTGCCCTGCGATTGGCTGGCAACCAGTTCAGGGTGTCCCCTGCCCACTGCCTGAAGATAGCTGGGATGGGCTCCAGCACCCCCGCGACCCTACTAAGGATAAGCGGTGCAGATAATGGATGAATGGATAGATGATTACAATGTGTTTTAGGCCTTTGAATTTTTTCTAGACAGCAGGACTGTCTTAAAGGTCTTTATAAGCCATTTATTATAAATGTGTCTGTTACATTTTTGATTGTTTCTTGAATATTTTCTCAGAATTGGAATATAAAAAGCACGGTTGTTCCATTTCTAAGTGAGCATCAAAGCATCTAACACAGGGGTGTCAAACTCATTTTAACTCGGGGGCCACACGATAGAACAAGCATTCTGTCGGGGGCCGGACTAGTAGATTAAAGAGAAAGAAAACAAGATAAAGAAATAAGAGAAAGAGGGAGGGAAAATGGGAGAGAGGGCGGGACAAAGAAAATAAAAGAGAGAGAGGAAGAGAGCGTGAGAAACAAAAGATAAAAAGTCGTGAGAGAGGGGGAAAAGAAAGGGAGAAGAAGAAAGAAATCCAAAGAGAAATAGAAAGACAGAAGGAGAGAAAAGAGAAAAGAAAGCGCAAAGGGTATGAAGAGATAAAGAGAAAAGAGAGAAAAGGAAAAAAGGAAGTTAGAGCAAAAGAGGTTAAAAGACACAGAGAGAAAGAGTCAAAGAGCAACAAAGGAAGAGAAAAAGAGAGACACAGAGAGTGAAAGAGACAGAGACAGAGTGGGAGAAAAGGGGTGGAAAAGAGAGAGAGAGAGAGAGAGAGAGAGAGAGAGAGAGAGAGAAAGAAATACAAGTACAGTGTCTTTGTGTGAGGCACCTGGCTTTGGCAACATCAAGTTGACATATTTCAACCTGCAGCTTGTTTTTCCCTTGCGCTTCTCTGAGTGTTGTCTCGCGGGCCGGATTCAATCCCTTAGCGGGCCTGATATGGCCCGCGGGCCGCCTGTTTGACACCTGTGATCTAACACATATGCACAGAAAATAATTAGAAGAAAAGGTCTTCAGGACTTTTCCTCAAGTTAGAAGTTAGAATCCTGAGGTTAATCCGAGAATTCTGACCCCTATCCCAGTTTCATGTCATTAATCTTATCTCTGTTCCTTTATCTTCTTGGCTCATACCTCACTGTTAATGTGTAAAACTGGAGTGTCATGCCCAATTTCGTTGTCACAATATGTCATGCCCAATTTCGTTGTCACAATATGTTAACCTATTTTGTAACAATGACAATAAAGGTATATTCTATTCTATTCTATTCTATAAAGTCTATCTATCTATCTATCTATCTATCTATCTATCTATCTATCTATCTATCTATCTATCTATCTATCTATCTATCTATCTATCTATCTATCTATCTATCTATCTATCTATCTATCTATCTATCTATCTATCTATCTATCTATCTATCTATCTATCTATCTATCTATCTATCTATCTATCTATCTATCTATCTATCTATCTATCTAACTATCTCCATCCCCCCTCTTTCTATCCATCTATCTATCTATCTATCTATCTATCTATCTATCTATCTATCTATCTATCTAACTATCTCCATCCCCCCTCTTTCTATCCATCTATCTATCTATCTATCTATCTATCTATCTATCTAAAAAAATTGAGTATTCTGACTGGATAGTGAGAATTGTAAGAAGAAAGACACAATGTCAATCTGTTTTTTATTTTCTTTTTATTAATTTGCCCGTATCGTCTTTCGCGTATACTGGCCTAATAATGCAGACTGAATCAATTCAAAACAATAAAAACAAGCTACTCCAAAATACTAATTTTGATAGTGTAAGCAGAAACTCTAAACCTCAGATTGATTTTGACGGTTTGATTCAGAACCAATGACTGGAGGACGGTGTTTAAAGTCAAAAACGTTTCTGAAGCGATCAAAAAGCCACACCCTATTTTAGCTTGTGGTGAGCACTTTTATTCAAAGGAATGTTACGTTCTGAAAAAAAAACCTTTGCCCTGGAGACAAACAAGAAGTTTCATGCCACAGTTATGGAATGGGTCAAAAATACTGAGACAAAATGTTTGCCTCCGGTTGCTGATATTATTTGAGTTTGGATAAAGGTAATGTTTTATATTAATAATATTGTACTGTGTTTTTTTTCACTATTAAATGCACCGGCTTACAGGGTTGGGTAGGGTTACTTTAACTGGATTACTTTCAATTACTTTTGGATTACTCCAATACCAAATATGCTAATAAAAGACAAAAGAAACTAAAAATGAATAAAATGATGACTCACAACACGTGGTAAGCTTTCTCTCCTGGCTTTGATCTCTTTGATCTCCGGCAAAACGAACATAAAATGCGACAGAAACAAAATTAAAATAAATCCAAACAGCATGCCAACATCATTTTTGCCGTTCCATGTATTCCGTTACTCCCCAAGCCTGCACAAAATGTAGTCATTTTATTCAAATTTAGTTTATTTTGTCTTTTATTAGCATATTTGGTATTGGAGTAATCCAAAAGTCATTGAAAGTAATCCAGTTAAAGTAACCCTACCCAACCCTGCCGGCTTATGAGGTATACTCCCCCAAAATACTCTTCTGTGATATATTTTCATATATAAGGCGCGTGGAATTGAAAGTAAAGAAAGAGCTAGGATTGCATAAAAGATACATTTTGAAAATTCTATTGTCATGAACCAGAACAGGATCAGGACCCAAACACAAGACGTTACTCACACAAGTCATTTTATTTTACGGGAGATGTGGAGTTGTGCGCGTTAGGCAGCAGTCTGGCATGAAATGATAGGAAGCCAGAGGCCGACGAGATCGATACCAATTGCCCGAGTTGAAATCGGAAAGACGGGGTCGATACTGGACAGGACGGGACCGACAGGATAGATAATGAAACAGGATATTGAAAATAAACAGGACAAACTGGACGGGAACAAAAACTAGAGAAAATAATAAACAGGACAAAAATAGACAGAAACAAAACTGGAAACCGAAATTAAACAGGACAAAATAAACGGGAACATTACCGGACACAATATACCAACAGGAACAGGACCGAGTTCAAACCCACGTCTTGCGGGGCAGAAGTTCATTGATGGACTGACAAAGGAAAAATGAGAGCACTGAACTTAAAAAGACGGAAAGCCAATCTGTCAATGAGCCGCAGCTGGCGCCACAAGGGCGGGGCCATTTGGCCTCATGGCAACCGTGACATGTATTTATTGTACATAACATGAGGCTCACCAAGAAGGGAGTTGACCTGATTGTCCACCAACTTGCTGCTAAGGGTATGCTTAAAAAAACAAAAACCTGGTGAAAGACTGGGAAAAAATGATGGAAAAATGGTAACTTTGAATCTCCGTTGTCAGGACCAAAACGGAAACAGAACCCAATTGCGTAACGTTTACCACAAGTTTTATTGAAGGAAAGAGGAAGGGCTGCGCCCACGATCCGGTGTTCGCTGGACGCGGGAAGAAAGTCGCTCTCGTACTCGGATGTTGAGCCGAACGCCAAAGTAGATCTTTCGTAGCGAGCGATGGTGGTGTCAGGGATAAAAAAACTGGTCGGTAGCTGGGACTGGGAGAGCAAGGCGTGGTCGGGGTCGGAAACGAGTCGCAAGCCAGGACGGGAGAGTAGACGTAGTCGGGAACAAAAATTGGTCGTAAGCCGGGACGGGAGAGCAGACGTGATCGGAATCAAAACAGGTCGTAGCCGGAGACAAACGGGAGCAAAAACGGGAGCAAACACGGTACAGGTGGGAGTCAGGGTCGAAAAAGGCTTGCCTTGTATACACAGAGGTTCGCAGACGGACTGACAACAGGGGATTGACAGAACTGGGTTTCAGTAGGGACAGGGAGCCAATCAGAACTCGCGGCGGTTGGCGCCAAATGATCGGGCACATGTGGATCACATCGTAATCATGACATCCGTAGTTTGTAGTCTTCCTTGCACTTTGTAGCACTTGTTTTTCAGTTGCTCTACACATTTTATGGACATCCAGTAATTTGAGACCCGTTCATTAATTGGTTTTACAGCACTTTGTACACGATATCGGTTAGGAGTGGCAGTATTTGGGACCTCACTATTCAATTTCAATTCAGGAGGTACGATGACAGTTAAGAATCGGATATCCAAGCGTTTTTTTTTTCTATATTTGCGCCTTCCTATGATTTGAGTGACATTTGTAACAAACAATTGATGAAGCCTGCCAACTCACAAAATTACACACTAATGACTACTTCGGTAACTGAAGAATTCAGTGTTTTGTTGCTTTTTATTTCCGCGTTATTTTTATTTTTATGAAACCGTGTCCTTGGGTCAAATTTTACACAGTGTCCCTTTAAAAAAGATATATCTATCAATCCGACACTATTGTTGGTTGTCCACACATTCTTCAATTTTCTTGAATTTATCGTCTCAAGGGTCAGATTAAATAGCATATCCCCCTGCACTAGGTGGCGTATACCACACAATTAATTATCATTCTTAATCGCCTCTCAACAGGGTTGGGTAGGGTTACTTTAACTGGATTACTTTCAATTACTTTTGGATTACTCCAATACCAAATATGCTGATAAAAGACAACAGAAACTAAATATGAATAAAATGATGACTTACAACACGTGGTAAGCTTTCTCTCCTGGCTTTGATCTCTTTGATCTCCGGCAAAACTAACATAAAATGTGACGGAAACAAATTGAAAATAAATCCAAACAGCTTGCCAACATCATTTTTGCCGTTCCATGTGTTCCGTTACTCCCCAAGCCTGCACAAAATTTAGTAATTTTATTCATATTTAGTTTCTTTTGTCTTTTATTAGCATATTTGGTATTGGAGTAATCCAGAAGTAATTGAAAGTAATCCAGTTAAAGTAACCCTACCCAACCCTGCCTCTCAATGAAATATAATATCAGATCAATAATCTTGATGACAATGTGATTAAACTGACGAAGTGGATTTTGAGAGTTGCCAATAGCATATCATTGGTTCATTCTCATCTCATCTCATCTCATCAGCCGTACCGCTTATCCTCATTAGGGTCGCGGGGGGGGGGGGCTGGAGCCCATCCCAGCCATCTCCGGGCAGTGGGCAGGGGACACCCTGAAATGGTTGCCAGCCAATCGCAGGGCACACAGGGACAGACAACTCATTCGCTCATTCACACCTAGGGACAATTTGGACCAGCCAATTCACCTGAAATGCATGTTTTTGGAACGTGGGAGGAAACCGGAGTGCCCGGAGGAAACCCACGCAAGCACGGGGAGAACATACAAACTCCGCACAGGAAGTCTGGAGCTGGATTTGAACCCACGACAGGTTCCCATGACATGAACTGTGCCGCACAAGCACTAACCACTGCGCCGCCGTGCTGCCCTTGGTTCATTCTAATCATTCTAATTTGTTTTGAAAACATTTAGACTCTTCTCTAAAATAGTTCAATCCTATATTTACTAAATTTGAAAGAAAGAGAGAGAGATGAATCGTTTCGGCAACATGACAAAATCTGCATCTGAGATGCAGAGGAACGCTGAGCAGGTGTCTCTCTTTAACATGCATGCCCGTTGTGAGATGGCAAAATCGGTCGGTCACAGCATCCGAGCAGATAGTTGATCAGGCCTATGCGTTATATGTGGTGTGCACGTTGCTAAATAGTTATTAGTTACTAGTTACTTCATTTAGTAAGTAAATCAATTACACCCCATATTACTGGCACCAAAGAGTAGCTCGTTACTCTAAAAGTAACTATCGTATTACAAATTACCATGTATACTTACATAGAAGGGACGGCATGGTGCATGAGTGGTTAGCGTGTCCGCGGCACAGTTCTGAGATCATGGGATCAAATCCAGCTACCGGCCTTCCTGTGCAGAGTTTGTATGTTCTCCAAGTGCTTGAGTGGGTTTCGTCCGGGCACTCCGGCTTCCTCCCACATTCTAAAAACATACATATCATGTTAAATGACCGGTCCAAATTGTTCCTAGGTGTGAATGAGCGAATGAGTTTTCAGTCTCCATGCGTGCAACTGGCTGGCAACCAGTTCAGGGGTTCCCCTGCCCACTGCCTAAAGAGAGCTGGGATGGGCTCCAGCATCCCCCGTGACCCTACTGAGGATAAGCGGTGCAAATAATGGCCAAAATAGCCTCATAATATAATAAATAGAAGTAAATGTGAACACTGTACACCAACCTGTGAAGGCAGTGAACCTGTCATGCCTCGGACTCTGATTGGCCCCCTGTCACTATTTAAACCCTCAGTTGTTGTCAGTCCGTCAGCGAACCTAAATTCACTCTAGGCAAGCTTTTCGACCCTGACTCACTCCTGTTTTGGCACCCGTCTGTTTCCTGGCTTCGACCTGTTTTTTAATCTTGACCACATCTACTCTCCTCTCCTGGCTTTCGACTCGTTACTTATCTCGACCACGTTTTTTTGCTCTGCTGTACCGGCTACTGACCTGATTTTCCGCTCCTGACACCGCCTTTGCTCACCACGGATGTGCCACTTCCGCGTTGAGAGCGACCTGCTCCCCGCGGCAAGCGATTACCGGATCGTGTGTGCAATCCTTTCCCTTCTTCCCAATAAAACTGAGAGAAACGTACGCAAGTGGGTCCTGTCTCTGTTCAGGTCCTGACAGAACCCTTCATATTTCTTGGCTTGTTTAACCTTAAAAGCTTGCAAACAAACTTTAAAAACACTCCATATCAATTTTTTTCTCTGGGCTTCAAACCACTCAAAGATCTCCTTCTCCATTTCTGGGTACTGTCCAAGACGTTTTCTTTAATTTTCCAAAATTCCTCATGCATTTACCGTAAATTCTGTGTTCAAGTTTTCCCTATTGACTTCCCTTTGGTTTGTTGTTATGTATAATCCATGCGCTTGTCCCCACACGCTTCCTACTATTAGCTACTGGTGACACACAACCAAATATGTGTATCCAAGCTAATCCCGTGAAATCCGCTTGGATGTGAGTATAAACAGTAGGGAGAATATGTCATTGAGGAAAAATGATGTGTCCTCGTAGTCTGTCCGCGAGATGGTGCCACAATAACTGTATTCAGTTTTACTTTGTGAGTAAATATAAACATAGCATGACAACAGAGTCTTGAAGAGGATTCGTACGGGTGATTGAAATCTTTGGAAATGCTTGAATTTTAATATTATATTTGTCACGAAACGGACCAGGAAGCAGGAAGTCGGAACTCATATGCGTAGACGATCCGTCACTTTAATTAGGAAATAAAAGTTGTCCAACACACAAACGGACCAAAAACAAAACAAACAGGTTACAGGGAATCAAAATTACAAAATAGGCATTACTCAGATCAAACGGGCATGAACAGGGTTTCAACGAGGGTTAAACAATGATCTGGCGGCGGGCCGTTCCAAAAGGAGCGCTTAAGTACTCCAAGAGCAATCAGTCCAATGCGTCTTAGCCGGTGTCAAGGGGCGGGGCCAGCTGGGCGCCATGACAACCATGTAGGTCATGACAATATTTCTAGTGATATGAAAGTACTTGAATTTTGGGTCCGGTGCTTGTGAATACTTGAAATTGTTGCCATATCTCTCAACAAGTCTGCTCAAAAATTACACCGACAAAGTTTTCTGGTGACTTTACGATTGCATGACTTATTGATAAAATGCAGCTAGAATTATATTGGTTTGTACGCCATTATCCTATGGAGCATCATCGTCCCCTAAAAGTCGCGTACATGCTACACCTAAAGAAGGCTTTATGAAATGTGTATTAGTGCTAGGATTACACATAAATAATGGACAATTATTATGGGCTATGCAAAAAAAATAAGGTACTGGTTCCTAGTGGTGAATTGTAATGGGAAAAACTTCCTGCAACTGAAAATGTAAACTACATATTACTGTAATTTTTCCCAACACATATACGAGGAGAGCTTTGACTAAAAAGATCTAGAAAAATCATTTGTCTTGAAAAATGCAAACGCAAGATTAATATTTGCATATGTGAACCATAGATCTATTTGTGACTCTGCAAAATTCATAATTTACACCGGATTTTTCCTTTTAATGGTACTGGTGTCATGATTATTGATGCGAGCCACCCGAGTCGGCTCCTTTAGCGCCAACTGCCTCGGACGCCGATTGGCTGCCCATCTCTTTTCAAACCCCCGCCTTCCTGTCATCCATTGTCAGTCCCTCTGCGAACCTTAGCCCTATGCTAGGCAAGCTATTTTTGACCCTGACTCTATCCTGTCCTGACTCCCGTTTGATTCCCGGCGCCGAACCCATTTCTGAACTCGAATACGTTTCTGCTCCACCGTCCCGGCCATCGACTTGTTCTCTTCCGCTCTCCACAATGCCTTTGAAGTGTCACTTCCACGTTCCAGGCGATCTGCTACCCGTGACCGACGATCACCGAATCGTGGGTGCAAGCCCTTTCCTCCTTATAAATAAAGCTGAGTGAAACGAACGCAAGTGGGTCCTGTCTCCGTTTTTGGTTTCTAACAACTGGAGACATCTGAAAATAAGCTTTGAAAGTCCTTAAAACGTGCTTGAAAGGTGTAAAAAACCTATTTTGAGCATCAACGTGAGTGATGTAGGGCTGTGCAGTATGGTATTCAGGCAACACTGCAATACATTATCTGCGTTTGGTAATCAACAGACCGCAAAAATGCCCAATGTAGTAATGAGAATGGAGTTACAAATTTTTATTAATAACGTGTTTCAGTAATCGTTACTGAGGAAAGTATTTGCGTTCCAGGAAGTGCTCCTTTTTAACATGTTAGTCCCAACACTGATTTACTGTAGAGTGAAACAAATAGGCTTTTTGTCATGAAACAGAACAGGATCAGGACCCAAACGTGTGACGTATCTCACACAAGCCTTTTATTTACGGGGAAATGGGGAGTCATGCACGTTAGGCAGCTGTCTGGTGTGGAAAGACAGGAAGCCAGAGACAGACGAGATTGATTTTAATTGCCTGAGTTGATATCAGACAGATGAAGTCGATACCGGACTGGACGGGACAGACAGGATAGATAATGAAACAGGATATAGAAAAATAAACAGGACTGACTAGACAGGAATGAAAACTGGAGAGAATAATAAAGAGGACAAAAATAGACAAGAACGAACAGGAAACCGATAGAAAACAGGACAAAAATAAACGGGCACGATACCGGACAGAGAACACCAACAGGAAAACAGGACAGAGTCAAAACCCACGTTTTGCGGGCCAAAGCTAATCTGTTAACGAGCCGCATCTGGCGCCACACGGGCGAGGCCAATTGGGCGCCATGGCAACCGTGACACTATTCTGATATAATAGTACCATTGAAATTAAATGAAATAAAATGATCTGCATTTATATAGCGCTTTTCAAGTCAAGACTTCCCAAAGCGCTTCACATTGTGCTTCACATTTACCAATAGCGGCCGTGCAGCTATGTGAGGCGCTAACCTGCTTATTGGGGGTAGTAGGGGTTCAGTGTCTTAACCAAGGACACTTCGACATGTAACACGGAGGAGCCGGGATTCGAACTGCGATCTCTTGATCCAAAGACGAGCGCTCTACCTCCTGAGCCACTGCCGCCCCATTCATTTTTAAAATTATTAATTCATTTTGTGCATTATGTAAAATCATTATTAGTCATATACCAGTTAAAGCAACAACAACAAAATCTGAAAGACCCAACTTTATTTAGTGAGCCAGATCAAAAGAGTCACTTTTCTGAAAAGAGCCGCAATTCCCATTGATCTGCATTTGTATTGCGCCTTTTGAGTCACTATTTGGCACGCAGATCCAGAGAGCCGAAACTACAAAACCATAGAAAAATGGTGATTCTCCTCATAAATTATTTTGTCAATGCTGGTTTGAACTTGAATTTGTCAAATAACTCCAATACCAGTCATCTGAAGCCCTAGGCTGTGTCATGGCATTTGTGGAATCAAAGACATTGACAAAATATCGAAACATGATGGAACATTGAATCTTCTTTTCCCCCCAGGTAATTGTCCCTTATCTGCTAAATCAAAACGTGTTCGGATCAGCAAAGATACCAGAGGAAAAACCACTGAAGGACTTTCGGCAACCTGAGCGTCAGGGGGACCAAACATCTCCATCATGAGTTCAGGGTCTGGGCTTCGTACTGGGTCTTCCAGCATGTCGTCCGGGTTTGTAAAAGTTGACGATAAGGGAGAAGGTAGTCCAGGTAGTGTCACATTTACGAAGGTGTCCAAAACCTATAGTACGGAGGGTTATGGCCAAGCAAGAGGGACAACATCTGCAGTGGCATCTTCACCCTCTGTTGTGAAAGAGAGGAAGATCATGACCACAATGACAACAACTCACTCAGATGTTTTTGCTGGTGAGTCATACATTGGATTCTCCTCCAGATTTGTTAATTTCTTCCTATGTTTTTTTTAATTAACTGAGAGATGATGAACGTTTGTGTTAAGTGTGCTGACATGTTTCAGGGAATTCAAGCCCAGACTCATCTCCGGAGTTTTCAAGGAAGGAGTACGGTGAGTGAGTCACCGTGAATCACTTAATTAAAACTCTTGGTTTGGTGGTGCTAATGTATTCAAAGTGTCAATCATTTGTTCTTTTTAGGCTCCTCAAAGACAACATCAGGTCCCACCACACGAGGGAGATCTCAGAGTCGAGGTACATTTGTTGTTTTAAAAGCAGCAAAGTTGGAGTTGTTTTTCCTTCTGCAATAATATGTAAGAAATGAGTGTATCCTTGACTTAGAAAAATAAAATTGGCCAAGGGATCTTTGTCTTAAATACATGTTCTAATTCCCTGTCGACCTTAAATTCTTCAGCGATTTAAAAAAAAAACAGTTTTTGGTACCGGTGGGATTTATAGTTTAGTAGACACTCAAGGTCTAAATATAATGGAAGCTCGAGCTCTTGTTGGTGATAGGAATGAGTGGAGAGGTGTTGTGAAAGGATAGTAGGATGTTTTGACGCATCCTAAGGGATGGGCAGGGCACTGTATGATGCGGCAGGGGTAAACCAGTGAAAGCTGTTGAACAGAAGAGTCTGTTGTGTCACCCTGACCCGAGTGACATGGCCGCTTTCTTGTATCCCGTTTCATCTGGAGGGACGAAAGCATGACAACTTGGGTGCCGAGGTGCTTAACTTGTTTGGGTGTTAGAGCATCTGGGTTGGCCATGGTCCAAGAATTTTTGTGTGTGTTTTTTGTTACTTTTTTCCCTTTTTATTATCTTTGTTTTTTGTATGTGTTTGTTTTGCTGTCGGTCACCCCTCTTGAGGGATATAACCAGGGTAGATAGATAGATAGATAGATAGAAAGATAGATAGAAAGATAGATAGATAGATAGATAGATAGATAGATAGATAGATAGATAGATAGATAGATAGATAGATAGATAGATAGATAGATAGATAGATAGATAGATAGATAGATAGATAGATAGATAGATAGATAGATAGATAGATAGATAGATAGATAGATAGATAGATAGATAGATAGATAGATAGATAGATAGATAGATAGATAGATAGATAGATAGATAGATGGATGGATGGATGGATGGATGGATGGATGGATGGATGGATGGATAGATAGATAGATAGATGGATAGATGTATAGATAGATGTCTGGATATATGTCTAGATAGATAGATAGATAGACACTCAAAATAAGGAGAGAAGGAACTAATAGGTTTTGAGTGTGCAAGGCGAGCCGGGACGGAACCACACCTGTGATAAGAAATTCCAACCTGTTCTAATAATGATTCATTACAATGAACAACAATAAAGAATGCGATAATCATCGTAAACTGAAACCGGAAAGACTCTTTAGCCAATCGGAATGCAGAATATAATACACGGAGTAATTCAGTGAAGTAGCGAGACCGTGAAAAGTGAACCGAATTGAGGGAGGATTGACTGTAAACCAAAATTGGAATGAAATTGTGGGGAATTGGAGCTGATGTTGATATCAAGCAAACCTTCTAACAGGACTTTTTCGAATTTTCCACTCTTCAGAGTCATTAGCCAATTATTTTAGCTGGGGGCTTTGCTCTGGGACTTTCGGACCATCAATTGAGACCCTAGGCAAAGCAATTGACTCCTCTACGCTTTGACATGTTCAAGATTATAGTTTATAGATCGTCAAACTGGAAAAGTTGAATGTCACGATTGAAACCATTATGCACATTTTCTCTTCCAGAGAGTGAGATTCGAGCCAGGCTTCAGAGCGCTTCACCTTCTGAAAGTTGTGAGTAGCACAGTTTGAATGTGCAAATTCAATTTTGTCACTTTGTCGAGTTGGTTGCTGGACACCAATTGTTCAAATGTACTCGGCAGGGACTGAACTGGACGACGTCAAACGTCTCCTGAGAGGAAGTCAATCTGAAAGCACCAGTACCATTCAGACTGCAAACAACTCTTTGCCCATTCCCAAGAAGGGCAGTGTGTCTGAGAGTACCGCCATCATTCAGTCCCCAAACATGTCCAGTATAGAACATAGAAACATGTCTGAAAGCCTGAGCACTATTAAGTCTGCTAACAACTCAATGATCATGGCCAATAATCCCAGTGTAGACACTAGGATGATGCCAGAGAGTATTGGCGCTATCCAGTCTACTAACAACATGCTGACTGGGCCCAGGATCACCGGTATGGAAACCAGGATTGGGACGGACCACTTAAAACCAGGTTAACTTTACTGTTTTTCTTAGTATTCTGTATAATTTCACTTACTATATTATTAATTGCCCCCAACCCCCCATAAATACTGCCTTTAATAAAGAAATCGTCCATTCTGTGTCTATCAACAGCTCCGGATCACTACGGTGGTGTTTGGCCCGTTAACAGCAGCTACAGCTACAATACCAACCCAAACAACATAACAGCATCATCTACCACGGTTTACCAATCAGGTCAGGCAAATAACTGCTCCAAGGACCACTGTCCTGCAAAACATAATTTCATTAGTAATGTTAGGGAAAAAACTATCTACAGTGGGACCTCGGTTATCGCGGTTAATGGGGACCAAAACCACCCGCGAAATAGCGGTTCACCTTTAGCGAGGTCCCACTGTATTATAAATTTAGCGTTTACCAAATTGTTCGAATTAGTTATCTGACTCCATTAACCAAACACAAACTATGTCCTCCTAACAAATGCATGCTCTTTTCTTAATTTAGGGAAACATATTGACAAGAGACAGGCTTTTCCACACGGGGGCAGATTTATTTTCTTAGTGTATTATTAAGCGAATTCCATCGATTTTTGCCGAATTATTGTCGAATTAGTCTAATTAGTTTTCGTCGAGCCGTGCTCCCGTCTGTCTGTCTTGTCACTTCCGTGTGTTTTTTGACACGTCGGGGCGTCGGCCCCTCTCATGGGGCGTGCTTTGTCTTCCCTGGTAAGTGGTAAGCTTTCTCTCCTGGCTTTGATCTCTTTGATGTCCGGCAAAACGAACATCAAATGCGACAGAAACAAAATGAAAATAAATCCAAACAGCTTGCCAACATCATTTTTGCCGTTCCATGTATTCCGTTACTCCCCAAGCCTGCACCAAATTTAGTAATTTTATTCATATTTAGTTTCTTTTGTCTTTTACTAGCATTTTTGGTATTGGAGTAATCCAAAAGTAATTGAAAGTAATCCAGTTAAAGTAACCCTACCCAACCCTGATGTCAGGTGATCTAGAATATAATCATCTGCTAGAGTTTAATGGCAATCCTGCTTATTTGAAGGGCCTGTCTTGAAACATAGAACCCTCTAAAACACACAAGATTGCCATACACCCTATGCATGCCTTGTTTTGTCATTTGCTGTATTTGTATACACGGTGTGTCAGACTTTTAGGGTATATAAGACATAACCATATTGCACTACTACAAAAATGAAGACTTAATATATAGAATATAGAATAGAATATACCTTTATTGTCATTGTTACAAAATGAGTTAACATATTGTGACAACGAAATTGGGCATGACACTCCAGTTTCACACATTCACAGTGAGGTAACAAGCCAAGAAGATAAAGGAACAGAGAAGGTAAGGTTAAAAAACAAGGAGGATAAGGTTATAGTTATAATTTACATGATATTTACACAAGGAATGTCGGCATGTAGGATGTTACATACAGTTCGTATCGTAATACAGTTGGTATCGTAAGGGTTGTGCAATTATGCATTTGGTGCATATATATACCTGAAAATAACAGTTAAAAAATACTTGTTTTGCCATATAGGAGGAACACGAGCTGTCAGAGGAGGAGGAGGTGGAGGCGTTCAGAACAATATGGCCCTCGGTACTCCGCCTGTGCACAGCGGGCTTTCCGTCAACACAACCGGTTAGCCTCTTTCATTGGAATTCTGCCGACGTTTTCCCAAGTGGCATGACTATTAGAGTCATAATATATACCAAGTTTGCGGTCGTGTATAAATGTTCTTATTTTTTAAGGAAAAGCACTGGTTTTTACAACGAAGATAACATGAAAGTAACCAGAAATGCACCCCACACATTGACAATAACTATTTTTGTCATGAACCAGAACAGGATCAGGACCCAAACGCGTGACGTTCTCGCACAAGCCTTTTATTATACGGGAAATGGGGAGTCATGCACGTTAGGCAGCGGTCTGGCGTGGAAAGACAGGAAGCCAAAGACCGACGAGATCGATTCCAATTGCCCGAGTTGATATCATACAGATGGGGACAGGACGGGACAGACAGGATAGGTAATGAATCAGGATATCGAAAATAAACAGGACAAACTGGACGGGAACGAAAGCTGGAGAAAATAACAAACGGGACAAAAATAGACGGAAACAAAACTGGAAACCGAAATTAAACAGGACAAAATAAACGGGAACAATGCCAGACAGGAAATTCCAACAGGAACAGGACCGAGTCAAAACCCACGTCTTGCGGGGCAGAAGTTCGATGACGGACTGACCAACGAAGAGTGACAGCGCTGAGCTTAAAACAGACCGAAAGCCAATCTGTTAACGAGCTGCAGCTGGCGCCACACGGGCGGGGCCAGTTGGGCGCCATGGCAACCGTGACAATTTTAGCTGCAAATGCCTGGTTTTTAATGCAATATGTAAATAGTTGGATAAAAGTCAATTTCCAGCAAGCAACACTTGAGTTTCCTGATATTAAATCGGCTATGCTTATAACGTTAGAAGGCTAACCGATGTCCAGCAAACCCTTCTACAATGATATTAGCACAGCTAAAAAAATGGTTTAGCTGGTTAGAAAAGCTATGGAACTGACCTTTCTTTGAGCTAGTCAAGTATCTGGAGCATCACATTCGTGGGTGTGAATAAACTTTCAGAATGACCAAAAAAAAAAAAAGATATCTTCCATGTAAAACTAGACAGTCTATTCTTGTTCGAAAAAATCAAATTGCCAAGAAGCTGAAGATATCCTACAACGGGGTGTATTACTCCCAACAGCATAAACAGGCTCAAACCTTGGTTATTCATGGTGCATTAGTGCCATTTGCTGAACACTTGCCTAACAGAAGGTTTGGTGGGCAGTTTCCATATGTCGAAGCACCACTTTCGACTTAAAAACACTCCTACAAAAACATTTTCACATCTATGATTTTCAAACATGTTTTTGTTGTGGATTAACTGTAAGTCAGCAGTTTTGGAGCTGATAAAAGACATCTTGCAGGAGAGGACGTTGTTGGGCATCGCCCCAAAATATACGCAGAGACAAAATATGGCAGAGAGGGAACGTCCTTTAAACATTCATTCAGCAACATTAAGCCACGTTCGAAATTCGTCCGAGAGACGCTGGCATTTATACTGTGTTCAACAAGATCACGTGATGTTTTCCTCGAACTCGACTGGCTTTCTTGTATCAACATTGTTTTATAACATCCTGCCAGATGTCTTTCATCAGCTCCAAAGCTGCTGATTTACAGTTAATCCACAACATTTTCTGTTTTGTCTTTGTTCACCAGTGCCAGTGTATGGCGTTCAGAACAACCTGATCAGTACAAGCAAATCTGTTGCGGCCAATCCACCTGAAAGCACTGAAATAGGTAAAATAATTACGGTACAGTCACAGATGGATATTGTTTATTTCCTTTGTTTTCATTTTCCTTTTATCATATTTAGTCCTCATCTCTCTCACTCATCTCTCATTAGCCGTACCGCTTATCCTCATTAGGGTCGCGGGGGGGCTGGAGCCCATCCAAGCCATCTCCGGGCAGTGGGCAGGGGACACCCTGAACTGGTTGCCAGCCAATCGCAGGGCACACAGGGACAGACAACTCATTCACTCATTCACACCTAGGGACAATTTGGACCGGCCAATTCCCCTTGGAACGTGGGAGGAAACCGGAGTGCCCGGAGGAAACCCACGCAAGCACAGGGAGAACATAAAAACTCCGCACAGGAAGTCTGGAGCTGGATTTGAACCCACGACAGGTTCCCATGACATGAACTGTGCCGCACAAGCGCTAACCACTGCGCCGCCGTGCTGCCTATATTTAGTTCACATTTTACAAAAAAAATGTTTTTGTGTGGGACAGTTAAATAAGGATTTTTTACTGCTTATTAATTATTTCTGTTTTTGAACAATGCAAGTCAAGTTGTATCAATTCCTTTATTTCTGTTCTCTTTCAGTTTATGGCGTGCAAAAAAATGTCTCTGGCCCTGCAATCAGTACAACCACAAGTAAGAAATTTCACAAAATGAAAAAATATGTTTAAAAAATATGTGACCCTTTGTGGCAAAACACTTATCTCAAAAAGTAACATTTTGCGCTACTGGACAAAATTGAGTAGAAAGTCGAATATGTTTTTTGTTGGTTGTTTTTTTTCCAGATTTTTTTCTTTTTCACTTTATTTCCTTGCTGCTCAAACATTAAATTGTAGCTGTAGTATTTAAAACCCATGCAGCCTGTGTCAAGAACCGGAACAGGAGGAGAACCCAAATGTGTGACGTTTCTCACACAAGCTTCTATTTTATGGGAAATGGGGCAGTCATGCACGTTAACCCAGTGATTCGGCGATCGTTGGGCGGAAGACGTAGGGCAGAAGCCTGGCGTGGAATAACAGGAAGCCAGAGGCCGACGAGATCGATATTAATTGCATGAGCAGAGGCAGGCGAGATCAATACCAATAGCACGAGCAGATATTGGACAGATGGGGTCAATACCGGACAGGACGGGACAAACAGGATAGATAATGAAACAGTATATCGAAAATAAGCAGGACAAACTAGACGAGAACAAAAACTGGAGAGAGTAATAAACAGGACAAAAGGACAGGGAATACCAACAGCAAATCAGGACCGAGTCAAAACCCACCTCTTGCGGGGCAGAGGTTCGTTGACGGACTGACAAAGGAAAAATGAGAGCACTGAGCTTAAAAAGTCAGAAAGCCAATCTGTCAATGAGCCGCAGCTGGCGCCACACGGGAGGGGCCGATTGGGCGCCATGGCAACCTTGACAGTAATGGAAAGAATTTCCTGCAACTGAAAATACAAGCTACATATTAATGTCATTTTACCCAAAACTTTATATTAACACGCTAGAAAAAAACAGCTTTTAAAGTCTCTATATCGAACCATGTTGAAAAGGCCATATTGGACCAAAAAATAAAACATGTTTGGAGCCACAAGAAAAGCTTTATATAAGGCCTTATAAGTAAGGCAACACACTCTTTATACATATGCTGTATGTATCTATAGTCATGGAAAATGTTAAAAATGTTTGCTTCATGTTTGCCTTTCCAAAGAAATCATATCATTTTCTATTATCAAACATTTTTGAAAAATGCCAGGGAACCACTAGAGAGTGCCAGAGAGCTGCCTGCAGCTCAGGAGCCGCTTGTTGACAACCCCCACACGTTTCTGTATATCTAATTCCATTTCTGTTTCCAGCAGTGCGCACCAGCAGTCCTTCTACCGATGAAACTTTGGGAAAAGATTACAAATTTGTGATGATCGAAAAGGACAACGCACCTATCAAGAAGGAGACGGAGAGGATGGTCATGACCAAAGACACCGGCAAACAATTTGTGGCTACTGCTCCTACAACTTCCACGTTGTCTGCTGGTAACACTCATACATATTTTTTATTATTATTATTCCAATTTCGAAATTTTTGTTTGGTTTGGACATTTCGGAATTTCGGCAGCCAATCAGAAGCCTGCATCGAATAGCTTCGGGACTTTCCCGAACGTTATATGGTCGTGGATTTGCATATAATTTTCCAAAGTAGAAGAAAAATCGATAAGTGGTTAGAAATCAAGCCAAACCCTCAGCCCCAGAAGAAAGATTCAAAAGAAGCTAACAAAATCTATGACGCTACAAAACGTAAACGTACATTAAAAGCATTGTGGGAAGAGGAGTTCACGTGGATTGCAGCAGACGACGCAACGCAAACATTGCATGAACGAAGATGAGTAAATACAGGTAAATACTGATGGCAGATGGAAAACAGCGATGTCATATACATGCAATGAATGTTATAAGTAGATTACCGTATTTTCCGCACTATAGGCGCACCGGGTGATAGGGCGCACCCTCAAAAAATAGTTTTTGGTCCTATATTTTCCATACATAAGACGCACCGGATTACAAGGCGCTACAATGGGAACGTCGACAAAACAGTCAGATAGTTCAGTCCAACTTATTACCCTCTTAACATTCCGAAAGCTTGCAAAGAAGCAAATACGTGTCTGAGACATGTACGGAAACCGTGTCCGTACGATGTCACCAAACAAACATTTCTTAGTTTCCATTTTATTTTTTGCTGGCAACTGTGTGGACAGCTAAGTAGGAATTTAATTGTGCAGGGAAACGGGGTTCTTTACTGTGCATATGACAATAAACACTTTGAATTGAATTGAGTTTAAAAATAGACTCATCACAGAAACATCAAGATCGTTCTAAAACAAGATACCGGGAAAATATAAAGCCGCATAGCTCACCTAAGTTCTCTTGCAGCCATCACGTTCAATAATGATACGTAACCATGGTCTTCTTACAACCGTGAGTGTAGTAAATCCACGAGAGTAAAATACTTACAAATACAGAATAATAAAAAATGTTTTCTCTATGCCGTAGTGCAACCCAACGTGTGATTCACATTCATCTTTTTCAGCCAATTGCAGGCTTTGTTTCGCCCCTATAGCCTATGCGAGCCTGTAAATATAAAAAGGATCCGCCCCCTTTACCTCCGAATAACTTTAGCCAATAGTGACTGATTTAAATGATGATTGACACATTGGTTAGGAAATGAAACGCCGGTATATAAATCCCAGCATACACCGCGGACTACTTCGCCTTCGGGGGAAAATGTAGTCGGCGGCTGCTTGCTGTAGTTGCAATACTTTGCGACTTAATATTGATCCATATATAAGGCGCACTGTATTATAAGGCGCATGGTCAGCTTTTGAAAAAAATAAAGGCTTTTAGGTGCGCATTATAGTGCGGAAAATACGGTAACCTAATTTTAAAGAGTTGTTCTGTTATTTTTGCGATGAGTCGTCTTATTGTGTTTCAAGTTGTGAGAAATTGGGCCGGTAATTTTATGGCTGGGCAGGCAACTTTTCAGAGTTGTCTGCCCTGGTATCCGGTAACTTATGGTCATGTGTTTCAGACACTGGTTTAAATAGTATACTTTCATGACAATTATTATAGCAATATGAGGGATGGTAGATCGTTTTGTGTCTTCTTTCAGCGAGTGCGTACTCTGATGATTCACTGATGAGAGAGAAACAGAAGTTTGCGATGTCCACAATGCATGACGAAAGAGACGCTAAAGGTAAAAAGTACTGCTTTTGGAGACATTTGAATGTTTATTGATTTTTTTAATTAAAGTTAATGGGTGTTTTGACTCTTACAGCTGCACTCCTGAAGTATGGCTCCAAGAATGATGTTGGCTGTGCAGGTAAAGATGTCAGGACCAGAACGGAAACAGGACCCAATTGCGTAACGTTTACCACAAGTTTTATTGAAAGAAAGATAGATAGATAGATAGATAGATAGATAGATAGATAGATAGATACTTTATTCATCCCCGTAGGGAAATTCACACTTCCAGCAGTCTACCCCGTTGTTTATTAACAGATTAACATGATGCCCGAGGGTGCTTGTAGCGGAGTGGATGACGTCACGCCAGTCCAAAAGTTCGACATTCCTGCGGCAGATGGAAATCTTTTTTCTTTGTGAGAATCCAGGGATACACCACCTCGTGTTAGCAAGTCCGCCTCCTCTCCGATTCCCCCCGGCTTTCATGTCTCTGTTTAGCGACGTTGAAGCCGGATTTCTCCAGGTGGCTCCGGGTGGCTACACGTTAGCGTCCGGAATGCTAAACGTGAGCCACGTTTCCGCAAAACACAGCAACTGCGCTCCCTGTGCGCTTCGATGTTTTCAAAAAGCACTCGATGATCCTATTTGGTCGTGAGTTCGCATTTACCATGATTACGGATGGTACCGAAGACTTATAACGCCGCTAGCCGCTTCGCTAGGGATGCGCCCATGATCCGGTGTTCGCTCAACACGGGAAGCAAGTCGGAAAGCAAGTCGCGGGCAGTGTTAGTGTAGGGTTACTTTAACTGGATTACTTTCAATTACTTTTGGATTACTCCAATACCAAATATGCTAATAAAAGACAAAAAAAACTAAATATGAATAAAATGAGGACTCACAACACGTGGTAAGCTTTCTCTCCTGGCTTTGATCTCTTTGATCTCCGGCAAAACTAACATAAAATGCGACAGGAACAAAATGAAAATAAATCTAAACAGCTTGCCAACATCATTTTTGCCGTTCCATGTATTCCGTTACTCCCCAAGCCTGCACAAAATGTAGTCATTTTATTCATATTTAGTTTATTTTGTCTTTTATGACCATATTTGGTATTGGAGTAATTCAAAAGTAATTGAAAGTAATCCAGTTAAAGTAACCCTACCCAACCCTGGTCGCGGGAAGCAAGTGGATATTCTGTATCAGGGACGGAAAAACTAGACGGTAGCCGGGATTGGGAGAGCAAAGCGTGGTCGGGGTCGGAAACGAGTTGTAAGCCAGGACGGGAGAGTAGACGTGGTCGGGATTAAACATGGGTCGTAAGCCAGGACAGGAGAGCAGACATGGTCGGGATCAAAACAGGTAGTAGTTGGAGACAAACAGGAGCAAAAACGGGACATGCGGGAGTCAGGGTCGCAAAAGGCTTGCCTTGTACGAATAGAGGTTCGCGGACGGACTGACAACAGGGGATTGACAGGACAGGGTTAAAATCAAGACAGGGAGCCAATCAGAGCCTGCAGCGGTTGGCGCAAAAAGAGCGGGAACAGGTGATTCACATCGATAATCATGACAAAAGACAATTAGTCAGTGATGTAAACATACATTTGTGAGGTTTTTGTGGGGGCGGGTGAGGTATTTGTTCTTACTTTCATTCTCTTTAAAAAGTGTCAATTTGAGACAGCAAATTTGCAAGGGCATTAGGGAAGATGATAAAACTTTTAATTTTCTTGTTTTCAGACTCTTGCAACGACGGCTCGTGTTTCGGCTTGAGCCGATGCTGCCGTTGCAGTTGGTGGAAGTGGCTGTTGGGCATCCTGCTGGGCCTGCTCCTGCTTCTTGGACTACTCTTTGGCCTCATCGCTCTGAGTGAGCCAAAAACTCTTTCTCAATCCAAGGAAAACCTGCAACTTCTATAAATATTTTTTTTTTGTCAGGCGAGGAAGTAAA
The DNA here is from genome assembly GCF_059441175.1 of Urocampus carinirostris. Taxonomy (NCBI): domain Eukaryota; kingdom Metazoa; phylum Chordata; class Actinopteri; order Syngnathiformes; family Syngnathidae; genus Urocampus; species Urocampus carinirostris. The sequence continues at coordinate 11,479,362 of NC_142356.1, forward strand.
ACGTCTCAGGAAGCGAGTCGAGGCCCTCGAAGCCGTCACCGGTTCAGCGACGACGAGTCGGCTTTCCGGCTCTTCCGGCATCAACATCGTCGATCCGCTTGATTCCAGATACGTCGACAGGAGTTATTCTGGTTCTACACTGACTCACTCAGATAACGGAATTGGGGTGGGGACTGTAAGAGGGAGACAAGGAGACGATTGGCACAGGACTGTCCAGGAGATGGTCAGAACCGAACTGCGCTCTGATGCTTATAGAGGTCCGAAATTATTCATAATGCAATACTCCATAATCCTGTTCATCATACGATATTAATTATAGGTCATTTATTTATAGACTCATTGAAAGGAGCTAAAGGAGATCCTGGGATCAAAGGTAAATCCAAAGAAATATATGATTTTTGTTCTCTAACCATCATGAATCATTTTATTTACAGGTGATCCAGGAGTTCTTGGACTTCAAGGTAAAACTTCAGCCTAATATAATATTTATTACTATTATTTCTGATCTAAACATGTCATTTATTTCAGGTGATGCTGGATTCCCTGGTTTACCAGGTAAGAATTGCTGGCATCTACTGTACCGTATGTCACGATCAGAATGGAATCAGGACCCAATTGCGTAACGTTAACCACAAGTTTTATTGAAAGAAAGAGGAAGGGCTGCACCCATTATCCTGTGCTCGCTGGACGTGGGAAGCGAGTCGCTCTCGCAATCGGATTGTGATCTGAATTTGGAAGTGGATCTTCCGTATCGGGCGATGGCGGTGTCAGGGACGGAAAAACAGATCGAAAGCAGTGACAGGAGAGCAAAAACGTGGTCGGGTCATAAACAGGTTGTAAGCCGGGACGGGAGAGCAGACGTGTTTGGGATCAAAAACGGGTCGCAGACGGAGACAAACAGGGAGATTAGTAACAGGCAGGTGGAAAAACGGGTGCAAAAACAGGACAGGCGGGAGTCAGGGTCAAAAAGGCTTGCCTTGTATCAACAGAGGTTCACAGACGGACTGACAACCGCAGACTGACAGAACTGGGTTTAAAAAGGGACAGGGAGCCGAATCGGTAATCATAAGGAGCGCATTTAAGCCGCATGCTCAAATTTAAGAATCAGACTCGATTTTGTCTCCATACATGTCCTGCCAGATTTCAAACCGCAGGCTTAAACAGCCATAAAAAAGGAATTAACTCGCATCCGTTTCAAACATTTTAAGCCTGGGTACACCTGGCACCTATGGCTAAAATGGCCTCGACGCCTTTGGCTGCACATATTTACTATGGCACAGAAGGAATAAAAGCTGCGTGAGGGCTGCATCACGTAAAATGTGAGCCCTATATTTTGAGAAGACAGCGCCAGGGCAACAGTATCATGGAGAATAGTGTTGGATTGCAACACAGACGTGCTTTTTTGTGTTGTCATTGATGGTTTCTGCGGTAATGGACCACATTGCATTTGCTTGTTATCGTTCCTTGAGGATTAAAGGAAACTTAGGTGACCTGACATTGACACCGATGCTATGGGGTAAAAAAGTGTAGCGCTTTTAATAGATAACGTCCACTGCTGTTCAATTCGGACATATAAAATGAAGGCTTGATTTGTTGGTGAAACATGTCAATTATCAGGTGTTTGTTTTAAACATTGACCAAAGTATTGTCAAACCCCCCCATTTTTTTCCGTTATGTATATGAATATATGTTAGCAAAAATATAGACTCATTTCTTTTAATGGGTCTTATAAAAGTTTCTATATGTCATTGCAGTGTGTTGTATTTTGAGTGCATGCATTGTTGAAAAAAAACATCTTGCCGGTTCCCTCAGTGCTGCGATGAAAAAAATAAAATAATTAGCCACACTGTTTTTGTCAAGGACCGGAACAGGAGGAGGACCCAGATGTGTGACATTTCTCACACAAGCTTTATTTTATGGGAAATGGGGCAGTCATGCACGTTAGCCCAAACGCCAGTGATTCGGCGATCATTGGGTGGAAGACGTAAGGCAGCAGTCTGGCGTGGAATGACAGGAAGCCAGAGGCCGACGAGATCGATACCAATTGCACGAGCAGATATCCAATAGATGGGGTCAATACCGGACAGGACAGGACAGACAGGATTGATATCAGGCACTGGAGTCCGATAACAAGCAGGACGAGATAGACGGAAACGATACCAGACTCTGGAGATCGAACTTAAACAGGACAACCTAGAAGGGAACACTACCAGACACTGGAGATCGATCAAACAGAACAAAATAGCCGGGAACGAAACTGGAGATCGATATTAAACAGGACAAAATAGCCGGGAACAAAACTGGAAATCGGTATTAAACAGGACAAAATAGACGGAAATGATACCCGACAGGAAACACAAGTCAAAACCCACGTCTTGCTGGTGCAGAGGTTCGTTGACGGACTGACAAAGGTTGAGGGAGACCACTGAGCCAATCAGTCAACGAGCCGCAGCTGGCCGCAAACGGGTGGGGCCAATTGGGCGCTATGGGCAACCGTGACAGTTTTAAAGCCGCAGTGTCCAAAACGTCGCAAAGAAGTATTGGCTTGTAGTCCGGAATTTACAGTGCTCCACTGAACTGAATCCACACAATTAACATTACACACATGAACATAGACGAGCTGATCTAGTTTAAATAACCCAAACGTTAGCATAAATTTAAAATGTTATGTTTTTGGTCAGGTCCTCCTGGACGGCAGGGCAACCCAGGAACAGAAGGACCCAGGGGTGCAAAGGGAAGCACAGGTAATTTGTGGTTTTGTTTATTTTGATAAAGTGATTTGTACAGTCCAAAATTATTCAAGAGCGATATTGGAAAGATTGAGTTTTGTTCGATTCAATGGGACTGCAATACGATTTATGTCTTAGTTTGACAGACGTGAGGGTGATGTAATTACAATTTGTTATTTCAATTATATTTGAAAGAACCATTCAATATAGATGTCAATACACCAGCCTACATCAATGAAAATTGAAGGAGTTATGACAATAAACATTAAATGCACTTTGATCAAAGATGATTATGTAGGATCTAAATGTCTTAAAGTGGAGTAGTTCCATTCAAATTCTAATTTTACAGTTCAAAACGATTTTGTTACTGTTTTCTAGCGTTTTTGTCTTATGTCTAGGAGGAAATAGTTTTGGATTTCTGAGTGCCGATTGCAGTTACCTCAGATTACCAAAAGAGGATGCTTGATGTCTCATTAGCTCATCTCATTAGCTGCACCGCTTATCCTCAGTAGGGTCGCGGGGGTGCTGGAGCCCATCCCAGCAATCATCGGGCAGTGGGCAGGGGACACCCTGAACTGATTGCCAGCCAATCGCAGGGCACACAGGGACAGACAACTCGCTCACTCATTCACAATTTGGACCGGCCTATCCACCTGGAATGCATGTCTTTGGAATGTGGGAGGAAACCGGAGTGCCCGGAGGAAACCCACGCAAGCACGGGGAGAACATACAAACTCCGCACAGGAAGTCCGGTAGCTGGATTTGAACCCACACAGGAGGTTCCCAGGACCTTAGAACTGTGCCGCATACGCGCTAACCACTGCGCCGCCGTGCTGCCCCGGATGCTTGATGTGTAGTCTGTAAGATAACAATCAGTTTCTTTGGTTTGCAGTTCATTGATTTGATAAAGATTTACTAATTTGCTTAAAAACACGCACAAAATGATTGATAATAAACAACTACATGTTTTCAAACTTAAGTCAAGAATATAAAATTTTAACAAGATGGAAATTGGGATTGTGATGAGTAATTTGGTCTGTTCTAAAAAGTGGTGGGTCTATTGTGTAAAGTGAAGCTAGCTTATGAAAGAAATAAACAGGGGTCTTCTATGCATGTTTCTAATATTAAGTATTCTTCATGAACAGGTGATCCTGGTCTTCCTGGTTTACCTGGTCCGAAGGGCAGGGATGGACAGATGGGTCCCCAAGGCGAGCCTGGATCACGTGCTTTTGGTATCAAAGGAGACAAAGGTAAACAGGGCTGAAACTGGCCAACACTGTTCTAGGTGTTCGAACTTACATGCTAAATTGAAATTTGGACAGGATCTCCTGGTAATACCGGACCAGTTGGGGCTCCTGGACCAGTCGGGCTAAAAGGTAAGAAGCAGTAGTACACATGTCAAGTGTTAATGACATGTTCAAACTTAGATATGTGAATTCCACTCTGTTAGACTGATAATGATACCGGTACTCAACACTGCAGGACTCACAGATACTTATACTATGTGCCTATACCATTTGTACATCTCAGGTAAATCATTTCCAAGCGTACTAACAAAAAAACGAGTTTCCCCAATGTGGCAAATCTCTTTGATTGATTACAATGAATTCATACAATTAACACAAGTACGATTTGTCATGAACCGGAACAGGATCAGGACCCAAATGCGTGACATTTCTCACACAAGTCTTTTATTTTACGGGAAATGGGGAGTCATGCACATCAGGCAGTGGTTTGGCATGGAAAGACAGGAAGCCAGAGACCGATGAGATTGATACCAATTGTCCGAGCAGATATCGGACAGGACGGGACAGACAGGATATTGAAACAGGATATCGAAATTAAACAGGACAGACTAGAAGGGAACAAAAACTGGAGAGAATATTAAACAGGACCAAAATAGACGGGAACGAAACTGGAAACTGATATTGAGCAGGACAAAATAAACAGGAACAATACCGGTCAGGAAATACCAACAGCAAACAAGACCGAGCCAGAACCCACATCTTGCGGGGCAGAGGTTCGTTGACGGACTGACAAAGGAAGAGTGAGAGCACTGAGCTTAAATAGACGGAAAGCCAATCTGTCAACGAGCCCCAGCCGGCGCCACACGGGCGGGGCCAATTGGGCGCCATGGCAACCGTGACATGATTAACACAATTAAAATGAATTGTTTTAGGAATGTTCAATACCAGTCTTTCTTAGACTAATACTGATCCACATCTCTTGTTTGTCAATACCGATATAAAATACCAGTTCCTCAAATATATATAAATGACTTGCCCTTTCCGAAAAAGGCAGAAAATAAACAAATACCTACAGACACGAGATAATGTTTTTTTACTTAAAAGTGCATACAATTAGGGACATGTGAGCACTGGGGCTAGGTATAAGTAATGTTACGATAACGGTATCAACAACTACGCAAGAATTTGTTTTTGGATCTACTTCTTGATTGTACAATGGTCTAGAGAGGACATCTTAAATGGTATTGGTTACCAGACAGCTGGTATCTGTCATGATTCCCCTCCAATAAATACCCAGTACCCCAGTCACTCCTTGTCAATCCGTCAGCGAACCTCTGCCTACGCAAGGCAAGCACTTTGACTCTGGCTCCCATCTGTCCTGTTTTTCATCCGTATACCACTCATCTGTTCCTGATCCCCCGTTTGTCTCCGGCTATCGACCCGTTTTGCCCATTTGACCACGCTCCGATCTCCCGCCCCGGGAAATCCACTTCCGCATTCCGATCACGCTCCGATCCCGTGAGCAGCTTGCTTCCCCCGTCCAGTGAGCACCGGATCTCTGGCGTTTGTTTCATCAATATCCCCATAAACTTTTGAGTGAAACGTTACGCGTTTGGGTCTACCATTTGTTCTGGCTCTGACAGGCATCTGCTCCAAAACCTTCTTGAAATAATAAATAAACTCTTGGAAGTGGAATTCAATTGTTCAATTCAGTTATATTCACAACAAATTTGATCCAAATTGAATCCATTATTGATTTGTAATTGCAGGTTCCCTCGGTCAAAAGGGTTCTCAGGGTGACAGCGGATATCCAGGACCCAAAGGTTCTTGTCAATAATGATTTGGCTATTTTCAAACGCACATATGGATTAATCATTATCCATAATGAACAAAGTGTTGAGTAAATGGATTAAAATGATGTGATTCTACGCATCAGGAACACCAGGCTTGCCAGGAAGCGTGGGAGAGAGGGGACCCCGTGGTCCACCAGGTATGTCCTAAAAATGTTATCACCTGAATAGGCCGCTAGGAAATAGAAGTCCGTAAAGACAAGTGTGTGTATATTTCAGGTCCTTCAGGTGTAATGGGTCCTTCTGGTGGAAGAGGATCACCTGGGACTCCTGGAAACGATGGCATTCCAGGTAGGTCAAACCTTCATCCCTTTCACCACATTTACAGTTTCATTCCATTGTCTTGATAAAACCGTTTTTTTTCTTCCATGTGCTCCAGGGAATCAAGGACCACCAGGTAGAAATCTGTCCAATTATTTTTAGATCTTATATGTATAATAAAAAGAAAATTAACACTATCGAAAAATTTCTAAAGGTATTCCTGGAATTCCAGGCCAGCCTGGTGCAAAAGGTAAAACTTTTTACACTTGTGCAGTGTTACAGAAAAAAACTACTTTATTTGAAAAGTATCTCAGTTACCTTGCAGATTTACGACACTCTGGAAGTAAATATGTACTTACAAATTACAGACCCCCAAAACTGCTTTAAAATAGCCACCTAATAAAATAGATAGAAGAAAATGAAGTTCTGAAAGGGGTAGCATTTGACCTCTGGGATTTGTATTTCAACTGTCCTAAAATAAAGTGCAATTGCCGTCAGTAGTCTAGGAGAAGAGGTAAGATCAGGCCTAAAAAGTTCAGCCCGACCCTACCCGAGTCGCGGGTATATAAACCCGAACCCGATGAAACCAGACGGAATTAACTCGATTTGATAAACAAGCTCGAAATAAACCTGAAGCTTTGATTTGCTGCCTAAAGTTAACAAGATCTTACTTCTAACTTGGAGTATAAATGGGAACTGTAGACAAGAAGTGTAGCAGTGACTTCATGAAAAAGAAAAGGAAATATGGCGAAACGTATGTAGTGAGAGAGAGAGGTTTTCTTCTATCGAAGGGGGCACAACAGAAAATAATTGAGAAACACATGTATACAAAAACCGGTGGAAGCAATAAACCCTTCATATTTTTGGGCCTGTGCAATCTTGAGAGCACTTGGCTGAGACACTCCATATCCATTTTGCATGTGGGCTTCTAACCCCTTGGAGATCTTCTTCTCCATTTGTGGGAACAGTCCAAGACACTTTCTTTATTTCTTCAGGCATGTTCTATTACTTAAAATACCTTTACAGATAAAAAGACCAAAATTCAGCACACTGTTAACCTAAATTTTTCGCTCACGCTTGCATGATTGGTGTCCTGTTTTTTTTTTTTGTTCCTGTATAAGCCACGCCTCCCTCCCGACATGCGGCCTACCATTTGCCACTGATAACACACAATCAAATATCAGCATATATGCTGAGCCCCTGATTTGAATAGAATAGAATAGAATAGAAAATACCTTTATTGTCATTGTTACAAAATGGGTTAACATATTGTGACAACAAAATTGGGCATGACACTCCAGTTTCACACATTCACAGTGAGGTAAAAAACCCAAGAAGATAAAGGAACAGAGAAGATAAGGTTATAAAACAAGGAGGATAATGTTATAGTTATAATTTACACAAAATTTACACAAGCAATGTCGGCAAGTAGGACGTTACATACAGTTTGGTATCGTAAGGGTTTGTGCAATATGCATTTGGTGCAAAAATAGTCAACATAGTGCAAAATATTTGAGTATTTTACTGTTGTAAATTCGGCCTTTGGTGTGAGTATATACTGTGCAGTAGGGAGACAATCTCTATGAGGAGAAATTCAGCTACCTCATACTCTGTGCTTGAGACTGCACCACCATACTTAGTTGTATTTTATAGGTATGTAAATATAAACATTTAATTAGTTGTTCATGGTCGTATGTGACAACAAGATTGATGCTGGAGAAATGTGAGGACAGTGAAATTGATGATCTGCATTTAATGAGTAGCAAAATAACACAGTTCGGTGGCCTTGGGGGTATGGCGCCCGCCCCGAGACTGGGAGGTTGTGGTTCAAGCCTCAGCCGAGTCATACCTAAGACTTAAACACTTAAACATTGGTACCCGTTGCCTCCCTGCCTGGCGTTCAGCATTAGGGGTTGGAATTGGGGGGTTTGGTCACCTAATGACTCCCAACACCTCAGTTGGGTTGAGCGAGGGGGCTGGGAATCCCCTCCTCTGAATCAATCTCCCAAAAAGAGTCAGAAATGACTCTAGCCACCCCCCACTAGGGGGATATGGCTGTGGTATATTTATATAAGAATAACACAGTGAATTTATCTGGTCATGATAGTAAAATTACAATATTTTATTTGTAACGTACTAGTCCCAGCACTACTCTCGTTTGGCATTTTTTTACTGTTATATATGCTACAGCCCATTTCCTTGTCCAATTGCGAAAAATGTTAATTCTGCTTTTAATAATGTGTTGTTCAGGTGAAAGGGGTTCAGCTGGTCAAGTCATTTCGTCAGGTAAGGTGTGCTTATGAAATTTCAAACTCAAAGATAGACAAATTGACGGTGTCCATCTTCTGTGTTTTTTGTCTAGCTGGCTCTGGTACAGTGGCCATTCCAGGACCACCAGGACCGACTGGGCCTCCAGGTCCTGCTGGAGTTCCTGGTTTGTCTGGGCCCACTGGTCCATCTGGCAGACCTGGTAATAAAGTTTTGAGATATATTTAATGTGTAATATGTATAAGTTTTATTGTGGTGAGCATGAGGAGCATTTAAGTACTTTGGAAGTATTTTGCATGATTGACACTTTATGCAGTAACTAAACACATGATATAATCTTCAAGGTCTGAAAGGAGACAGAGGAGAGAAGGGGGACCGAGGAGAAAGAGGAGAAGCTGGTATCAGCGTCACAAGTTCAGAAACAGTCAGCTCAACAAGAACTGGTAGTAAGTAGTAAAGCAGTACAGCATCTGTTTTCTTGGTTGTAGTACCACCCAAAACTTGTAGTATTATTAAAATGTTGCATTTTAGATGGAGTACTTGAGCTCTGTGATTCTTTTCCAACAGGTTTGTCTTCATCAGCTAGGTTTTCAGGTCAACCGGGACCTCCAGGTCCTCCAGGAGCTCCAGGTCGTCAAGGTCCTCCCGGTAGGGTCAGAACTGAAGAAATTAAAGGAGGCACTTCGGGGTTCAGCACTCATTGTTTTCGTCATTCCATCCATCCATCCATCCATCCATCCATCCATCCATGCATCCATCCATCCATCCATCCATCCATCCATCCATCCATCCATCCATCCATCCATCCATCCATCCATCCATCCATCCATCCATCTGCCAATATCTGAGATTACAGTCAATTTGAATTTACTCTAGTTACTTTTTTACGTTTCGTATCTTCTTTTTTGTTCGTCTGCTTTGATTTCGATTTGTTTTGAATTTTGATTGGTCAAGTTTCCTTACTTTTAGTAATAGTTTTTTTTAAACGATGTTGTGTAAAAAAATATATCTCCAGTCAATACAAAACTGAAAAAAATAATGATTTTAAATGAACCTTTGACGCTCATGTGTTAAAAACAATAATACAACACAGAATATTAAAGTATGTTTGCTAAATTTATATTATAACATTCAATTATTGATTTAACTATAATATTTTTTTGTAGAATCAAAGCGAAGGGATGAAAACTAAATTCTGAACCCATGCTTTTAGATAGACTCTTGCATTAATTTAACTGGTATTTTCTTAAATTTTTGTAGGTAAATGAAAAATCCAGAGCTTCAATTTACCTTCATAAGTAGACAATTAATACCTAAAACAGCGATGGTATCATGGGTATACACACATTTGTCAAAGACCTGGAACGGAGACGGGACCCAATTGCGTTCGTTTACTCAGCTTTATTTAGAAGAAGGAAATGGCTTTCACCCACGATCCGGTGATAGTCGGTCACCGGTAGCAGATCGCTTGGAAAGTGGCACTTCCGTGTCGAGCGAAGGCAGTGTCGAGAGCGAGGACGAAACAGGTCGATAGCCGGGACGGAGGAGCAGAAACGTAAACGGGTTCAAAAAAGATGTCGGCACCGGGAATCAGACAGGAAACAGAGCAGGATTGAGTCAGGAGTCAAAAAGAGCTTGCCTAGCGTGGAGCTGAGGTTCGCAGACGAACTGACAATCGTTGACAGGAAGACGTGGGTTCAAAAAGAGGTCAACAACCAATCAGCGTCCGTGGCTGTTGGCGCCAACGGATCAGACTCAGGTGCCCCGAAGTAATCGTGACAACGTTTTTTACTTGTAGAACAGTTGAAAAGTTTTCAATTGTTTAAACAGGAGGGGAGGGGGGATTTACTGGATGGTTTTAAGCTCAGAACTACCATTTTCAACTTCATTTAGAAGTTACAGTACTCAAGAATTGGCTAACACTGTAGAAGTTACAATGAAGCTCTTTCATTGTCATCACAGGTGAACCAGGACAAGGTCTGCCTGGACGTAGAGGTCCACCAGGAGAACCAGGTATGGAACAACATTTAGATATTTTACTTGTTGTTGTTATATACCATCATTTCTATAAGTTGCCGGTTTTGGATGGGTTGATAGGTACTGGAGCACCTGGGCCAAAAGGAGAGCCTGGTAACTTCGTACCATCATCTGGTAGGTGACGTTTTTTTTTAATTGACAATGTTTACATGCCACACAGTCTCTACTCTGGCTTTTATTTTTTCTTTCAATAAACACTTTTTTTTTTTCTAGGAACCTTCTTTGCTGGACCTCCAGGTCCACCGGGACCTCCTGGACCACAGGGGCCACAAGGTACATAGTATCCTTTATTTGATTATTTTTCAATTGTCATATTTCGTGTTCTCGTGATTCATTTCTGTGGGTATCATCAAGGAAAAAACATTTAAATTAATTTAAATGGTCTTTCTTGTCATTGACATAAACGTTGTGAAACATTGTGTGCGATGAGATTAGACATGGCACTCCAGGGTCAACGTGTAATAAAGACTTTGAATAAAAAGAAAAAAAGAAAAAGGACTCTCAAGATGGATAGTTAATAATATTTACAATGTCGGTGGCACGGTGGATGGATGGTTAGCATGCAGCCCCACAGTGTGGAGATCCATGGTTCAATTCCAGCTACCGCAGCCTACCCGTGCAGAGTTTGCATGTTCTCCCCGTGCCTTTTTTCCTCCGGGCACTCCGTTTTCTTCCCATCTAACAAAAACATGCATGGCAGATTAATTGGCCTGTCTACATTGTCCCTAGGTGAGAATGAGCGAGCGAGTTGTCTGTCCGTGTGTGGCAACCAGTTCAGGGTGTTCAGGGTGCTCCAGCACCCCCGCGAACCTACTGAGGATAAGCGGTGCAGATAAGGGATTAATTTTGCTTAGGGACCTGCCTAAGTTATAATAATAGTGCATTAATTAAGAAAATATCATCGTAACAATAGTTCAACAAAAAGACATGCAATAACACCTAACACAGCAACGAAAATCCTCAAACAAATCACAAAGTAAATATTTTTCGGAGTTTCGTGCAATGACATTTAGCAGCAATAAAAAAATAAACAAAAAAATAAATAAGTCGCAAGTATATGCTCTTACAGTTTTGGTCGCCCGTTTAGGATGGTGATAGTCATTAGGCAGAAGATGACTTTAAGCAAGTTGGTCTTTGTCTTAACCTGTAAGTTTATAGTTTATAGTTTAGCAGACACTCAAAATAAGAAGAGACGACATCAATTAATTTTGAATTTGGAAGGAGAACAGGACTGTACCAAAAAAAAATCTATCCTGTTACAAAAGTCCTCCCCTGAGCCCTCTCTTTTTATTAAATATTCTTTGTTACCCAAAAAAAGATCCACCTTAAAGGGTGTCAAAATACAAAAAAAGCAACATTATTGGAAGATAGTAATAGTTGTGTAAACAGTGCATACTAGTAAAAATAATAAACCTGCATCCTACGCTACCTATTGTAAAGGTGTCCGGCACTAAAAACAGAAACAATCATATAATAGCAGAATACACGTATCACTTGCTTTAAACTTTGTTTGGAAAAGCCTAATAAAGGGCGATAGTGATACAATCTGAATATCATAATACTCTTGACACCATTTTGTATAATTTTAGGAAAAATGTTATTCTATTGACAAATCATTTGGCTCCAATGACATACTAGAATCCCCCCTACTGTCAAGAACCGGAACAGGATCAGGACCCAATCGCGTGACGTTTCTCACACAAGCCTTTTATTTTACGGGAAATGGGAAGTCATGCACGTTAGGCAGCAGTCATGCACGTTAGGCAGCAGTCTGGCGTGGAATGATAGGAAGCCAGAGGCCGACGAGATCGATAACCATTGCCCGAGCAGATATCGGACAGATGGGGTCAATACCGGACAGGACAGGACAGACAGGATTGATATCAAAACAGGATATCGAAAATAAACAGGACAAACTAGACGGGAATGAAACAGGAAACCGATTTTAAACAACGGGACGAACAGGGTTGATATCAAAACGGGATATAGAAATTAAACAGGACAAACTAGATGGGAGCGAAACTGGAAAACCGATATTAAACAGGACAAAATAAACGGGAACAATACCGGACAGGAAATACCAACAGGAAACAGGACCGAGTCAAAATGCACGTCTTGCGTGGCAGAGGTTCTTTGACGGACTGACGAAGGAAGAGTGAGAGCACTGAGCTTAAATAGAGGAAAAGCCAATCTGTCAACGAGGCGCAGCTGGCGCCACACAGGCGGTGCCAATTGGGCGCCATGGCAACTGTGACACCTAAACTTATATTGTTTTCCTGTTTTGCTTATTTCCCACAAAATTTCTCAAATGGACATTTTGCAGAGAACAGCTGGAAGCATGATTAAATTAGGAAATAATCAAAAACCAAACCAAGAATAAATCCTCGAAAATGTTATTGATGTTCTTCTTGTTTTACCATTTTTTTTTCTTCTTGAATGTTGTGCTTGTGTTTTTGTGAAGTAAATACTTTAATTCCTATGTGCTTTTCTTTTTCTAATGATTATAACTAGGTGAGCAAGGATACCGAGGTTACAAAGGTACGAATATAAGCTAGCTCCTGTAAATGAAATAATAATACTCTTAATGTGTATTCAAATAAAAATACTCCTATTTGATTTCACTTGCTACAGGAGAACCAGGTCAACCAGGTTTGGCAGGAGTTCCAGGGGAACCAGGTTAGTATCTGATTGTTTTATCCTAAATTAGTGGTCTAAAATCGATTGTGGCCCACAGAATGATAGCATGAAGCCCTTGCCTCAACATGAAAGTCAAAGGGACAGTGTGTATTATTTGATGTCGCTGTTTAGTGTTATGAATAATCGTTTTTCAGATACTCTTAGTTCTATCCATCTGTGCTTTCTGTTTACGTTCCAAGTTTTTCTAAAAAGGTTTGGTTGTATTTCCTAGATGCACCTGAAGGTACCGCGCCGTTGTAAAGGGATATTGTGTATTATTTGACAACTATATGTTGCTGTATTGTGTAGTGCAACTAAAAATGTGTCAAGAACCGGAACAGGATCAGGACCCAAACGCGTGACGTTCTCACACAAGCCTTTTATTTTACGGGAAATGGGGAGTCATGTACGTTAGGCAGCAGTCTGGCATGGAATGACAGGAAGCCAGAGGCCAATGAGATCAATACCAATTGTCCAAGCAGATATCGGACAGATGGGGTCAATTACGGACAGGACGGGACAGACAGGATTGATATCAAAACAGGATATTGAAATTAACCAGGGCAAACTAAACGGGAACAAAACTGGAAACCGATGTTAAACAGGACAAAATAAACGGGAACAATACCGGACAGGAAATACCAACAGGAAACAGGACCGAGTCAAAACCCACGTCTTGCAGGGCAGAGGTTTGTTGGCAGACTGACAAAAGGTGAGTGAGAGCACTGAGCTTAAATAGAAGGAAAACCTGTCAATGAGCCGCAGCTGGCGCCAAACGGGCAGGGTCAATTGGGCGCCATGGCAACCGTGAAAAAATGAAAATACAAACTGTGGGAATTTAAAGTGACCATAAAGCACTATTCATCCTTTATCTTTTTGCCTAGCCTTCTGCCAGATTTTTTTCCAGATACCCGTAAGCGCAAGTTAAGGGACAATTATGTCAGCTCCCACCAAGTGAAACTTATGTTATGTACAATAAATGCAAATCTGCCAACCTATGGGTGTATACAGTAATCCCTCGGTTATCGCGGTTAATGGGGACCGAGACCACCCGCGAAAACTGAAAATCCGCAAAGTAGCGGCGCCCCTTCAAAAATGCTTAAAAAAAACGTATACAGGTATACAGTATACCCCCCGCCATTAAACCGAAGTGATCGCTGGCATGATGGCAAGGAGTTATTGGGTGACTCATCCAGAACTCTTCACACTGGAACTGAATGTACCAAAACATGACCCACAAGTGTAGCCATGTCTTACATCATCAATTTACACGGAATAGGACTGCGGCGAAACCACTACGAACCATTCAGTATGATTGTATTAACCGCTCTCAACCACATGCAGCCATCGCAGTTTATTTCGCTTGTTAACACTACCAGTTACATATTGAAAATAAAAACAGTGAAAATGTGATATTTGATGAGTGTTTGTGAAGCGTTCTGGGAAGCAACAGTTAAAAAAATGGTCTGTGTTCATTTTAATGAAAGTGAAAGAGCTACCTTCTGACAATAACAACATACTTTAGCTAGGGGCATCGAACGGCTTTTACAACAAATACACGAAACCACACACAATTAGCCGTGTTTAGGTAGTACAGACAACCGCTCGCTTTTGGTACAATAAAGTCAAACTTGAAATGAAATGTAACAGAAGAGAATATACTTACGTTGCGTCGCCGAGTTCCTCCTCGATAAACTGAGCGCCACATAAGAAGGGGGTGAGGTTGGAGGAGTTGAAGGAGGGGGGGGGGGTGAGCGAAGCGGCAATGACTAAGCATTGTGTCAGGGCCTCCCCCTCCCCTTCACAATAGGAGTGTCCACACCGTGTCCTCAGTTGACATAAGCTTGCGCTCAATGGCGTCAAGTCAATACACTAAATGCTTTTATTGAGAAGGTAAGGTATAATTTTTAGACCCGCGAAGCTCTGAACCCGCAAAAGTAGAACTGCAAACTAACGAGGTACCACTGTAATGCACATTCATATAATAGTTCATGTGTTTTTACTAATTAACTAATTAACTAATATTTAAATCAATGTATACATTTTTTAATGAAATGTTTTAACCAATAAGCGGCACTGAATAATGCACACAGTCCCTTTGGTGCGGATCCATTATGGATTAATTTATTAAGGATTGATTTATTCTCATATTAATCCATATTAACACCGGATTAAAAGTGAGAATTGTTGCTTACAGTTTTCAAAGCAGAATGAAGGGACTAACAAAACAAAACTATGTGTGCTTTTCCAACAGGAGGAGATTCAGGATTATCCGGAGTTTCTGTTGGTAAGATCATACAAAATGTAAAATCTGAAAAGTATGGTTTATCAATTTCAATCTCTTACAATACTATATACTTATGACTTGATATATGAGGATAGAAGAGGGAGTTTGTTTTCATTTTATTCTATGTATAGTGATACACTTCATTCCCCATGGAGCTACCACTAGTTTCTTCTACTGCTTGTTTTCTGTCAGTGTACACTACCATTCAAAAGTTTGGGGTCACCTAGACAATTTTGTGTTTTTCATGTAAACGTCACACTTTTGTTTTAAAAACGGGTTGTCCGATGTTCTGTTGCCCATATTAATATGTTCCTTCGGTTGGCCGGTCTCAGATAGGGCTTTTTCTTTGATATTCCGCCTTGAAGGCCAGCATCTCGAAGTCACCTCTTCACTTTAGATGTTGACACTGGTGTTTTGCAGGTACCATTTAACCAAGGCGTCTATTTCTCAAAATAGAGACTTTAGTGTACTTGTTTTGTTTTGTTATGATTTGGTGGTGGACCCTGTCAGGTCTAAATCGACCACTTACGTGTGGGAGAGCTAAAAAATATTGACTAATCATAGGAAATTCAGGCAAAGACTTTTTGGGTTTCTTTTCAATTGCAATTGGAGAAAGAGAAAGAAGGTCAGATCAGCTCACTAGCCCATCTCTTTCTGACCCTCCACCTTTTTCCTCTGTGTTTTATTGAAGTTACAACATTGGAAAAGTACTGAGACAAAGAAGGAAAAACGACCATCCCCCTGGACAGCTGTGGGGGTGGTGTGAAACAATGACCGGAAGACTAAGAGAAGCCAATAGGGGCCATTCAGCTGATTATAAATACACACTTTTGAG
The DNA here is from genome assembly GCF_059441175.1 of Urocampus carinirostris. Lineage (NCBI taxonomy): Eukaryota > Metazoa > Chordata > Actinopteri > Syngnathiformes > Syngnathidae > Urocampus > Urocampus carinirostris. Next base: position 11,495,552 of record NC_142356.1, read on the forward strand.
CAAATACGTTTAAGCCCACTTTACAGACCCGCATGTAGGAAGCAGAAAGTATGGCAAGGTGCTCAAAATGATGGTATTTAATCACAAAATAAATCAAGGAAGTAACTAACAAATGGTCAATGAACCACTGAACTATCCAAACCAGAAAACAAAACCTTAAAAACCAGGATGAAACTGGAAAAATATGATAGTGACGCTGATGGTTGGAAAATGAATGTGAAAAAAGGAAAATGACCTGATAACTGTCCCTTTAAAGGGTGCAGGATTATGAAGCACATGTGTGTGGTGATTGTACACCTGTGGCCAGTTCAAACCCAGGTTGGGGCCCTCGGGTGGTAGGAAGGGGTAGAACCACATTACACATTAAATATCTATAGGTTGTATTTCTGATTAGTTTCATGTTCTCTTCATTGAAAAACACAGTGCTTTTCCTGCAAAAATAGGGACACTTCTAAGTGACCCCAAACTTTTGAACAATAGTGTATGTCAAATGAAGACAATTAATGCTCTAATTGTTCCTTGCCATTCACAAGCAAATATTATCACAATAACACACTTGTAGTGAGTGATGTGTTGGATATTCAATTCTCTCTTCGGCCTGCCGATGTCCAAGAATGGAAAACCTTTAATTAAGTTACATAATATGAACCAACCAACAATCTAGGTGTTAGTTTCAACAAAATATCTATGTTTTTGAATAAGGTGCAACAACAAGACGCGGACTACCCGGACCTCCTGGACCTCCTGGTGCACCTGGAAGAGATTGGAGTGCATCAGGCTCCAGTCAAATGGGACAGTATATTGCAGAGTACATACAAAGTGAGCTGTTGTTTTAATTTGTTCCGAAGTTTCTCTAAAAGTAACTTGTTGTGATTGGCTAAGCCATTTCCACTTTTTTCACGCACAGGTGGGAACTTTAAGCAGTATCTGGTGGGGCCCCCAGGACCTCCAGGGCCTCCAGGTGTCTCAGCATCCGCCAATATTGTGGATGATGTGGCAAACAAAGTCATCGTCTACTTACAAAGTGAGAATTGTGTCGTTGTTTCTTTAAAGCTGAAGTCGACTCGAAAGATATCCTGACTTTATTCTGTTGTTATAAAGTCTAGTACTTTTTAGAATATGGGTTAAGAAGCAATATCCAAGTTAAGTAACACTACAAACATATAATAGGAAGATAATTCAAATGATTAAAAGGAAATCTTAAATGTATTCAAAATTGTATAATCTGTGTCCATGAGCAATGTTTTCTTCGTGCATCAAAGTAACCTTTTAATAATAATAATAATAATAATAATAATAATAATTTCCTTGTATTGTCATTCTGTGTAACAATGTACACAGAACGAAATGTCGATTGCATCTGACCCGATGCAGCCGCAGCCAAGAGAGGGCGCCGCCGACCACTTTTTAAGTCTTAGGAATGACTCGGCCGGGGCGCGAACCCGAACCTCCCAGTCTCAAAGCGGGCGCCTTACCATCTAGGCTACTGAGCTGGTCAAAACTACAACGTTAAAGGAAACAAACTTGTTAAAACTCATCTAGTTCAGGTTTTTTACCGGTTGGAGTCAAAATCAAGGTTACTTTGAAAAGGAAAGATTTGTTTTTTTCAAGCAATGTCGTTCTAATGATTGCTATCATATTTACAGATCCTGTCTGTCATATATGCCGGGGCAGGTGTTCATTTTTTTTTCACAAAACTTTATTGAAACAGGAAATTGCAAATCCTCGTTTGCTGATTAAAACAATTTATTTCACTAGATACTTTAATTATACGATCACAGATTTCCCACAATGAGTTTACTATCAAATTGTAATGTTTTATTTAAATTTCAAAGTATCCTTTGATTCATTTCTAACGGTCACACAATATTGATGCTACACCATGTCTCAAAATGGCCACCCCTAGTGACTGGATTTTGCTTCTTATCTCATGCTCTATCTACACCAGGGATGTCAAACTCAATTTGGTTCTGGGGCTGGACCCAGACCTTCTGTTCTAAGGCAGGCCAGATCAGTAAAAGATCAGCCTACATCAGTAACCTACATATCATTATAATGAGTGATAAGGGATCTTTTCTAGACACAACACATAACTGGTTAATTTCAACTGTTAAGTAAATACATTTTTATACTTAAACCAACTCACCACGCTATACAAACTCAACACTGCCCTCATTTAGTTTGCATTCAAAGTATTTTAAAAAATCATAACTTTTACTAGAAATGACCAAGAGATTTGCTTTTTTTAAATTAAATCATCCAATGGTCCATGTTTGACATACTTGATCTATTCTACACTATTCCACTATTTTTTCCAGCAGTAAAGACTTTGAACAACATTTCTTCAAATAATCTAGGTCAAGGCAGAGGAGTTGGTGGATCTTCTAGCTCTCTTGGTGTGGGCATTCAAGGCGGCTCCCTTTCGGTTGATGACCTCATCGCCCTCTTGCAACGTACGTCTAACAAATTGTTGACCAGTCAAAAATCTGTCCAAAACTTTTCAAATATCTGACAGGACAAAGTGAAATTTTGCATTTGCAGGAGAGGAGGTGAGAAGATATGTGTCCGGTCCTGCTGGCCCACCAGGTCCCCCTGGAGCACCAGGTCCTGGAAGCTATAGATATAGCATGCAGGAGGTGGCTGAACGTGTTCTCGGCCTAATGAAAGGTAGTTAAAAAATTCTTCTATTCAAACTATTTTAAAAAATACACTCTAAAATGCTCTACAACTACTTCATGTTGTTTAACTGTGAGTGATTCCTGTCATTAGAAAGAGGTATACTTGGCGCATCTGGAACTGGCTTCACAAGTATAATAAACATTTATTCAGCACAATATTTTAATTATGTGGTCTTCTTCTAATATAGACTTATTTGTATTACCTGATTAGGTGAGTATCATACATCTGTTGGAACCCAAGGGCCACCTGGTGTTCCAGGTCCCCCTGGACCACCTGGAAGTCTAAACTATTTGAGCACGGATGTTCGTGATTATTTGCAAAGTGAGTATAGAGAAAAAGAAAATCAGTCTTTAATAACATTTCTATCTAATACCTGATCGTGCCTATGGTTCCTAAGGTATTGCTGGTAGAGGTCCTCCTGGTCCACCTGGTCCACCCGGACCCGTGGGTCCACCAGGTTCGACTACTGAGGTTACCTATATTGGTGGTGCAAACGGCGAGAGACGTGAATATTCCAGCAGTGAGTACAAAACATTTCTGGAACTGAAAATGTTTGCAGTACAGTGGAACCTCGGTTCTCGACCATAATCCGTTCCAGAACCCTGTTCGATCACCGAAATCATTTTTCCCATTACAAATAATGTAAATGGTTTTAATCCGTTCCAACACCCTGAATGTTTACCTTGAATGTTTAACGTAAACATAAAGCTAACCCAGGCTATTCGTACGTTCGCGTTATCGTAATCTTCTGTACGAAAGATTACGCTAACATGAACGTGTAAAAATAAAAAAATCAGGTCGTTTACAAGTCATTTAGCACCCGGGTCTCCACAACAAGTGGTGAGCGGTTCATTGGAAAGGGGGCTCCATTCCAACACCCTGAATGTTTACTTTGAATGTTTAACGTAAACATGAAGCTAACCCAGGCTAATTGTATGTTCGCGTTATTGTAATCTTCTGTACGAAAGATTACGCTAACATGAACGTGTAAAAATAAAAAAGAGGATAAAGAAAATAATTATGCATAGGATTTCTTACCTTTGTGGTGGTCAGCAGAAGGCGCAGGTGGACGGTGGGGAGAGGATCAGACACTCGCACACCTCCTTCATATTTTGCTATTATTTCTTTCTTAAATGAAATAGTTGTACGCACTACTTTTCTTTTTTCACCTGTAGGAACTTTGCTGCTTGCAGTGACTTTCTTCGGAGGCATAATTAGGGGCTAAAAGACTTCTAAACCTATATTAAAAGCGAAAGCAAAAGGAAGCACGTCCGCACGCGATAACAGTCGGTCACGAAAAGAGCGATCTACACCGTACGCCGCTCAGCATCGCACCCTAGCGTACGCACTCACGCATTACCGGCGTTCGAACTCCGATTTTTTGACCGAACAGCGAAGCAAGAATTTCTCAAAATTTTTGGTCGGACTCCAAATTGTTTGAACTGAGAGGCGTTCGAAAAACGAGATTCCGCTGTATTGTGTTTTCATATCTCAAATTTACCTTCATAAAATAAAAATACTGTGTTACCTCGTTTCTCGTGGTTAGGTTACAAAATGAGCGTCACGGCAGCTAGGTTGTTAGTGCCAAGTAGAAACCTTTATTTTTTCCCGATTACTTTACAAATCAATACTCTGCAATGCATTGGAATCAAAGAACAAAGCATTCATTGAACAGATGAAATTCTCGTATAATGTAAAGATTTATTTTTTTATGACTGATCAGACATGCAAGGAGAAAAGAAGAACAGGGAGAGAATCCAAACCTCAGATAAGAGATTCCAACCTGTTCTAAAGCACGAAACCCTTTGTTTGTAATAAAATCTCCAAGGTTACAAAACCAGACCAGCCCTTAAGGGTGTTGGAATCAAAGCACACCAATATGATTGGCCAAAAGTGACACTGATATAAAGAGTTCATAATAGTCAAAACATGTATGTGCAATAATAGACCAAATAACAAACTGGCATCTTATGCAATCTCTTTAGCAAGTGTCGAATAATTAGAACAAAATAAACTTATCAAAGAGCAATAACTACTATTTTTGGGACTGTTTGGCCAATAAGAATGCAGATGTCAAGACCAGAACGAAGACAGGACCCACTTGCGTTGCGTTTCTCACCAGCTTTTATTGGAATAAAGAGAAAGGGTTGTGCCCATGATCCGGTGGTTACTGGACGCGGGAAGCAGGTCGCCCTGAACACGGAAGTGGATCTTCATGGCGAGCAATGGCGGTGTCAGGAACGGAAAAACGGGTCAGTAGCCAGGACAGGAGAGCAAAAACGTGGTCGGGGTCGGAAGAGAGTCGTAAGCCAGGAAAGGAGAGTAGACGTGGTTGGGGACAAAAAGAGGTCGAAAGCCGGCACGGGAGAGTAGACGTGGTCAGGATCAAAAATGGGTCAAAGCCGGGGGACAGACGCGAGCAAAAAACAGGTGGGAGTCAGGGTCGAAAAAGGCTTGCCTAGTGTTAACTGAGGTTCGCAGACGGACTGACAAAAGGGGACAGATAGGAGTGGGTTTGAATAGGGACAGGGGGCCAATCAGAGTCCGAGGCAGTTGGTGCCAAAGGAGCAGGCACAGATGATTCACCTCGGTAATCATGACAGCAGAACACTACATAATGCAAATCTGAGGAGTGGCAAACCATGAAAAGTAAATCGCGTTATAACGAGGGATTACTGTATGCATAGAAAAGTGCCTCACAATGTCTCAGTATGCTACCTGGAATGGCTGGGATTTTAGATATTTCCCATCTCTGTTCTTACCTATTCTTCCAGTTGAGAAATTATCATTCTTAAATCATGACCTGTAAATGAACCTATAATATTTGACTCCTGTCTCAAGGTGACAGAACAAGAGGAGGTATGTTTGGCATTCCTGGCCCACCGGGCCCTCCTGGACCCCAAGGGGAGAAGGGAGATCCAGGTGTATCTGGTGGTGGAAGTTGGAATGTGGACACGGGAGACTACTCCGGTTTGGCAATGAGATTAACTGATTATATCAAATGTAGGTAACGAAAAAGATAAAAAGGAAATTATTTGTATTGTATTTTGTGTTCTCATCAACACTGTCCCCATACAGCCCGTGGCCTGCTTCGGGATGTTGTGAGAGAGTCTGGTGGTGCTGTTCAGGGACCTCCAGGGCCTCCTGGTCCGCCTGGAAACAGCCAGTGGTTTACTTCTCAAGATAATGTTGTGGATGTAGTGGAGTACCTCAGATGTAAGTAAAGGTCCCCTCATGTTTAGATGCAAGGCTACTTAATTGTATGATTATCATTACACATGTATTTGGGTCATATTGGATTCTAAAGCATCTGGACATGTGATCCTCAGCCCGAGGTTTGTTGCATGATTCTGAAAGAGATCAATATGGTCGAACTGGGCGAGGACCACCTGGACCTCCTGGACCTCCAGGGTTCACCCGTTGGTATGGTTCTCAAGGAAATGCAACAGATCTGGTGGAATACATCAAATGTGAGTATAATTTGGGATTGTTGACACGCTGCTATAAAAACATGTCAGGAACATGGATTTATTCTTAGGCTTCCAAACACTGCCAATTTAATGAAGAGGAATTTAATATTCAAGTATAATCAAACTTTATCCGAAAAGAAGTAGATATAGGTATTTTCACTTCAATGGTGCTTTTTCTTCAGGCTCCTACTTGCAGGAATTCTCAATGATAGCTGATTAGTTTATGGTTTTGTAGGTACTCAAAATAAGGAGAGAAGACATCCATACATTTTGAACTTGCTAGGAGATCAGGAGAGGACTGGACAAACAACCCTCAGAATGCCGAATTACAAATCGGTTTTAAATGCCCCTCACCAGATTCGCCCTCAAGGGTGTACAGCAACATGATTGTCCAATGAACAATGAGTTATAATAACAAAATCAAATATACGAAATGGCATCCTATGCAATCTCCTTCTTGGGTGTCCATTATTCCATGTGCACAAATTTGAGCTTTTTTCCTTGCTCAACAAAATGTCTTTGCATACCAATCTGTTCCTAAAACAAATATATGTTTTGTTTTATTTTACTGTGAACTCAAAGAGAGAATTCAGGACCAAAAGTCAGAAACAGAACTCGGAGAGAGAGCCAGGAGGTAACTCAGAAATAGAAATAAAAAACTGAACTCAAACCAAACTTATAGACAGAGCAGAGACAAAACTCTGAGAGAGAACTTCGAGAATTTAGAAGCAGATCTCAAAGAGAGAACTCAGAGAGCGAGACCATAAACAGAACTTAAACAGAACTCAAAAACAGAACTCAGAGAGAGAGCTCTGAGGGAGAACTCCTAGAGAGAACTCAGAGAGAGAACTTAGAGCTAGAATTCACCCGGTTACTGTAACCATCAAAGGAGAATGTGTAGAAATTGTCCAGACCTACAAATACCTGGGTGTGCAGCTGGACAATAAACTGGACTGGACTGCCAACCCAGAAGCTCTATGTAGGAAAGGTCAAAGCCGACTTTACTTCCTCAGAAGGCTGGTGTCCTTCAACATCTGCAAAAAGCTCCTGAATATATTCTTATATTCTATGAGACTGTTGTGGCAAGCGCCCTCTTCTATGCGGCAGCGTGTTGGGGAGGCAGCGTCAAGAAGAAGGATGCCTCTCGTCTCAATAAACTGGTGAGGAAAGTGAGCTCTGTTGTGGGCACAGAGCTGGACAGCCGGACAACAGTAGCTGAGAGACGGGCACTGGAAAAGCTGCCGTCAATCATGGACAATTAATCACATCCACTACACAGCATTATCTCCAGACAGAAGAGCAGCTTCAGCGACAGACTGCTGTCACAGTCTTGTACCACGGACAGACTGAGAAGAGTTTTTCTTCCTCATGCCAGGAGGCTCTTTAACTCCACGCGTCAGAGTAAAGGCCCACATTAAACCACACCCCCCACATTGCATATTACCGTATTTTTATTGCAGTGTTTATTCTGTGTAGCACTATCGAGATACTCTATATAACACGCTACATTGGGAGTTAACACGTCACATTGGGTATTTGTTAATTTTTTTTTTTTTGCTTTATTATTGTTTTGTTCTACAGCGCAGGGATGCCGCTGGAAGTGTGAATTTCCCTGCGGGGGTGAATAAAGTATCTATCGATCTATCAATCTAGAAACAGAACTAAGAAACACAACTAAGAAACAAAACTCAGAGTGCAGGATTGTGAAACATCCACATACTCTAACTTAGAATTAGGTTAAAATATAACGGGGCATAGCGAAACCAATTTAAGGAAAGACAAACACAGAAAGTAGTTCCATTAAACGATACAGACAATTTTAAGAACAGAAGAAAACAGACACCGAAATCTAAGTAAAATAGGATCTAAATGAGACTTAAAACATATGAATAGGCAAATGAGTAATAGCGATCACCTAAAACAAATTAAAAACAAAAAAGCATTATTTAAAAAAATGTCAGCAATTTACTTGGATTTCACTATGTGCCGTTTATCTCATCTGCAGCTAACGGTGTGTTACGTGACATCATTAGAGAATACAGCAATCAGTTTTACCAAGGACCTCAAGGCCCACCCGGTCCTCCAGGTGCTCCCGGTTACGGTCAAGGCTACGGCTCCAGTACAAATTACACACATCTTGTGGAATACCTCCAATGTAAGCGATCACAGTCACCAACAGAAAATCACATTAAAGCATCATTTTCTTACATGATAATAAACGTTTTTTTGTAGCACGAGGTCTGCTAGGGGACGCAAGACGGACCAGCTATCAATACAGTATTCCAGGTCCACCAGGACAACCTGGACCCCCGGGAGCTCCTGGGTATAGTCGGGTGTTTGGCTCCCGAGATAACGTCACTGATTTAGTGGAATTCATCAGAGGTAAATGACTCATTTTCAAAGCAACACGGCACACTCTTACTGTAAACTAAAATCACATATTGAATGCAAGACTTTAGACAACTGACATGTGAACATTTCTCCAACAGTAAATGGCGCCATTGTTGGAGCGCCAGGAAGACAAGGACAAAAAGGGGAAACAGGATACCCAGGCCCGAAAGGTAACCGTTAAATTCCAAAATCATGATACAGTACTTTGATATCAACTCACTTCGTGCCAGACAACTGGCTCAAATTGTATGCCAGAATTTTTGCATCAATTGAGATTGATTTTCATCTGTAGCATCTCCAATACCCAGAGTCAGCAGGTTTCTACGTAAATGGCTAGGACTACCTCGAAGCTTAAGCCTTGTATGGCCAGAATAACAAACTGAAGCTCCCAGTCAGCTGCCTGAATGAGGAGTTTAAGGTGGGCCATGCTAGGAAGGTAATGCAATACAGGGAGTTACAGGATCCAAAGGTCTCCCAGGCTTGGATCGAAATGAGGACAGGATGGAAGTGGAAGGCAGCTAAGTGGATGTGGCTTAGTCGCTACAGCACAGGGAACAAGTGTTTGGGGACTGGCTGCCGCCTCTTGTGGGCAGGTCCCTGGTATGTGTTTGGGGACTGGCTGCCGCCTCCTGTGGGCCGGTCTCCGGCTTGTGTTTGGGGACTGGTTGCCGCCTCTTGTGGGCAAGTCCCTGGTATGTGTTTGGGGACTGGCTGCCGCCTCCTGTGGGCCGGGCCCCGGCTTGTGTTTGGGGACTGGCTTCTGCCTTTTGTGGGCAGGTCCCTGGTATGTGTTTGGGGACTGGCTGCCGCCTCCTGTGGGTCGGTCCCGGGTACAGCGACTTCTGGAAGAGCTGGCCTGTGTAGCAGCGCAACACCTCGCCACAACAAGGCGCAGGTGAAAGTCCAGATCACTGGTTTAGCAAGAGGTGAGGGCAGTAGGAGAGGAGGAGCAGGCCAGCAGGAAGGTTGGAATGCGGTAGCAGAGAGCCTGGATCAGATGGCTGCAAAGTCTTCTGGGCAAAGTGTGATTCCTGGTCTAGGCTGTCGACGACAAACTACTGACCCCACCCAGTCAGTTCAGCTGGAGGTTTGTGGGGTCACCAGTCTGCAACCTCTGCTTAAGGAAGGGGACCTGGGAGCATATCCTCGAGTGCTGTGTGAAGGCCCTTGGTAAATAGTTCTACTGCTGGTGCCATCACCAATACTTGAAGGCCATAGTGATTACCTTCAACTGTGGGATTGGCCACTGTAAGCATCCCCGCCCAGTAAAGAACTCCACCGCTTTCATTTGGGCGGGGGATAAGCCACCATGAACTGCCAGAGCTAGCTCATCTGGCTTGCTAGTGACAGCACAAGACTGGGAGAGGAAAGTCGACATGAGAAAGCAACTGAAATTCCCAGATTTCATTGCCACCATAAGACTGCGGACTTGCTTGCTGCTTATCTCTGAAGCCTCCAAGCAGATCGTTTTTTTGGAACTCACTGTACCCTAGGAAGACAGTTGCGAGGAGGGCAATGAGAGGAAGAGAGTTCAATATGCTGAGGTAGTGGATGAATGCCAGAGCAACGGGTGAAAAGCATCATGTGAGCCTATCGAGGTGGGATACACAGGGTATGCTGGCCAGTCCCCTCTGCAGGGCTTACAACATCTTGGGCATCACTCGGGTCAGTAAACGAAGGACCATTAAGAAGGTCACAGAGGCAGCAGAGGTTGCCTTAAGGTGGCCATAGCTAGGGAGAGGAGAAAAATGGGTGTGGTTTCAAGCCTGAAAACAACCCTGCTGGGTTGCTGGGTTGAGAGTGTATGATGAAATTCTTGGTGATCCTAGGTAACATCGCTTACTATGTTTCCAAGTGGCATCAGTTGATGTCTGTAGCAAGTTTTTTGCCATAGGTAAACAAAAACAACACCTACTTGGATACGAAGGACCATTTCTGCTGGGTGTAGAAATAAATGTATGAATAAATAATAGAAACAATCATGGGGTCCTTTATGCTAGGTTTTTGGAGAGCCTTCTTCATCCCTGAAAATATACCACAAACTGTTTCCTAATTCCATGATAAAACATGTGTTAAAAGCTGTGAGAGACCTGAACAAACTCAAACTTCTTGGCTATCGAGAAACCAGGCCTAAATGTCAATCACTGTGTTTGTTTGTGTGCAGGTGACCCTGGTGCTCCAGGACCACAAGGGCCCAAGGGAGATAGAGGTATGAATTCTTGCTGAACAGCTTCATTAATGGCACTCTATGGGAAAAAAAACACCCCAATTTTTTCCAATTCTCTAAATTAACAATTTTCTTTTTTTAGCCAATGACAATGTGATGCATTCAAAGAAATGTTGAATGACTTTTGAAATGATAATGTTTTTACTACACCTCTATTTAAGCAATTCGGCCCATATTTTAATATAAAATGTTTGATTTTAAAATATTTTTGTTTTCAATTGCTGCAATTGCCTGTAATTCTTCGCTTCTATTAGAAGTGGGCACATAGATTTGGGCCTCTCCTCTGCCTGACAGGCAGGATGCACCAGCAGGCTTGGTAGGGAGAGTTGCTAAAAGTGTGCTTGTCAGTCCGAAACCAGGCATAAACGTAGAGACTTACTAAAGCCTCTGGGTGAGAGAGAGGGCTGTACAACTTGGGGAAAACGTGACACTCTTCAATGCCACATTTACCATGCCATCTAAACACAGTGCAGGCAGGGGATGTTTATGAGACTCATGCGGGAGCAATTGAATTCTGGCGCCCCACCAGAGTTTTTGATAGTATGGGAAACACTGAGACTTAAGCCAAACTGTTTTTTCCCCCGTAGGTGACTACTATGGAAGATCCAGGAGGCATATTGCTGCGTGAGCGCCTTTTTTCAGCATGCGGACGTCACATCCCTAGTCTTCTGTTGTACACGGCTCTTTTTGTAACAGGAATTTATGCCATTTTGTTTCAATTCCATATCTGCTTTGCTGACTGGGATTTTTGTTACTTTACAAGTTTGCATCTAGACTTAAAACTACTGCCAGTTTCATATCCAGCGTGTATATATTTTGTACTTATATGTAGTTGAATGTGAGTAGCTTATAATAAATTTGTGAGGTTTTATCGGCAGAATGCTTTTTAACACAGTCGGAAAACTAGGTCCTTTTCTACTACTTAGCCCAGACAAGTATGGCCTGCGGGCAGGGTTGGGTAGGGTTACTTTAACTTTCAATTACTTTTGGATTACTGCAATACCAAATATGCTAATAAAAGACAAAAGAAACTAAATATGAATAAAATGACGCATTTTATGTTAGTTTTGCCGGCAATCAAAGAGATCAAAGCCAGGAGAGAAAGCTTACCACGTGTTGTGAGTCATAATTGTATTCATATTTCGTTTATTTTGTCTTTTATTAGCATATTTGGTATTGGAGTAATCCAAAAGTAATTAAAAGTAATCCAGTTAAAGTAACCCTACCCAACCTTGCCTGCGGGCCAGATCCGACCGGCAATCAATTTCTGAGTAAAGTAATCCATTGCTGTATCGCAGTTTTGCTACTTTGCAAATTTTTATCGTATGTTGTATTCTACATTCTGATTGGCTGAACACTTGCCACACCCCTTTTCTCTGCTTTCCTGCCTGCACGTCAATGACGTTGAGGGCCAAGTTGTACTCATAAATAAAACAGCTTGATGAGCCTATGCTATGTATATGCAAATCTTTTTCAACTTCCATCCATCCATTTTGCGCACCACTTATCCACAGTAGGGTCGCAGGCAATGTTTCCTCTAATTTTCCACGGGTCTGAGCGTTCACACAAAGTCGGTGAGCAACGCTTGAAACAACAGTGAGCAACGGCAATCCCAAGTGTGGCAACTGAGTCATTATCAAACATGTCCCAAAACTTGACATCAAGTTACATTTTGCTGAGTTTCCGGCAATGCAAAAAAGATTTTCACTTTTGAATGAATTGACTCATGTATTATTGCAAAGGTTGTAAGGCCTACAAACGTCATTTGTTTTTACAACAATTCTTTCACAAGATTTCCATTTTTTTTCCCCTGGTATCTTTTGTCGCATAATACTAACATTTTGGGGGGCTAATTTAGTCGGTTGCACGATACACAACTGTATTTAATCACTTTTTTAGTGGAAGTACAATGTTGGCAACAAAATTGACTTGGTATAATTGGAAATTGTTTGAATGCAACACAAACTTTTTCTTCTTTTTCCCTGTTTTTTTTAATTTTTTTAATCCATTTTTAAAAAACCTCATTGTGTTTATTTTTTCCTGGCTGTTACTTTTTTCTTTTCTTTTATTCTGGCTTTTTTTTTTTAATTTTTCCTTCATTTTTCTCTTCCTTTTTTTTTTTTCTCAGCTTTACACTACTTTTTCCTTTTGGGTATTTTTTTCTTTTTTGTTCTATTCCCCCTTCCTTTAAGTCATTTTGTGCATAATTCTACATAATATTTGGTCATATAGGGATGAAAGAAGCAAAAACAACCTGAAGAGCCGTTTAGGACCCGAAGGAGCTGGTTCCGTTTTGGTGAGCCGAGCCGAAGAAGCCGGTTCTCAAAAAACTCACACACGCAGCTTAGAGGGAACATTGCGCTGGATAGATTTTCTTGTGCGCTGAGAATGTGCAGGCAGTGCGTGATTGCGCACGCGCACAGCTAAGAGGGAACACTGGTCGCAGGGGAACTGGAGCCCACCTCAGCCATCTTAGGGCAGTGGACACCCTGAACTGGTTACCAGGCCTTCAACTTCAAGTTTCTCTAAAAGCTATCGTGCCATCCAAACGCTCTGGACCCACAAAAGCACTGGTGGACATCACAAAACAGTCAGGAAGATGCTTTCCATCGCCAACAAAACTGGACTTGCTCCCTAACGTCTCCCTGGCACTTTTACAAAAAAGTTTAATGATGGAAAATTATATGGTATCTGTAGGACAAAACAGGACACATTCTTAATCTTTTCTAATATTTATAGATGTTTCCTTTTTAAGCCCCAGACATATTAAAAGAGCGTCCAGAAGTTGTCGTTGAAGTATTACACTTCTTTTCTGATCCTTTTAGCAACAAACAATTAACATGTTAACCACAAGGGGGCACTTCAAGACCACTCAATGTTTCTCAAAGGCGGACCAGTTAATGTATGCAGTATAATCTAATTGTAACTATGCATTGCAATACTATCCACCATATTTTCCTGTATATAAAGCCCCCTGGATTATAAGCCGCATCATCACATTTCTGCCCAATTTGGGGTTTTAAGGTGGGCTTTATAGTCCTGAAAATACAGTGACTGAGTTCTCTCGTTTTCTAGAACTACTTTTACACCCCCTGTATTAATCAGTTAATTTGACGTGGGGCTACTTTTACGAAATCATTTTTGAAAGCACAAACTATAATCAACACAAAGTTGAGCAGTTGACACAGAAAACTTTATTTACAGAAAAATAAAAATCTACTTGACACAGGCCACCTGAAATGATACATTTAAGAAAGAAAATCACTATTTTGATATGGACAATCACAAATCATCTTACCTACACGAGACTTGATTTCACAATTACAGTAAAAAGTCGTTTTGAAATACTTAGCTGCAGCAAATTCTAAGGAGGTGGAAGGTTATATTTGTAAGCAAATAAGATGGTATCTTGTAAAAAAGGAGCACAGCACTTCCCGATTTTATTGTGCCTCACTATTAAGTACCTTTAGTCAAACTTTATACAAAGATCACAATAACGGAGTTGATTACACGAAGCCTTAACCCATCAGTCCCACATATTTGCAATTACTTCATTAGATCATTGTAGTACATTGTACAAAAGCTCAAAAAACAGACATTTTTAATGCTTTAATACACACCTGTTTACTAGCGATCACATGACATGAGATCTAGTTTGATCAAAAATGACAATCAAATGACCTTTGTAAAGTAGGCTTAAACGTATTTGCTCAAGGTGTGTATTTCCAATCAGTTTGAAGTTCCTTTTGGCGTCTCCTAGTCTTCCTGTCTTTGTTTAAAGGTGTTGGTATTTTTCCAAGGGGGTGTTTTTTTGTCTTAACATAGCAGTACTTTTCCATGTCTTTTGATTTCAATAAAAAACAGAGGTAGACGGTGGTGAACCAGTGTGAGTGTGACCGGCGAGCTGAGAGCGAGTAAATTGCCCGCTCCGTCCCCACCCCCCCAGCTGAAGCTTTTAAAAACTAAACAAGTCTCTTGCCTTGTGAATTTTCTAACGTTAGCCAATTTTTATAGCTCTCCCACACGTCAGTGGTCTTTTATAGACCGCACACCTTAGGTAAATGAAACTTTCAGTCTTTGTTCCTGAATATTGGTCATTATAACCCATAAGTGAATAATGGGAAAATGCTGACTGCCTTAACATTTAATAAATGCTGGTTTATTGTTTTAACACAGTGATGCCATCGTGATGTGGACAATGCATATCACATCCTTAACTAAGTTTAGCATTTTATACCTCAGATTTTTTAATTTGGTCCAGCTGAAACGCAATACCAGCTCCCGAAAATACCGTTTTGCCCAAAAACTTGGCAACTTGCCCTTTATTGCATGATTTTAACACCTTGGAGATAACAAACCAACAACTGATGTATGCTTTTGTTATAGTGAAAATTAACCCTAGAGTCTAGGGTTGAGATGAAGCACTAGAGATGAGGCTTAGCCTGTGCCCGCCTCTCCTACGCCCCAGAGCAGGGGTGGGCAACTATTTGGAGTCATGAGCCACATTGGTTTGAATAATTTGGAGCCCTACCCATTTTGTATTCATGAATGAATATATTGTACATGTAGACAGCTACATGTTATATTTCTTTTTAAAAAAATGTTTTGAAACACTCACAATTAAAGCAAAATAATATGTTAGGTAAGCACTTAATTTAATATCTAATTTTGTAGTATTGATGTGTTGTGGATTAACTGTAAGTCAGCGGCCTTCGAGCTGACAGTGGCCTGTTGTGTGCAGACATCTGGCAGGGTGTTATGAGATAATGTTGATACAAGAAATCACAAGTTGTTGACAAAGCGGGCTGATTCCGAGAAAAAACACTTTCGATTTCGAGAAAAACATCGCGTCATCTTGATGAACACAGTATATGCCAGCGTCTCTCGGACGAATTTCGAACGTGGCTTGAATGTTGCTGAATAAAGGACGTTCCCTTTCCGCCATATTTCTGTCTCTGCGTATATTTTGGGGCGACGCCCAACGACGTCCTCTCCGAAATAAGTGGCGTCCAATGTGGGGCATTTTTGTAGCATTTACGCAATAGTATTTTTGCAGTATTTCAGTAATAGTATTACCATCATAGAATTTTTTAGTATATCTTTCATATTACTGTAGTTGTATTGTTGTAGTATTTCTGTAATAGTATTTTTATATTATGGTATTACTGTAGCAGTATTATTTGAATTATTTCTGCAGTATTCAAAGTATTTCCAAAGTAGATTTTTCGTCATGTATCTGAAGTATTTTTTTCTAAAGTATTATTGTAGTAGTAATTTGTAGTATTTCTGAAGTATTTCCACAGTAGTATTTCTGTAGTAATTATAAAGCATTACCAAAGTAGTAATTTTGTAGTATTTCTATAGTAGTATTTTTTTAGTATTCTTGTAATATTACTGTAGTTTTTTTCCATAGTATCTCTCTTGTAATAGTTCTGTAGTAGTTTTTCGGTGTTATAGTATGACTTTAAGGCGCCCGCTTTGAGACTGGGAGGTCGGTGGTTCGCGCCCCGGCCGAGTCATTCCAAAGACTTAAAAAGTGGTCGGCGGCGCCCTCTGTTGGCTGCGGCTGCATCGGCTCGCTACAACGGGTCAGGTGCAATCGACATTTCGTTCTGTGTACATTGTTACACAGAATGACAATACAAGGAAATTATTATTATTATTATTATTATAATAAATTATTATTATTATGTTTGTCATATATCAATAATTATGTTTTTCTTTTCTGAATAAAAACAAATAATAGATGATAGGTTGGTCGTTTTGGTTGTAATATTTCTCAGAATTCACTGTGTGAATATAACTTGTTTTTATATTCCAAAATATAAAAACAATCTTTCACACACACACACACACATGAAGTAACGTTTTAATAATCAGTCTAATTGCATGTCTTGTACGTTTATCAATCTTATATTCTTTTATTGTGAAGTGCTCATGTGTGCTGTTTCGCCCTGACGTATAATAAATCACGCCCACGTTGTGGGCGGGGTCTCTTTAGCCACGAAATAGTCTTAATAATGATTGACTTTAACATAGGTCCAATATTTACGATTATATATATTTTCATTATGTTTCGACCATTTTCGTTTGGCGGGCTGCATGTGGCCCACAGTCTGTCCACCCCTGACCTAGAGTCATTTCTACACCTCCTCTAAACCTTGTTCCATAGGTCAAAAAAACTCATTTTGAATACTTTGGTCTGATTTTAAGATGTTTTTTTTCAGTAAAACAAATTAAATATACTCAATATGATCTATTTGATCTTCCAGTGTACCAGGATAATGTTACTAGGTATCAGGATTTGTTTACCTTTTTTAACAAGATTTTTTTGCAATGTGTTTACACCCCGAAATCATTACCGTTTGGCTTCTTTATATCTATTTTTTTGTAAGTTTGACATATTTTAAGAAGAGGAAAAACATCGAAAGACATGCAGGAAGGCCAGGACTCCCACCTGTGCCCTTAAATCTTCTTTCTCATTAGTAATTATGCTCATTTTAAACAGTATTTCTCTGATTTTAAGATGATTTTCAGTAAAATTAATCAAATATACTTAAATGTATCTATGCTGTCTGCCAGTGTAGCTGGATAATTTTCCTTGAAATGTTTCGTTTACCCTTTTTAGCAATATTATTTTTCTTTTGATCTCAATTGGAGTTTTCGCATTATAAATACGCTTCAAAATCCTACGCGTTTGTTATAAACTCACGCTTATTTTTATAGTATTTCAAGATATTGAGTATTTTCGGTAATCTTAGTTCTTAAAATGAGCAAATCCTTTTATCAAGTGCTATGTGAGACAATTAAGAAAGTACATATTTTCATATTTTACCGGAAAAACAAATCAAAACATCTTAAAATTTAAAAAAAAAATAAACCTAATTTTGATATTATAATATACATAATGTTATGTTCTATCACTGATTCACTAGAGATGATTTTCTTAATTTAACTATGGATTTTACAGGATTACCGTATTGTTCAACAAGGCGCACCTAAAAAACAAAAAAAAAAAATCAGAAATTTGAATGTGTGCCTTATAATCCGGTGCACTCAATAGACCAGATATGTCATAAATAACATCGGGAATTCATAACTACAATTAAATGCGTTAATCATTTATGAACGAATCAACCAGATTTCCTGATATTTATATTCTATAAAATACAGATTTTAATTGCAATTCTGGTGCGCCTTATATATGAAAAAAATATCCCGTATAGGAACATTTAGAGGGTGCGCCTTATAGTCACGTCCGCCTTATAGTCCAGAAAATACATTATATTGGAGCAGATATAACATTTCAATGCTAAACTAGATAAGAATAGAACACAACATACCATAATAACTACAACCTCCAATGCTACAGGGACTATGCTGTTTGAGAATTTTTACTTTTTCAGATGATAACCAAATAAGTGACTGCTCCTTAGTGCCTTGAGCTGGAAGTGTGGAAAATGCCGTATAAATACCTGCAGCTAACAAATGTATTGAATCAGGTGTGTCAAAAATAAAGAGGAAAAAATAGAAAGAGAGGAAAAGAAAGGGAGAAATAAAGGAAAGAAAGTGAGAAGGAATAAAGAGAGAAAACTAGAGAATAAGAAAAAGGGAGAGAGACAGACAATACAAGAGAGAAAGAAATAGAAAGAGAGACAAAACGAGAGCGCTTGAGAGGAAGAAAAAGAGTAAAAGAAAGAAGAAAAGATGAGAAACAGAAAGAGAGAAAATTCTAGACAATGACAGAAATAAAAAGAAACAAAAAAATAGGGAGAAAGACTAAACTAGAGAGAAGAAAAAGAAAGAGAGAAAATTCTAGACAATGACAGAAAAAAGAGAAACAAAAAAATAGGGAGAAAGACTAAACTAGAGAGAAGAAAAAGAGCCAAAGATATTGATAGAAAAAGAGAGAGGGAAATAAAGGAAGTGAGAAAAGGGGAGGGAAAGAAGGAAAGAGAAAGAGATAGAAATAGAGAGAGCGAAAGAGAGAGTAAACAAAAAAAACAACTGCAGTTGTTCTGTGAGTGGCTTGGCCTGACTTTGGCGACATCTAGTAAACTTATTCAAAAAATGCAGCTCGGTTTTCTCTTGCGCTTCTCTCATCGTCGTCTCATGGGTGGACCGGATTGCATGTTTGACACCCCTATGAAATAAACACTCCTCAACCTTCCTCCGCTAGTAGCTCTCTTAGGTGAGGCAGCCACAGGCTCAGGCTCATCAGACTGGTTGTCAGCCCGCGGTCAGCCTAGAAACCAGTCGACTGGACGCTCGGTATCGGATAGAACTTGGAAATGCGACTCTGCGCGGAAGGGTTAAGGCACTCGGACTCGCCGCTCATTTTGAAAAACATTTCCTGTTCCTGCAACTTCCGGGAAAACTCTTCTTCCAGGGCCTGTGGAGCAAAAAGAAATGAAATGTGGGCAGGAGGAACCAAAGTCAGGCATGAAAATGGGTCCATGGCTAAAGAGGTGAGAAGGGTGCGCAGGACATGTAATAATAATAATAATAATAATAATTTCCTTTGTATTGTCATTCTTTTGTAAGAACGAAATGTCGATACACCTGACCCGTTGTAGCGAGCCGATGCAGCCGCAGCCAACAGAGGGCGCCGCCATTTTACCAATGTTATAAGTCTTAGGTATGACTCGGCCGAGGCGGTACTCTGTGCAACCCAGTGTCAGAAACTCATGACAAAAAGTGTCCAGACACCAGGGCAGACAACTCTGAAACTTATCGCAAAAAAAAACAAACAAAAACATTGTTGCAAAGTATTAAGGATTGATAATCAGAATACAGTAATCCCTCGGTTATTGCAGTTAATGGGGACCAAAACCACCTGCGAAAAGTGAAAATCTGCGAAGTAGCGACGCCCCTTCAAAAATGCTTAATTTGTATTTTTTTTTTATTATTTTATCTTATTACTATTATTTTTTAGACCTGCGAAGATCTGAACCCGCGAACGTGGAACCACGAAGTGGCGACGCCCCTTCAAAAATGCTTAAAAAACCAAAAAAAAAACATTTTTTTTTCCCAAAATTATTTTATTTTATTATTATTACTTTTTAGACCCGCGAAGCTCTGAACCCGCGAACGTGGAACCACGAAGTAGCGAGGTCCCACTGAATATAACAGAACAACACTTTAACATTAAGTTTATTATAAATCTACTGAACATTCATAGCATGTATATGACATCGCTGTTTTCCATCTGCCATCAGTATGTACCTGTATTTACTTATCTTCATTCATGCAATGTTTGTTACAAGCCACGTGAACTCCTCTTTCCGCAATGCTTTTAATGTACGTTTACGTTTTGTAGCGTCATCAATTTTGTTAGCTTCTTTTGAACATTTTGTCTTGGGCTGAGGTTTTGGCTTCGTTCCTAACCACTTCTCCATTTTTTTTTCCATCTGCCATCAGTATCTACCTGTATTGACTCATCATCATTCATGCAATGTTTGCAATGCGTCGTCTGCTACAAGCCACGTGAACTCCTCTTTCCACGATGCTTTTAATGTAGTTTTACGTTTTGTAGCGTCATCAATTGTGTTAGCTTCTTTTGAATCTTTCTTCTGGGGCTGAGGTTTTGGCTTGATTCCTAAACACTTGTCCATTTTTCTTGTGTTCTCTGTGCTTCTACTTTGGTAAATGATATGCAGATGCACGACCTTATAACGCTCGGGAAAGTCCGGAAGCACGAAGTTATTCGATGCAGGTTTCTCATTGGCGCAGAGTATGCAAATTGCTAAATAAACCGAAATGTCCAAACCGAATAAAGATTTCGAAATCGGAATAAAGCAAACGTTTGATTTGAAAAAAAAAATCTTTCGTTTTGAAAACGTTGTCGGCCACCCGGGCAGAGACGTTTTCTAAGTTACGCCCGACGTAAAAGATGCATGCCCTGGGCGTCCGGGCAGACGTTATTTCAGACACTGGTAAATGGTGACAAAAAGGGAGAGAATAAGGGATGTGATGAAGAGGCAGTCGCCGGAGTTTAATGTGATAACTCATTGTACTATTATTGTAACTTGAGCCAGTCCCCAAGCACTACGGTGTAAATATTTCTGCCCATTTATGCTGACAGTCTTTTATTTTTCTCTTTAAGCACTTTTTACGTTTTTATCTTGGACTGCCATGTCTTGTTTCGTTGCAAACAATGTTTCACTACGTTGTTAGCAGATACGTCGTCTGCTACAAGCCACAGGAACACCTCTTTCCACGATGCTTTTAATGTAAGTTTACGTTTTGTAGCGTCATGAATTTTGTTAGCTTCTTTTGAATCTTTCTTCTGGGGCTGAGGTTTTGGCCTGATACCACATGAACTTATCCATTTTTGTTGTGTTCTCTGTGCGTCTGCTTTGGAAAACGATATGCAAATGCGCGACCTTATAACGCTCGGGAAAGTCCGGAAGCACGAAGTTATTTGATGCAGGCTTCTGATTGGCTGCCGATTATGCAAATTGACAAACGAAATTCAGAAATTCCAAAATTTTCAAACCGAACAAAGATTACGAAATTGGAATAAAGCAAACGTTTGATTTGAAAAAAAATAATCTTTTTTTTTTGTTTTTTTCTTGAAAAAGTTTTGTAAGTTGTACGCCCGACCTAAATGGTGCACACCCCAGGCGTCCAGGCATACGTTATTTCAGAGACTGGTACTACCCTTACCCAACCATTGACCCTTTGTGTGTGACCTCACGTTGCCTACTGTGGCAGAATGACAGCCATTACAGAAGGCAAGAAACATTTAACACAGATAAGAAAAAAGGCGAGGAAAAGACTAGGCCAAGAAACAAGGAAACATCTCCCAAACACGAAAGACGACACAGATGTAGCGTTAGCTTCCCTGGAACCATTGTGGCTCCACAGTGGGAGACGGGCAAAGACATGCGTGCTTGCCACTCTAAAAATGTTGGCAGCGGACAGCATGATTCCAATGAATTAATCAGCCCAATCACTCGGATAAGTTTTTTAGCGTGCCGGAAAAAAGGGCGATGGTTTTGCATGAACGGAGGTAACGTGTTGCTACGAATATCGAGCAAGTGTTGTTTTGTCTCAACCAATACTGTATTATGTAATCACTTGAAATAAATATCCACACGAAAAACAGTAGAAGTTCCAGATGTATCACTGGGGTTACTCTTAGAATAGTTGTTAACATGGTTTGTAGCAACGTAGCTGTAGATAATAAATAGCAAATGAGCCGAGCTAAATTTAAAATGTGTCAGGACCAGAACGGAGACAGGACCCACTTGCGTTACGTTTCTCTCAGGTTTATTGGGAAGAAAGGAAAAGATTACACACACACGAACCAGTGATCGCTGGTCGCGGCAAGCAGGTCGCTCTGAACGCGGAAGTGGCACTTCTGTGGCGAGCGATGGCGGTGTCGGTAACGGAAAAAACGGGTCAGCAGCCGGGACAGGAGAGCGAAAAACGTGGTCGGGATCAGAAACGAGTCGAAAGCCAGGAGAGGAGAGATCAAAAAACGTGTCGAAGCCGAGAAACAGACGGGCGCAAAAACAGGAGTGAGTCAGGGTTGAAAAGCTTGCCTAGAGTAAACTGAGGTTCGCAGACGGACTGACAAAAGATGAGATAGACGTGGGTTTAAAATCGTGAAAGGGAGCCAATCAGCGTCCGAGGCAGTTGGCGCCAAAAGAGCGGGCACAGCTTACTCACATCAGTAATCATGACAGAATGCTTTCATGCAACCAACTTAAAGCTAAATTAAGCTAAGTTAAAAACATATCCAGGCTTAATCCCTTATCTTGGTTTTGTGCAACACCCTTCACTAACGTTTAGTCCCTTCCTTGGCGGAGTCAAATCCTAATCATTACCTTCTTTCTGGGTCGAAGCTTCTCTCTCCATTCCTTCAGCTCTACGCTATGCTCCTCATCCAGCTCCTTGAGCTTCTGCGTCTCATGTTCGATCAGCAGATGACACTTCTCGTTCTTTGACGACACACAGCGCACAAAGACCGTCAATGAATTGCATAGGTACTTGAAGTGGATTCAACCCTTTTCCGATCCGTACTTGCATCTGCTGCAACTCTCGGACGTTGGCGTCGCACTGCAGCTGCAAGTCTCGCATCTGGTTTTCGTGTTTTTGGTGCTGGTGGAGTCGCTCGTTCTTCTGTCTCTTTTCTTCTTGGATTGCAAACTGTCAAACACATACAGCGTAATTTATGTTGTTGTTAATAACCGCAAATTCCGGACTATAAGCCGCTACTTTTTTCGCAAACGTTCAACCCTGCGGCTTATTCAGTGATGCGGCCAATTTATGTAATTTTTCTAACAGCCTCCAGCGGCGCTCGAGTACAAAAAGTAAGATTTAGACCGGTGGAATATATGCGCCGAGGAAGACTGCAACTTCTTGGCTTGTGCACAAATGAAATTAGCGTAAACATACCCTCATCATGCAAAATGCAAAAAGAAAGGCACATGACGCAGCTTTCAACCTAAAAGCAATCGAGCAGTCCGATAAAGAAGGAAACAGAGCTACTGCACATAAACTTTATCAGACCCGTTTACTGTGTTGCGAGCGTGTTGCTAGCGTGTTTTGGAATAAGGGAGCATGGGGCGACGTATATATGACAACGTTTCTTTCCTACACTGAGAAAGACGACTTTGATGGCTTCAGTTCTAAGGAGGAAGATGAGGACGGTTTACCATGATTTTTACAAGTACGGTATGTTTTTTTAACAGACCCGTTTTACTGTGTTGCGAGCGTGTTGCTAGCGTGTTGCTACCATTAACTGCCCTGTCACAGGCATCGTTTGGGATGAAAGTTATATTATTATTATCAAAGCTTTGAAAACTCCCTTGGTGTACTGTCTTTCTTTGTAAATATGTGTAACCATGTATAATATGTATTTGCAACTGTATATATTTGTAATCTATTTATTTGTATTTATTTTAGAAACTTATTCTGATATGTTTTGCACGGGCGAATGAGAAAGAAGGGGCGGAGCAAACGCGGGCTGACGGGAAGTGGAGTAAAGGTGAGACGTGTTTGTGAACGCGGCGGACAATAGTGGATATATATATTTTCCCACCCTTACCTTTGCAAATATACACTTTTTTCTTTGGATTACTTTCAACGGGACCCGGACTCTGCAGGTCTGCATCAAACCTTAAGTACCGGTATCATTTTACGTTCATTTTGCCGGCTGTGATTTTTGGACTGTCGACTTTAATGAAGGAAATTCAGTTTCAATCGCGGGACTTAAAGTCGGGTTTGGGTTAATTTTGTGTTTGTGTTACATTTTTCAATGTGGGCGTATGCGGCTTATAAACAGGTGCAGCTTGTGTAAGTACAAAAACGGTTTTCCTCTTGAAATGTGGTGGGTGCGGCTTATAATCAGGTGCGCTCTATAGTTCGGAATTTACGGTATATCAATGTTGTGAAAACATGTAAAAGAGACTTTAAAAGGTTTTTAAAAAAATTATAAATAGGCAACAAATATTGTAAAATCGCGAAGGAAATTTTTTAAAGTTTTGCGCGATAACATTTGGCAGAAAGAGAAACAAGAAAAAAAAACAAATAAGTCACATGACATATTCTAACTTCTGGTTAAGACTGCTGAACATAAACAAAGACAATGGCTGACAGGACTGTTGCATGTCCAATCCCTCTCCATCCATATTGAAGGATTAACAAGGCAATGCGGTAAGTTTCTAAAAGTGTTAATATGCTGTAAAATTAACTATATCTTGTAGTAGTTTAGACCAGTGATTTTTAACCACTGTGCCGCGGCTCACTAGTGTGCTGTGAGAAATTATACAAAGACATTTTTTAAAACATTTATTAATCATTTTCTGCAAATATTATGTCATTGTCAAGTGTTTGTGCTGTAAAAACTGGGGGTATTATAAATTATATTGTAATTAAACATACTGTTCGGACTCATTTTACAACATTTTTGGTTAGTGGTGTGCCGCGAATTTTTTCCAATGGAAAAAAAAAACGTGCCCTGGCTCAAAGTAGGTTGAAAAACACTGGTTTAGACAGATGTAAAAAGTTTATGCACCTCATTTTTGCAAACTTATTGGCATATGGCATATTGTATTCTACTGTTGCAGTTTTCACCATACATGATAAGAATTAAAGCTTCAATGACACATCAAGGCATATTATGAGTAAAAGACGTTTCCAATCAAAGTGAAGTTTCAAAAAATAAAAAAAATTGAAAAAAAGATTAAATTTATTTTTAGAAATGAACGTGAGTACCGTGTTTATGCGGAGAAAACACTCAGGGGAATCCATAACTTTAGGGTCCAATATTTTCATATTATTGTATACAGCAGCCATATCCCCTAGTGGGAGGTGGCTAGAATCATTTCTGGCTCTTTTTGGGAGATTGATACAGAGGAGGGGATTCCCAGCCCCCTCGCTCAACCCAACTGAAGTGTTGGGAGACATTAGGTGACCAAACCCCCCAATTCCAACCCTTAATGCTGAACGCCAAGCAGGGAGGCAACGGGTACCAATGTTTAAGTCTTAGGTATGACTCGGCCGAGGCTTGAACCACGACCTCCCAGTCTCGGGGCGGGCGCCATACCCCCAAGGCCACCGAGCTGGTTTAATATTTTCATACAACATTAAACCAGCTCAGTAGCCTAGATGGTAAGGCGCCCGCTTTGAGACTGGGAGGTTCGGGTTCGCGCCCCGGCCGAGTCATTCCTAAGACTTAAAAAGTGGTCGGCGGCGCCCTCTCTTGGCTGCGGCTGCATCGGGTCAGATGCAATCGACATTTCGTTCTGTGTACATTGTTACACAGAATGACAATACAAGGAAATTATTATTATTATTATTATTATTAAAAAGCCATTGTACCAGGGAAGGAAGCACTTTGCTGAATGATATCTATAATGACCTTAGAAATGTTCCTAAATTATATCAATTATCTGTTGTATTTTTGATAAATATCCTAGTGGATTAATATTATGAGTTTATTCTGGTATTATGTGTTATAAGGGTCTCAAGCGGCATACAGACACTCCCCTACTGACAACCATTCGACTTACGAAAAACGGTAGATACGAAAAAAAATTTCGGGATGTCGAAAAATATCCGGACATTGCTGAAATTTAGATTTTGTATTGTGTGCATATTTTTCAGAGTAGAGGACAGTACTGTCGTGCTTCTTTCTGCCGCTGCGGGTGTGTGGCGCTGTGAAAGCTCACCCAGCATCCACCACGAAGAAGAAATCCGCTTCCTCTTCCTAGTTCGTGTGTAAACAAACATTCTATACTGTCTATCTAGTCTATACTATCTACAGCGCGCTAAGAACTTTGACATTTTTTTAATATGGATGGTGTTAAATGTAAAGAAGAGGCGAGCCGTTTCTTTTGAAATGAAAGTGGAATAAGAAAGTTTGATGCGGTTGAGATAATGATTGGATCGCTCTTTTTCGGCCAGTTTTTACCACTGAGGAGGAGCTCTTGAAGCGCATCTTCCAAAAGTAAGTTAAACTTAACTTTATTTAACTTTATAGAGCATATTATTTTATTAAACATTTTTTTAGTCCAAAACAATACAGGTTATATAAGCCTAAACATACTTATATAAACCTTAAAGATACATTCCATACAAAATCTAGCACTGAAGCAACTTACGAACAGATTCAACTTAAAAAAGATCATCCGGAACCTATCTTTGTTCGTAAGTAGGGTAGCGTTTGTAATTGCAGGTCTGAAATGTCTTTTTTTTTTTCACATTTCTTTTTTGTGGTCTGTTATCTTGTTTTGCCTTGAATATATTTGTTCCTGCAGGAAAAAAAATGAATGGGGGTAAGCAGTTTTTACTTCAGCCTACTCCTTTTGGGCACATGTTTATGTAGACTTATATACAGAGCCCACAGGTTATAAACAGAATATTACTTTAGTCTCCCTATAGTGCGGAAAATACTGTATTATAACATTGCATCGAACAGTTTTTGTGCAAATATTTCATTGTGTGCTTTCAGTTATTATTGCTTGATCTTGTTTTTTGTGCTGAGCCCAAATAAAGTCACAAACAAAGAATAGTTGTTACCTGTTTGACCCTTTCTCTCTCCTGCTCCGGGGTGATAGCAGCCGCAGTGATGCGAAGACTTTTCTTGAACATGGCCATGCGGGTTTTGGCCTCGCTGCGCTGAATTTTTGGCAGTCTTGCTCTTTCTTGGGTCTGCTTGTTCTTCAGCTCTTCAATCAGTCGCTGGTTGTAGCGCTGCATTTGTTCCATCTCCTGCAGTGGAAGGACTTGAAAGTTTAGAAAAACATTTACATGCTAAAATGCTAATCAACACAATTGGTCAGGGCCCTGGTAAATACGAACAATAACAGCTAATTATTGTCACAAAATGGATATTGCTTGTCTCAGGTTGAGCTACAAGATAAAGATTGAGACATTGTCTAAGTGTTCCAATGTATTGCTTGAAAACAAGTGCATCAAAATGTAAAGCAAACCTTTTCGTGTCTTTTAAGCAGCTGATGTCTTTGCATGAAGTACTGGTCTTTCAGTTGCTGCTTGAACAGCTGGTGTTTCTCCTGCAGATGGCGCTCTTCTAGTTCCCACATGGCAGCCTCCCTTGCTGTGTGCAGACAAACACCAATGTGCTTAAGTTTAACAAAAGAATCTTATCTAGTTTCAGATAGTATGGAGGGTAACAGTCACGATGGGCTGCAGTAAATACATTAAATGTTTGGGAGATTTAAAAGCTTTATCTTTACCTTTGTTCCCTATAAAAGTGTATCGAGTAATACTCAGTAATACTCAACCCCTGCTCCAGGACCCCATGACTTGGTTCAGCAACTTTTTTCTCAGAAGTGTTTGTGTGTATAAGTGCTAAGCTAGCTTGCATTGAATAGATCCTGTAAATGAAGAGAGAGTGGTAGGAATATTTTGATCCAAAGAGAGGTTGCTGCTTGTTGAGACTCCAAGAGCCAAGAAGAAGTCCGCAGGCTCGAGAGCGTTCTACATCCGGGCCCCGGTGCTGTGGAATGCTCTGCCTTCGGAGATCTGCAACCTCAGTGGAAGTTTTTAAAACTAGACTTAAGATCCACTTCTATTCAATAGCTTATGATTGATGCCCACCTCATAGTTACTTTTCCGATCTTTTGCGACTGCCTGGCTGGTGGTGATACGAGGGAGATGGACAATTTGAGATGAGTCAGCGGACCAGCATATGGACCGGACGCACGTCGAGATGGGAAGTTGCGTCGTTGCTTTCGGGGACTTTTTTGGACAACTACCAGCTTATTGGGCACGAGTGCAAGCACACATGAGCAAAACGGACTTTGGTACCCTTTTATTTTACCGTTAATCCCTTTCAAAAAAAAGCTTTCGAGGTTTTCATCCTCTGGTTCTGACAAGCGCTAAATCTCCATCAAATGGTTCATTTTCAGAATCACTTTCAATGACCGTTTTGAAATGTGTTTTTTCCTTGACCACCCAGTGCTCGAGTCGTTCTTCGAGTTCGTTTTCAAGCTTCCTCCATTTTCCAACCACTTTATATGCATGTATCTTTGCCATTTTTGGCATCAAAACAACTCAAACATATTGTACAATCACCACACGCCCATAATTGAAATGTTAGTTCAAACTTTTGCAGGGACCTAAATCCTCAGTCGCTTCCGCCACAAAAGGCATACTGGGGTATAGGGCCCGGCTTTGAATGGAATCTGAGACTCTTTTGTGCGCGAAAATACAATACATACACAAATGGCCCCCTTCTTTTCAGCATTTACATGCTTCCATTAGGTGATATTATTCGCAAGTACAATATCAGCTTCCACTGCTACGCAGACGACACTCAACTATATCTTCCGTTGGAGGAATCTCCCACACTAAACTGTGGAAATTTGGAGGCCTGCCTCATTGAGATAAAAGAGTGGATGTCACTCAATTTCTTGCGTCTTAACTCTGAAAAGACCGAAATGTTAGTCATTGGTCCATCTAAATGCCGTGACTTATTCTCAAAAACTGCTGTGAACATTGACAAATGTCACATCACACAGAGTGACTCAGTTAAAAATTTAGGTGTCAAATTTGACCCTGATCTATCCTTTGAAATGCATGTAAAGAAAATTACTAGAACCGCTTTCTTCCATCTTGGTAACAGTGCTAAAATCCGTTCAATACTGTCTCAGTCTGATGCGGAAATTATAATTCATGCGTTTGTTACCTCCCGTCTCGATTACTGTAATGCACTACTCTCTGGTCTCCCGAAGTCTAGAATCAAGTCACTTCAGCTGGTACAAAATGCCGCAGCAAGGCTTTTAACTAGGACAAAAAAGTACGATCACATAACACCGATTTTGGCTAACCTGCATTGGCTCCCAGTTAGCCATAGATGTGATTTCAAGGTTCTCTTAGTATTGTACAAAATCATACATGGACTTGCTCCCTCTTATCTTTCAGATCTGATTTGCCCCTACGTCCCGGTCCGAAGCCTACGATCTGAGAGTGCCGGTCTTCTGGTGATCCCAAGAGCAAAGAAGTGTTCTGCTGGTTCGAGAGCGTTCTCCATCCGGGCACCGGTGCTGTGGAATGCTCTTCCCCCTGAGATCCGGTCTGCAACCTCAGTGGAAAGTTTTAAATCTAAACTTAAAACTCACTTCAACTCCATAGCATATGAATAACCTACACTTCTCGTCGGCTGAAAAATAGTCTGTGTAATGTAGTGTAATAATCTGTGAAGCCCTTTGAGACTCTTCGTGATTTAGGGCTATACAAATAAAGACTTGACTTGACACACGGTAGGGCAAATAAGTATTTAGTCAACCACTAATTGTGCAAGCTCTTCTACTTGAGGCATGTAATTGTCAACATAGGTAAACAAAAACCATGAAAGACAATGTGAAAAAAACAACAACAGAAAAACACATTGTTTGATTTTTAAAGAATGTATTTGCTAATCAAGTTGGAAAATACATATTTGGTTAAGACTGAAAGTTCATATCAATACTTTGTCATGTACCCTTTGGTGGGAATAACAAAGGCCAAATGTTTTCTGTATTTCTTCACAAGCTTTTCACACCCTGTTGCTGGTATTTGGCCCATTCCACTATGCAGATCTCTAGAGCAGTGATGTTTTGGGGCTGTCATTGGGCAACATGGACTTTCAACTCTCTTCACAGACTTTCTATCGGGTTATGTTCTGGAGACTGGCTAGGCCACTTGATGACCTTGAAATGCTTCTTTCAAAGCCACTACTTTGTTGCCCTGGTTGTGTGTGTGTTTGGGATCATTGTAATACTAAAAGACCCAGCCGTGTCTCATTTTCAATATTTTCACTCAAAATCTCTCAATACCTGGCCCCATTCATTCTTCCCTTTAAACGTCCTGGTCCCTTTGCAGAAAAAAACGGCTCCGAAGCGTGATGTTTACACCCCGATGCCTTACAGTGGGTATTGGCGTTCTTCAGATGCAATTCAGTATTCTTTTGCCTCCAAACACAAAAACCTGTGTTTCTACCAAAAAGTTCTGTTTTGGGTTCATCTGACCAGAGCACCTTCTTCCACATTTTTTGCGTGTCTACCAGGTGGCTGTGCCAAAGCTATCTATGGTTATTTTTTTAGAATTGCCTGCATCTCTGATCAGTCTTCTCCTTATTTGGGGTGACATTTCATTTAAAAAATCCTTCTTTTTGAACTATGAAAAACAAAAAACAAAACAAAAAATGACGGTCCTTGTTCAATTTGGTTCAGGCATGCAAACCACAGAAGCAGACGGAAATAAGACTTGTCATTACCTCGGAGAAGCTGCTGCTTGTGGTTGAGGCAGTCCCTCTCGATCGTGGCCAGCTCATGCTTGTGTTGCTGGATAATTTTTTTTAGAGCGCAGTCAAGATCCTGCTGCTGCTTCTGAAGAAACTCTTGCTCCTATATGAAAGCATAAAATCAAACTTAGTAAAGACTGCTCATCAAAATCGGTGTGTCTGCCGATTTGAAAATGCAGATACCGTAAATTCCGGACTACAAGTCGCTACTTTTTTCCCAAACGTTGAACCCTGCGGCTTATTCAGTGATGCGGCCAATTTATGTAATTTTTCTAATGGCCGCCAGAACGGTGGAATATATGCCCCGAGGAAGACTGCAACTTCTTATCTTGTGCACAAATAAGATTAGCGTAAACTTACCCTCATCATGCAAATTGCAAAAAGAAAGGCACATGACGCAGCTTTGAGGCTAAAAGCAATCGAGCAGTCCGATAAAGAAGGAGCGAGTGTGTTGCTAGCGTGTTTTGGAATAAGGGAGCGTGGGACGACATCTATATGACAAAGTTTCTTTCCGACACTGAGGAAGACGACTTTGATGGCTTCAGTTCTAAGGAGGAAGATGAGGACGGTTTACCGTGATTTTTACAAGTACCGTATGTTTTTTTAACAGACCCGTTTACTGTGTTGCGGGCGTGTTGCTAGCGTGTTGCTACCATTAACTGCCCTGTCACAGGCACCGTTTGGGATAAAAGTTATATTATTATTATTAAAGCTTTGAAAACTCTCTCGGTGTACCGTCTTTCTTTGTAAATATGTGTAACCCATGTATAATATGTATTTGCAACTGTATATTTTTGTAATGTATTTGTTTCAGACACTTATGCCGATATGTTTTGCACGGGCGAGTAAAAAAGAAGGGGCGAAACAAACGCGGGATGACGGGAAGTGGGGACTGGTAAAGGTGAGTGTTTGTGGACGCTGCGGGCAATAGTGGATATATATTTTTCCCACCCTTACCTTTGGAAATATACACTTTTTTCCTTGGATTACTTTCAACGGGACGCGGACTCTGCAGTTCTGCATCAAACCTTAAGCACCGGTATCATTTTCCGTTCATTTTGCCGGCTGTGATTTTTGGACTGTGTACTTTTATGAAAGACATTCAGTTTCAATCGCGGGACTTAAAGTCGGGTTTGGGTTAATTTTGTGTTTGTGTTACATTTTTTTAATGTGGGCGCATGCGGCTTATATACAGGTGCGGCTTGTGTAAGTACAAAATTGGTTTTCCCTTTTAAAATGTGGTGGGTGTGACTTATAATCAGGCGCGCTCTATAGTCCGGAATTTACGGTAACTAAAATAAATGAAAAACAAGTAAAACACCATTTGAATCAATAATAACATCTTCGTGACATTTAGAATGCCTACTTGTACTATAACGAGCAAAATTAGAACATTAATCAATTACATGATTCAAAACAAGTACTCACCAGCTCACATGGTTCAATTAATACCCCAAAACAAATGAGTCCTTATCACTCTGCTTGGATGGACAACCACCCAAAGATATTATGATTACTGATGCAAGGCACCTGGCTGCTTGTCTCTTTTTAAACCCCTGTATTCCTGTCACCCGTTGTCAGTCCGTCTGCGAACCTCAGCTACGCTGGGCAAGCCTTTTTCGACCCTGACTCCGACCCATTTTCTGAACGTTTTGGCTCCCCTGTCCCGCCACCGATCTGTTTTTTCCCGCTCTCGACACTGCCATCGCTTGCCACGGAAATACCACTTTCGCGTCTGAGTAACCTGTTCCGCACGACCAGCGATCTACGGATCGTGTATACTATGCTTTCCATCTTCCTAATAAATCTAAGAGAAACGCACGCAAGTGAGTCCTGTCTTCGTTCTGGTCCTGACAAAGGAACCAGCAGAAAATCATTCATGTACTACATTCGGATATTAAACTGCAAATTTGTTGTTCTCTGCACACAAGGTAACGAGCCCTAAAATACCTTTGAAATTGTGATCAAATGAGGTTGATATTAAAACAAAATATACAGTATACAATATACAGATCTAGTATAAGTGCATTAGACAGGGTACAATAGAATAAAGGAAATGACTAAATCGTAACATGGGCCACTCCCTGTGGATGAAAGTACTGTAATACACTCCCATGCTTTGCAGAACAAACCAAACCAAGGTTGCCACTGCCCATGAGAGCGCAAACATGCAGGTGGAAATTGAACAGGGTATAGAAAAACAAATAAACATCAGTGTTCTCGTTTGCATAGTCTCAAATCAACGTGCGTCCCCGGGACGCAACAGTTTGGACAAAAAAATTGTCATTATTACCCGATTACCTTTTTTTCAAAACAAAGATTTACCGCACTCCAAACTTTTCGTCAGGCAGATCCGGCAGATGTTGTTTTGGTCTCGCGGTTCGAGTTTTCGTCCGCACGCCGATCTCGAGTTGAGTGGTGAAAAGTCCGTCTCTTTTCAGAGAACCGGCTTTTTCGGCTCAACTCATTCAAGAGCGCCGGCTCTCAAACGGCTCACTTGCTTTGATGCATTATATTACGAATTATGATGTCATATAAAGAAGTTAAGAAAAAAAGGAAGTATAAAAGGAGAAAATGAAAAAAAGACGGGTTTGTGGTTATCCCTTTAATCGGTATATTAACGACAATAATTTGATGCAGAAAATGAATTCATAATTTGATGATTAAAACTGAATGAATATACAGTGGGACCTCGCTACTTCGCGGTTCCACGTTCGCGGGTTCAGAGCTTCGCGGGTCTAAAAATAATAATAATAAAATAAAATAATAAAAAAATATATATATATATGTTTTTTAAGCATTTTTGAAGGGGCGTTGCTACTTCGCGGATTTTCACTTTTTGCGGGTGGTTTTGGTCCCCATTAACCGGGTCTAAAAAACAATAATAATAAAATCATAAAAAAATATCTATTTTTATATATATATATATATATATATATATATATATATATATATATATTTTTTAAAGCATTTTTGAAGGGGTGTCGCTACTTCGCAGATTTTCACTTTTCGCGGGTGGTTTTGGTCCCCATTAACCGCGATAAGCGAGGGATTATTGTATAGATTTTTATTATATATTTGTCACCGATTTACAATTTCAACCTCGATAACACTAAATTTTGGGGACCCATAATTCTCTGTTGGGACCCATAGATTTTTGAACATGCGAGTCCCCGGGACCCATCATTTTTCAGAGGTAAAATGAACACTGAAACATTATACTTTGAATGTTAGTAAATTCATCGAGACTCGACAGGAAGACATAAAGTTGAAACTCCACCGAAACTTCACTCATTACTTTCTTTGGGGATGCTTGAATCTTATCCTCTTTAATATGCTTTACAATTGCATTTCTCACACTACTTTACAGAAGGCCCAACCTGATTGGTTATTTTCATTTAAAAATGTATCATCTTGACAAAACCCTTCCCACTATGCACACAATGTTCCCTTAAGAAACACGTTAAACATTATTTTCCAGAGACCAAGTTCACATCTCAAATCATCTTTTTCCCCTGAGAAATAAATCATCAAGTAGTTCATCTTTTTCTCATGAAAAAGTCAAATTTTGATTCATCAAATGAGTTGTTTTATTCTGCACATATTAATTTCTGCCTTTTCTTGACCGGTCTAATGTATGTATTTTTCTTCCTGGTAGGGGGATTACCTCATGTGCGGTCCCTTCTCAAGGTTTCTTTATTTTCCTCATGTTGAGGATTTGAGTTTTTCCTTGCCCTCATGTAGGTTTTAGATCAGGGGATGGTGTCATAATAGTCTGTACAGTACTTTGCAATCATCTGTGGTCTGTGCAGCCCTTTGAGACTCCTTGTGATTAAGGGCTAAACAAATAAACATGACTTGACTTCTTTGCCATTCTGTCTTGAAGGCAAGCATCTCGGAGTCGCCTTTTCACTGTAGCAGTTTACGCTGTTGTTCAACAGATACTATTTAACGAAGCTACCAGTTGAGAACCTTTAAGGCGTCTATTGCGCAAACTAGATATTGTAAGGTACTTGTCCTTTTGCTTGGTTGTGCCTTCCATTTCTCTTTCTACTCTGGTTAGAGCCTGTTTGTGCCGTTTTCTGAAGGGAGTAGTAGACACAGTTGAAGGAGATCTTCAGTTTCTTCAGTTTCAATTTCTGGAATGGGATAGCTTTCATTTCTTCAAACAAAGAATACATTGTCAAGGTGTTCTCTTTTTCTGGCCATTTTGAATGTTAAATCACACCCACGAATGTGATGCTCCAGATACTAGCTCAAAGGAAGGTCCGTTTTATAGCTTCTTTAACCGGCTAAACTGTTTTCAGCTGTGCTAATGTAATTGCACAATGATTTTGTAATCACTGATTAGCTAGAAGCTAGTTAGAAAACACAATTCTCAATTAGAACGTTGGAGTGCTGGTTTCTGGAAACAGGCCTCTAGACACCTATGCATATATTTCATTAAAAAACAGACATTTGCAGATGAAATAGTCTTTTACCATGTTAACAGTGTAAGAGGTGCATTTCTGACTAGTTTCATGTCATCTTCATTGAAAAAAACGGCGGTTTCTTTCAAAAATAAGGACATGTTCAAGAAACCCCAAACGTTTGAACGCAAGTGTACGTGTGTTTTATTTTTTCCCACAACATTGCACTCTGTGTTGTTCTCGTCTTACGTGTGTTGTACTGACCTCCTTTTTCCGATTTTTGAGCATGTTCTGATACTTGGACAACTCCTTGTCCTGCTCAGACTTGATGCGTTTGGCCTCGTCCCTCAGTCGGTTGGTGTGTTCCTGTTCCAAACGTTCAATGGTCTGCTTTTGCTGTCTTTCTAGGTTTTCTACCTCCTGGTCATACTGACGCTTCTTACTCTGAAAACACATAGGACAAGTATGAA
The DNA here is from genome assembly GCF_059441175.1 of Urocampus carinirostris. Classification (NCBI taxonomy): domain Eukaryota; kingdom Metazoa; phylum Chordata; class Actinopteri; order Syngnathiformes; family Syngnathidae; genus Urocampus; species Urocampus carinirostris. The sequence goes on from NC_142356.1 coordinate 11,530,957, forward strand.
ACGTAATCAAATACAAGTAAAATTGAAGTAAACTTAGATGGTAAATCCTGTCAGGCATACTTCAAATCACTCACAGTATATTTTTTGTATTCAAAATCTAATATTTCAAACAATTTTTTTACAGAAAGAATATAACCTCTATACCAGGGGTGTCAAACTCATTTGAACTCGGGGGCCACACGATAGAACAAACATTCTCCCGGGGGCCGGACTAGTAGATTAAAGAGAAAGAAAAAGAGGGATAAAGAAATAAGAGAAAAGGGAAGGGAAAAGAAGAGAGAGGGCGGGACCAAGAAAGAGAGAGAGGGAGAGAGCGTGAGAAACAAAAGAGATAAAAAGAGAAGTCGTGAGAGAGGGGGAAAGAAAGGGAGAGGAAGAAAGAAATACAAAGAGAAATAGAAAAACAGAAGGAGAAAGAGAAAAGGAAAAAAGGAAGTTAGAGCAAAATAAGTTAAAAAGACATGGATAGAGAAAGAGACAAAGAGCAACAAAGGAAGAGAAAAAGAGAGACACAGTGAGTGAAAGGGACAGAGACAGAGAGTGGGAAAAAAGGGGTGGAAAGAGAGAAAGAGAGAGAGAGAGAGAGTAATAAATACAAGTACAGTGTCTTTGTTCGAGGCACCTGGCTTTAGCAACATCAAGTTGACATATTTTAACCTGCAGCTTGTTTTTCTCTTGCACTTCTCTGAGTGTTGTCTTGCGGGCCGGATTCAATCCCTTAGCGGGCCTGATCTGGCCCGCAGGCCACCTGTTTGACACCTGTGCTCTATACTGTATCTCTTGCGCGCTAGGAACCTTTTTATTGTTTATTATCTTTTACATCCATTCAATATGGTTGGTGATAAGTGCAAAGAAGAGGCGAACTGTTTCATTATAAATCAAAGTGGAATATGGAAGCTTGATGCGGTTGAGAGAATGGTTGGATCGCCTTTTTTCTACTACAGAGGAGGAAGTCTCCTAACTCTTGAAACCCATTTTCCAAAAGTAAGTTAAACTTAACTTTATTCATCTTTATGGAGCATATTACTTTATGAAATGTTCATTCTTCAGTACAAAACAATACAGGTTACTTAACAAGCCTTAAACATACTTATATAAACCTAAAACATAAAAAATATAGCACTGAAGCAACCTACGAACAAATTCAACTTACAAACGATCTCGTTCGTAAGTAGGGCAACGTCTTTATTGTAAAGTCCCTGCTTATAATAAACTCTCACAATCGTGATATACATTCGCAACTCACTGTTGTCTCCTGCTCAAAGCGGCGGTAAATATGGTCTTTTTGTTGGTTTAGCTTGTTGCTGAGCTGCTGCTGAGCTCTCTGTTCTTCTTTCTGCAAGAGACGCAATTCCCTCAGTTCCTGGCGTCTGTGGAAATAAGGAAAACAAAAGTTAAATGAGTAATTAAAAAAATATAAAAGGCACCTACAAGAACACAATATTAACCGTAATTTCTGGACTGTAAGGCGCATCTAAAAACCCCAGAGTGGCCATACATTTTCGAGTGCGTCTTATAGTCTGATGCGCCTTATATACCGAAAAATACGGTGGATAAAATCGGAAAAGCACAGTTGCAATTCAATTATACTGCACACGGTAGCTGTTTTGCTTTTGAGAGACATATTGATTGGTCTTCGGTTGCCCTCTTGTAGTTAACATGTTTATGTTTTTTGCAAAAGTGAAACAAAAGCTAGGCAAAGAACTTCTACGGCAGCTTGGATGCGTAATTTCGAACGCCCATTGCAAATCCTCTGATTGGCTCCCTGTCCCTATTTGAACCTAGTCCTGTCTATCCCCTGTTGTCAGTCCGTCTGCGAACCTCTGTTTATACAAGGCAAGCCTTTTTGTACCAGGACTTCCGCCTGTCCCGTATTTGCTCCCGCTTTTCTCCGGCTACGACCTGTTTTGATCCCGACCACGTCTACTCTCCGGTCCCGGCTTACGGCTCATTCTTGATCCCGACTACGTCTACTCTCCCGTCCTGGCTTACGACTTGTTTCCGACACTGACCACGCTTTGCTCTCCCAGTCCCGGCTACCGACCAGTTTTTCCCGTCCCTGACATCGCCATCGCTTGCTACGGAAGATCCACTTTCGTGTTCGAATCACAGCCCGAGTGTGAGAGCGAACACAGGATCGTGGGGGCAGCCCTTCCTCCTTCTTTCAATAAAACTTGTGGTAAACGTTACGCAATTGGGTCCTGTTTCCGTTCTGGTCCTGACACTTTTGTTGCAGATTTGAACAATAACTGCCTTTGAGAAACTTGTAGAGTGGTCTCGGAGTGCCCTCTTGTGGTTAACATGTTGTATGTTAGTAAGATTAATTGAAACCGTAAAAGCAGATGTCATCATGTTAATTTATGTTTTAATAATTAAACTTTTTTAATTTAAATGTATAGATTTTTTTTATGCAACGCTAGCACTTACTGTAGTATTAAATCACACATACTTTATATTCCAGTGCGCCTTACACAAAAAAAAAAAATCACAAAATACTACTTTTTTAGGGTTGTACCTGTACTATTGTTTGTCATTGTTGGTTTCCATAGAGAGGTGTTTTTTTTTCTTTTAAGAAAATATTACTTCTATAATAGGTGATATTTGTTGGTGATAGGCAGGGTTGGGTAGGGTTACTTTAACTTGATTACTTTCAATTACTTTTGGATTACTCCAATACCAAATATGCTAATAAAAGACAAAAGAAACTAAATATGAATAAAATGACTGAATTTTGTGCAGGCTTGGGGAGTAACGGAATACATGGAACGGCAAAAATGATGTTGGCAAGCTGTTTGGATTTATTTTCATTTGTTTCTGTCGCATTTTATGTTAGTTTTGCCGGAGATCAAAGAGATCAAAGCCAGGAGAGAAAGCTTACCACGCGTTGTGAGTCATAATATTATTCATATTTAGTTTATTTTGTCTTTTATTAGCATATTTGATATTGGAGTAATCCAAAAGTAGTTGAAAGTAATCAAGTTAAAGTAACCCTACCCAACCCTGGTGATTGGAATGAGTGGAGAGGTGTTGTAAAAGGATAGTGGGAGTTTTGGACATGTTCTAAGGGGTGGGCAGGGCACCCATATGATGCGCCAGGGGTAAACCAGTGAAAGCTGCCGGGCCCTGCTGTTAAACGGAAGGAAGGAAGGAAGGAAGGAAGGAAGGAAGGAAGGAAGGAAGGATGGAAGGAAGGAAGGAAGGATAATAGCTGAACAAAAAGATATATACCTCAGGAATCTCATCTCCTCATTCTTCGTGTCATTGTCCGTAATGATCTTTGATGTAGTAACACTAACTTCGACACCGTCGACAATGAATTTACGTGTCTTTTTCAAAGTCTTCTTCTGACGCTTTGTTTCCTGAAAGCAAAACCAACATTTTTCTATTTACCAGTTTCCAGTTTATACGTTAATGTGTGCGATGTGTGGTACCTGAATGGAAACGGATCCAGGTTCTTTTGTTTTAGACAGGAAACTTGAGATTGAAAGATTGAGGTCCACACTGCTACTATCTGCTGTTGAGCTCCGACCAGAGTCTGAATTGTCATCCTTCTCTTTATCTTTTGAGAGAACCTCGTTGCGACCTGGGGAAGTCATTTTAACGTTTTTGTGTATGCTTTCTTCCATTTGTGAGACTGAGTCTTGTAAACTAATCATATTTTTCTCTGGAGAGATGATATCCTTTGGAATCTCTAGAGTACCCTCTGGACTCTCTGGTGGATGTAATTCCTTTTCATTTTCAGAAGCTATGTCAAGCTGCTCCATTTCCTTGGCAGGTGGAATTGACAAAGCATTGTCGGGTTCTATTTTCTCCAAAACAATCTTTTCTGCACGCTCTGTAGCTGCAGATGTATTGGTCTCCTCGACCAAGGGAAGTCGTGGTTCAGTCTTTTCAGGGACAGATTCCAAGATTGTGGGGGAAAGTGGAATCTTTTCATCCTCAGAACTGGCGACGCTGACATCAGAGGGAGCCCGTTTATGACCCTGCAACAGACAGGGTTGTTTTACAATGGCGCACCTACTGCAGTTTCCTGTCACTCTTAGCAAATGTATCACAATTCTATAAAGAAGATCTAGTTTATACGATAAAGCACTACCCAAAGGGAAACCTCTCACTGATGCAAACTTGAAAAAGAGGTGTGAGTCAGAAAAACGGGAAAGAAGGTGGCTAAAATGGGCAGATTTGAAGGAGAAAGCATTAGGGGGCTCAGTGTGAAGATTGTTATCAATTTTAACATTTTTTACAGAGTGATACATTAAAGTTTTTTTCAGATGATTGTCCAATGAAAAAGACACATAGTAGCACACAACTTTTTTATGAATCAAATCAAACCAAAAGGGATGAAAAAAAACGTTATTGTCACAGTTGCCCATTGCCCTCACTTGGCTCCGCCCTTTTGGCGCTAGCTGTGTCTCGTTGCCTGATTGGCTTCCCTCCTATTTAAACTCAGTGCTCTCAGTCAACCCTCGTCAGTCCGTCAACGAACCTCTGCACCCGCAAGACGTGAGTTTTGATTCTCTCCGGTATCTGACTCCAGTCTCCAGTGTCGGGATTCGATCCCTCCTGTCTCGTCCTGTCTGATATCTTGCTACTGTCTCCGGTATCCGGTATAGATTCCGCCTGTCTCATCCTGTCCGATATCCTGCGCCAGTCTCCAGTATTGATCCCGTCTGTCTCAACATGTATGATATCTGACTTCAGTATCCGATACCGATCCCGTCTGTCTTGTCCTGTCGGATATCTGATCCCGTCTGTCCGGTATCTGCTAGTGTATCTGGGATAGATCCTGGCTGTCCCATCCTGTCCGGTATCAACCCTGTCTGTCTGTCGTGTATCTGGTATTGATCTTGTCGGCCTCTTGCTTCCCGTTTTTCCACGCCGAACTTCTGTCTTACTTCTTCGGCCCAGCGATCACTGAATCACTGGCGTTCGTGTTCACGCGCATGACTGCCCCATTCCCGTAAAATAAAGCTTATGTGAAAACGTTACGCATCTGGGTTCTCCTCCTATTCTGGTTTTGGCAATTAATCAATTCCTTCAAATGTGCTGCTCAAGAAAATACATTATTTTAATATTACATTCTGTAGATTTTGGCATTTTCTGCTTATTATTGTTTTATTGACACAGCTACGGTCACACTGAACATGAACCAGGGCTTTGAGACTGTGTTTCTATTAAAATGAGTGCGCTTTTCACGGGTGAGCAGTGCAACTGCTGGAAGGAGAATTCCTGCAAGCGGAAGATACGACGAAAAACCCAAGGTTTCAATTATTATGAATGAATTATTTTTTTTCCGTCCTTGTTGGTTTTATTAAGAGTGTCCTTAATTTGAGGGTCACCCTATCTTAACAGCTTGTTTTGCCATTGGTAAATTGAAAAAGGAACAAAACAATAACAAAGAAAGATGTACTCAACATACCATATTTGGTTCAGTTTCTTCTTCTTCCTCTTCTTCTTTGTGTTCCTCGATCTCTTCAGTCACCTCAGCCTTTGCTTCAGCTATGAGCTCCCTGAGAGGTTTGCTGTCAGTCACAGTGGCCACAAAAGAATGCTGCATAAACCAAACAAAGAAAGATGATTAAAACAAAAAGAAAAAATGCTACAGGTAAAGAATGCTATTGCATTGCAAAGGTGGATTACAACGGTTGGGAAAAAAAAGGAAAAAAAGAACATTTCTAAGCACAACACAATTTTTACAAACAATGTGAAAAAACATTTTGATATTTGGCATTGAACGTTTTCACCATGCGATACAAACTCAACATTGCCCTCTAGCGGGCAGAGAGAACACCTGCATTTATTTTAAAAAGATCATAACTTTTGACAGAAATGACTTGGAGACTCGCTTCTTTTTATGACATACTCAGAAAGGTATGGCGGTCTGGATTAATACGGGCAGGCTGCTTTGGGTGTACCTGCAAAAGTTGGGCTGCGCTCCATCTGTTGTCCACATTTTTGTCCAAACATCGCTTTAGAAAGTCTTTCAATTCTGGAGACCTGAAAGAATCAAGTTCAAATTAAGAATTGAATGTTCGCTAACAATTTGCATTTTTCAGAAACACTGTGCTTTATGTTAGCATTGCGGGCTTTCAACAATACATCGTTGGGAAAGCTAGTGCAGGTTTCTGTGGACAACAGTTTGAAAAATGACCACGCCTTGAAATTGATGAAAACAGAATTTTCTTCTTATATCATTTTGTTGACACACGGTACACATCAAACTTGGTCTGAATGCGGGTTCATGATTGTATTAACATGCAAGTTTTATGTCTACCAGCGTGATGGCTGCATCAGCGATGGAGGGTCAGACTTTGCAATTTTCAGAAGGACTCTCATGGGGTTCATCTCGTGATTCGGAGGTTCAATCTGAGCCATTTCAATCAGAGTGATCCCAAGTGACCAGATATCGGCTTTGTAGTCGTATGGACGGTCCTTAGATGTTTCACACATGACTACTTCAGGAGCCATCCTGCCACAGATCAAGAAGGATAAAGATCTTAAACAATAGTGTAACGTCAAAATTGTTTTAAAACTAAAAATGGGCAAAATCTTTCATAAACTCACCAGTATGGTGTCCCAATAAATGAGTCTCTCCTCTGCAGTGTTTTGACGTTTCTAGCAGAAACTCCAAAGTCAGCTGGAACAGATGTGAAAAAAATCAGACCACATCTTAACCACAGATAATCTACATGAATTACACATTTTAAATTGATCATGTAGATAAAAAAGGATAACATAAAAAAAGATGGTTGTGTTTCTTGACCAACTTGCAGCTAGCAAAACTATACTAGGATAAGTTAAATATCGAACCAGGAAAACATGAGTAATAGTGTGTGCCCAAAAAGAGTACCGTATTTTCCAGGCAGAATCTAGGCTTACAGTTTATATAAAAGATCTCAGTGGATGTGCTTTCAGCCGCTCTGCCCCCCAGCTCTGGAACTCTTTGCCGCCTGACCTCTGAAATTCTGCGACCGTGTCCACTTTCAAATCCGGACTCAAAACTCACCTCTTCAGACTTGCCTATTCTTGACCATATGCCTCACACATCGCCCCTTTTAACTAAAATGTGTTTTATTGGCTATGTATTACTTGCTTGTTTTACTCTTGTTTTAATATTCGTTTATTGTTGTGTCCTACTCATATGTACAGCAACCTTGGGTGTCCTGAAAGGTGCTTCAAAATACAATGTATTACCATTATTATTACGATCATGTTTTACTAAACAGCTTGACTCTTTTATTACATTTTATTAGTTAGGGCATATGGAAAGAATAGATGAAGGCTGTTTGACGAGGAGTGTGTAGTGCAGAAGTGGTGGAAAATAGGATGAGAGCAAGACCCAAATATGGTTGGATGATTGGGTGAAACATGCCCTGAACGTGAGGTCAGCTTATTTAATGGATGCAAGAGTGTGTGGTAGGGATAGATGTAAACGTCAAAGGATATTTAAGAATGACTGATATTGATACACATGATGCGGAAGGGGTAAACCAGTGAATGTGAGCGTGTTCTTGACTATAGACACCTCCATGAGGGGGGATATGGCTTTGGTATATAAATCGATTCCATTTTATTATACAACATTTTATAGAATGTTAAGAAAAATAGCTAAGGTTCTATTTAAGGACCAGAAAAACGGTGACTTTGGTGATAATTTCTAAAACTTGGAAAAGTCATGTTACCATTAAATCCTCCCAAAAGGCAAATATATATATATATATATATATATATATATATATATATTCACACTCAGATATGTAATAATAATACCAAGACAATTTACAGTAATAACAATAATGATAAGCGTAGTATGTTTCACTTCTGTGATCTAGTTAGCAAAAGTAGTCTCCCACAATGGCTGACAGGACTGTGGCATGTCCAATCCATCCACATCCATGTTGAAGATTTAACAATGCAATGCCCCAAGTTTGGAATTGTGCTTATTTGATGTATAAACCACGATATCTTGCAATAGTTTGGATTGATGTTAAGTGTATGCACTTTCCTTTCGCGAACATATTGGCAAATTGTATCAATGTATTGTATTATTGCGTTTTTTTACTATCCGGAGAAGGAAATTTAAGCTTCAATAACATGCCTTCTTTGGTGGTTTAGCTCAGGGTCATATTTAAGACACTACATGTCAATCAGTAGATTATCATGTGCAATATTTGTGAAAAGTGTGTTGGTGTTGTGTGGTCATTGCTTGTCAGGATCTCAATGTAAGGATATCCATGCAAACTTGCTGGCGGGGATCCTTGCTTCCAACGTGTCAGTTGCACTGACTGACAGGCAACTATGCCAGTCATTACGAAATAAACTAACATTTAATCAAACGCACCGCCTAAAACACCTCAAGTTCAGTGTGACCGTACACCAAAAAAAAGGCAAAAAAGAATGGACTTTTCTTTCTGGATGGCCCAGGACCAGTTCGCTTTTTGGGGATCACCAATTTATAGGACCTTACTTTAAAACAGTGAAAATATTGTCATTGTTTCAAAGATTTAGTGACTATGAATGAGTTTTATTTTCTCATCTGTACCAGATGGCCCACAGCCTCAGTATCGATCCGTGTTGGTGCTATTACCATACAAAATGTGTGCATAGTATTGTTGCACATTCCTTTTCTATTTCCAAAACTTAAATCTCCGAGGGCTCAGAAAATTAGTGCTGCAAAGCACTCAATAAACAAGAGGATTTATTTTTTGACTAGCAAAATATCAACTCTTAGCTTCTTGCAAATGTTTCACCTCTGCAAATTAAAATAACATCTCCAACACAGTGAAGAATTTAGGAATATATCACAGAGAAAAATAGGCCTTCATTCTTCATGGCTCTCTCCCAAGAATGTTTCATTGAAGAATCTACTTATGTATAACGTGACCAGAGTTACCTAATCAGTAAGTCCTTACCCAATTTGACATCACCGTTCAGAGTGAGCAAGATGTTGCCAGCCTTTAGATCTCTGTGGATTATTTTAATATCATGGAGGTAGACAAGGGCTTGTAGAGTCTGCCGGCATACCACTTTAATCTGTGGTTCTGTCAGGGGTCTCTCCAGTTCTGTCAGAGAAAAAAAGATATTCCAAAATTTATAGAGAACAAATAAATAGTTTTACGGACAAAAGTGAAAAACTGCAGTAAAAAACGTTAACTCACCTAACATAACAGCATCTACAGCCCCTCCTGCACAAAACTCTATGAGAATCTACGAACATAGGTGAGGAAAAAGAGCTGTTATATTTTTATTTGAATCATTGACTTTTACAGAATCAGTTAAACAGAAAATAAAGCCCATTGTTGGGGTTTCACATCCTGAGTGATAAGATAGATCATGCATGTTGAAGCAAAAGCTATTTCAGTTTCTGATAGATGGGCCTTTTGATGTTTCACCCATACGTGTATATATTTAACATTGAATTATCTTGTATACTAGTGGCTTGTCTTAGAGAATTTCAACATAAACTCTGCCTACATGATGTAACGAAGGACTGTGAGGACTTAGCCGTTTAGAATCTTTCAATATGGCTGTTGGTGTAAGACGACTAGCTCGACCTCTTATGATAGGCCTTAAGGCCTTCTGTAGTAAATAGGATTACAGTTTCTATGGACACAAGTCTTAAGTACTAGGAATGTGTTGAGGGTTTGTTCATGGTGAGATTCTGGAGCATATTTTCTGTTGAGCGTAAAGAGTTAGTCAATTCACTCACGGCTAATTGATGTTCATGTTTGAGGATGGTGAAAATTTGCGACATTTGTAAATGCAATATAGAGGGAGGACAAGAAAATAAAGAAACACACAACTGATATTTAGAATAGAAAGTACGGCTTTTCTTTGGTTGAACACAAATGAAACATTTGTGTTTATTGTGTTCATTGACACATGACTTTATGTATTACAGAATAACTGTCAAGGCACCTCAAATAAAGAAGAGTTTGTTTTTTCACTGAGGTTAATTTGGCATTTCGTGTTTAAAGGCTGTTCCGCTTATTATGACAAAGCCCAAGACTTAATACAATCTTGGCTACTGTACTTATACCGTTGTACTTTTTTCTGTTATGAAACAGTAGTTTAGTGGTTGAATTGTTGTACAAGGGGTCCGAACATTATTGTGTTATAACCGTGGTTTTCTATGAGGCTTGTTTGTTTGACATGCAATGTGTGATACCACAAGTAAGCAAGAATCTATATTGTTTTGCTTTAAGATGAGATTTGTTGTGTCCAATGATGTAATGCCAAGCTGAAAAAACAATAACATATTTACAGTTCTCGTTTGCCCGCGTCCCTGACGCATTATTTTTGCTGGGGACGCATCGTGTCAAATCAACGTGCATCCCCGGGACGCAACTTTTTTGACACGAAATTGTCATCATTTTTTCACAAAGATTTACCGCACTCCAAACTTTTCGTGAGGCAGATCCGCCATTGTTGTTTTGGTCTCGCGTTTCGAGTTTTCGTCTGCACGCCGATCTCCAGTTCGAGTTGTGTAGTGAAAGTCCGTTTCTTTTTAGAGAACCGGCTTTTTCGGCTCAACTCATTAAAGAGAGTCGGCTGTCAAACGGCTCACTTGCTTTGATGCATTATATTACGAATGATTGTGTTGTATGAAGAAGTTAAGAAAAAAAGTATAAAAGGAGAAAATGGTGATCCTTTTAATCAATATATTACCAACAATAATTTAATGCAGAAAATGAATTAATAATTTGAATTACAAAATGTATTATTATACTTAATTATATTTGCATGTATTTTTTCCTTCTACAGTGAACGTCCAAGCAACTTCATTTTTGAACTTTTTTTAATAATAAACCTCATTCATGTCGAGCAACTCAGTGTCTCACAACAAAATGTTCATTAACAATATATATGATATAAGGAAACACATGTACAATATAACATGTTAAACTACATAAATAAACATGTTTGAAAGAAAAAACGTTTTTTTGTATTTTATTAGGGAAAATACCACAGTTTGTAAGGGCACTAAATTTTGGGGACCCATACATCTCTGTTGGGACCCATAGATTTTTGAGCATGTGAGTCCCCGGGACCCATCACTTTTCAGAGGTAAAATGAACACTGCATAAACATAAGTATCACAGAAGAAGGGTCGACATAGTATTCCCGATTATCACACAGCCACTAAGTGCATATTATCATGTATTGTTTCATATCACAATGTTAAAAAAAGCACATTTGACCTGACCAATCTTATCAACTTGTCCATGTTTTTATGTTCAAACACCTAGATTTTGGTACCTATGCATTTTTTTACGATACCCTGACTATTATTTACAGTCTTATATCAACATCCTACTGCAAATATTGTGATAATTATTGTATTGAGAGGTCATACTATGATATTTATCACATCATACACTTTGTATATGATTACAATCAAAGTTACTAACAATGTGTCAAATATATTGATACTGTCAGGACCAGAACGGAAACAGGACCCAATTGCGTTACGTTTGTCACAAGTTTTATTAAAGGAAAGAGGAAGGCTTATGCCCACGATCCGGTGTTCGCTAGGCGCGGGAAGCAACACGGAAGTGGATCTTCTGTAGCGAAAGATGGCAGTGTAAAGGACGGAAAAACAGGTCGATAGCCGGGACAGAAGAACAAAAACGTGGTCGGGGTCAGAAACGGGTCATAAGCCGGGACGGGAGAGCAAGTCAAGTCATTTTTATTTGTATAGCCCTTAATCACAAAGAGTCTCAAAGGGCTTCACAGGTTATTACACAGACTATATTACACAGACTATTTTTCAGACTATTATTACACCATCCCCTGCTCTGGAACCAACATGAGGGCAAGGATAAACTCAAAAAACCTCAACATGAGGAAAATGAAGAAACCTTGAGAAGGGACCGCACATGTAGTATCCCCCTTCCAGGATTACCAGACAGCAAAGGATGTTGCAATCCCAAATAATACAGAGATATTTTCCACGAAAAGTATAGGTTATTCATATGCTATAGGGTAGAAGTGAGTTTTAAGCTTAGATTTAAACAATTCCACTGAAGTTTCAGATCAGATCTCAGGGGAAGGAGCATTCCACAGCACCGGTGCCCGGACGTGGTCGGGATCAGAAACGGGTCGTAAGTCGGGACGGGAGAGCAGACGTGGTCAGGATCAAAACAGGTTGTAGCCGGAGACAGACGGGAGCAAAAACGGGACAGGTGGGAGTCAGGCTCGAAAAAGGCTTGCCTAGTATACACTGAGGTTCGCAGACGGACTGAAATCAGGGGATTGACAGGACTGAGTTCAAATAGTGACAGGGAGCCAATCAGAACCCGTGGAGGGTGGCGCCAAATGAGCGGGCAGAGCTGAGTCACATCAGTAATCATGACAGATACTTCTTGGCATGATTCATGGTATCTAAATCAGGATCAATCATAACATGAAACTACTGTCACTTTCATGCTATTTTTGAAAGCACAGCAGTGTAAAAAGTGGCCCAAACAAGACGATGCAGATAATAATTCGTACGTAAAAACTAATCTTTGGCCAACAGTACAGAACTGCACTATTCACGGTTACAGTACTCTAAAAACAACTAACATTGGAGAACTCTAATTGCAGCTTTGATCATCTATGCAATCTTTGTTTATTGATGGATCATTTCATTAAAAAGACATTTTGTAGCAATTACCCTTGTACTGGTTTTACACTCACTGACACAATTCATGTTTATGACAAGCATTACTGACGGGCTTCTTTCAGACATCAGTTCTTAGCAAAGACCCAGGAGAGGAGCTCCAGGCTTTTTCTAAATATAGCTCACCATTGATAAGAGTACGTTCTACTGGAATGTTAAAAGAATGATCTATTTAAGATTTTTACACTTGCTAAGACTCCCAATAAATTGGTGAGACATGTTTCTTAATTACCTTTGAGGAAATATAAAGAATGAATGTAACAAATACAGTTAAAAAAATTGTAAAAGTGTTATTTCAGTATTTATTAAAAGTGATGTGATTATATTAATCAGTCCCCAGTACTGTCCCCGTTAATTTTTGGAAGTTTTGAGAACCTCAACCACTTTTGAATGGCCCACAGGTCGCAGATGCAGTAAACAATAAAATGGGATTTGCTCCATAGATAAAATTGTGCTACATATTACACAATACAGACGCTCCCCTACTTAGGAACATTCGACTTACGCAAAACGGTAGATACGAATTTTTTTTTCGTGATGTCGAAAAATATCCAGACATCGCTGTAAGTTAGATTTATATTGTGTGCACCTTTTTCCGAGTAAGGACTTTACTGTAGTGCTTCTCTCCGCCGCTACCGGCGTGTGGCGCTGTGAGAGCTCACCACACCGAATAAGAAATCCGGCTTCTACTTCCTGGTTCGTGTGTAATCATAATAACCTGTACTGTATTGCTAGCGCGTTTAATATCCTGTGCATCCATTAAATATGGTTGGTGTAAAGTGTAAGGAAGACGAGAGCCGTTTCTTTTGAAATGAAAGTGGAATAAGAAAGCTTGATGCGGTTGAGAAAATGTTTGGAACGCTTTTTTTCTGCCACTTTTTACCACGGAGGAGGAAGTCGCCGAACTCTTGGAGCTTATCTTCCAAAAGTAAATCAAAACTCACTTAATTTATCTTTATAGAACATATTGATTTATAAAATGTTTATTTTTTAGTACAAAACAATACAGGTTACTTATACAAGCCTTAAACATGCTCATATAAACCATAAACTCGTTTGGATCTGCATCTGTACAACACATTTGCTAACAGCCCCATTCAAATATAAAGATATTATTCTGTATATGTGTAGTGACATTTTTTCAATGGAACTGTAATGTTTGTGACTTGAATAATTAATAAATTCAGAAGCACTTCACATCACTTCAATCACCTGTGCCAACTCATTTGGCGCCAACCGCTTCAGGCTCTGATTGGCTCCCTGTTCCTATTCATACCCAGTCCTGTCAGTCCCCTGTTGTCAGTCAGTCTGCGAACCTTTGTTTATACAAGGCAAGCCTTTTTTGGACCCGGACTCCCGCCTGTCCCGTTTTTGCTCCCATTTGTCTCCGGCTACGACCTGTTTTTATCCCGACCACGTCTACTCTCCCGTCCCGGATTCCGACCCATTTTTGATCCTGACTACGTCTACTGTCCCCTCCGACCCGGACCACGCTTTGCTCTCCCAGTCCTGGCTACCGACCAGTTTTTCCATCCCTGACAACGTCATCGCCCGCTACGGAAGATCCACTTCCGTATTCGAATCACAATCCGATGGCGAGAGAGACTTGCATCGGATCCCTTTTTTCTTTCAATAAAATTGTGAGAAAACGTTACGCGATTGGGTCTACCCTGTGTGCTGGTCATGACACATGTGGCCCTCTGTGAAAATGAGTTTGACACCACTGGTTTGAAAGCATTTAAACATAAAAACCTGTATGATGATTAACAGCTAAATGCTATTTAATTGTTTTTGTGAACTTTAACCCTGGTAACATGATCATAAGCAAGAAAAATATTGTTTTAATGCCGTGAATGCCTTTTAACATTGTGCAATATTCAAGCAGTGTTGTTTGTTATGCTGGAGAAAATACAAAAGTGCACTGGATGAAAATTGTTTTGCAACATAATGGCACGCTTGCACGAAGATTCAAGAAGTATTATTTTTAACCTGTCATTAATTACTCTCAGACTTAGCTTTCAATTGTACTCACCCACAGCCTGCCCTCATAATAGAAAGCATCAAGCAGCTTGACAATATTTTCGTGATCACATGAGGCCAGGATGTCGATCTCTACCATGTAGTCCTCCAGCTCTTCCTCTGTCTTTGTGTCGATAACTTTGGCAGCAGCAAGGACACCGGTCTGTTTGTTTTGAGCCTGCAAAATACAAATGGGAGGTCATGCATATTAACTACCGTAAATTCCGGACTATAGAGCCAACCTGATTATAAGCCACACCCACCAAATTTTAGGGGGATAATCGCTTTTGTATTTACACAAGCCGCACCTTTATATAAGCCGCATGCGCCCACATTAAAAACATGTAACACGATCACAAAAGTAACCCAAACCCGACTAAGTCCCGCGATTGTAACTGAATATAAAGTACACAGTCCAAAAAACACAGCCGGCATAATGGACGGAAAATGATACCGGTACATAACGTTTGATGCAGACCTGCAGAGTCCGGGTCCCGTTGAACGTAATCCAAGGAAGAAACGGCTATATTTTCAAAGGTAAGGGTGGGAAAAATATATATCCACTATTGTCCGCTGCGTCCAAAAACACGTCTCACCTCTACTCCACTTCCCATCAGCCCCTGTTGTTTTCACCCCTTCTTTTTGATTCGCCCGTGGAAAACACATCAGAATAAGTCTCTAAAATAAATAAAGTCGTCTTCCTCAGAATCGGAAAGATACTTTCTCATATAGACGTCGTCCCCGCTCCCTTATTCCAAAACACGCTAGCAACACGCTCGCAAAGTAAAGTTGACGAGCAATAGCTCTGTTTCCCTCTTATCGGATTGCTCGATTGCTTTTTAGCTTGAAAGCTGCGTCATGTGCCTTTCTTTTTGCAATTTGCATGATGAGGGTAAGTTTACGCTAATTTAATTTGCACAAGCTAAGAAGTTGCAGTCTTCCTCAGTGCATATATTCCAGCGGTTTAAATCTTACCTTTTGTACTCGAGCGCATAAATTGGCCGCATCTCAGAATAAGCCGCAGGGTTGAACGTTTGGGAAAAAAGTAGCGGCTTATAGTCCGGAATTTACGGTAGTATTATTTTGAATTTGAGTAATACTTGCAGCTTGTTTAAAATGACTAGGGCAGGACAGCCCAACAATTGTCTAAATGTATGCAGTCTCCTTTGGGTCAACGGTCATTGTCCATTAAATAAGAATTACCGTATTTTTTGGACTATGAGTCTCTCCGGAGGGTAAGTTGTACCAGCCAAAAAATGTATAAATAAGAAGAAAAACATGTTTAAGTCGCATTTTGAGGCGAAATGTATTTCATAAAATCCAACACCAAAAACATACGTCATCTTGAAAGGCAATTTAGAATCGAGAACGGTATACTAACGTTACCCATACCTGCATATCTTAAACACGCTCATGTATGTCAGTAACTATGGAAATATTAAGAGTTATTCAGATACCATACCATAAAATTATCTCATTCATATCTATGAGCAATTCAGTCTTCAATAAAACTAATATGCTTGTTTATAGAATGCTGGAAAAAAAACCAGCCTACATGAAAGGAAATCCACATAAGGATGGGAAGAATGTAATCAATATCTCCACATAAACATTGTAAATTTGCTTTTATGCTACTAGTTTGAAAGCATCCATCCATTAGCTGCACCGCATATCCTCAGTAGGGTCTCTGGGCGCTGGAGCCCATCCAGTTATCTTCGGGCAGTGGGCAGGGGAATCCCTGAACTGGTGTCCAGCCAGTCGCAGGGCACAGAGAGACATACAACTCACTTTGGACCAGCCAATCAACCTCACATGCATGTGTCTGGAATGTGGGAGAAAACCGGAGTGGCAGGAGGAAAGGGAGAACATGCAAACTCCGCACAGGAAAGCTGGTAGCTGGATTTGAACCCATACCCGAGAACTGCGCCGTGGACATGCAAACCACTCAGCTGCCATGCCACCAGTTTGAAATCAATGTACTGATAGATAGATAGATAGATAGATAGATAGATACTTTATTCATCCCCGAAGGGAAATACTGTAACAATTATTTAGTGTCACGGTTGCCATGGCGCCCAATTGGCCCCGTCTGTATGGTGCCAGCTGCGGCTCGTTGACGGATTGGCTTTCCGTCTATTTAAGCTCAGTGCTCTCACTCTTCCTTTGTCAGTCCGTCAACGAACCTCTGCCCCGCAAGACATGGGTTTCGACTCGGTCCTGTATCCTGTTGGTATTTCCTGTCCGGTATTGTTCCCGTTTATTTTGTCCTGTTTAATATCGCCTACCAGTTTCGTTCCCGTCTAGTTTGTCCTGTTTGATTTTGATATCCTGTTTTGATATCAATCCTGTCTGGCCCGTCCTGTCCGGTATCGACCCCATCTGTCCGATATCTGCTCATGCAATTGGTATCGATCTCGTCGGCCTCTGGCTTCCTGTCATTCCACGCCAGACTGCGGCCTTATGTCTTCCGCCCAACGAAAGAGAGAAATAATGAAAGAGTAAAAAAATAAGTGTAAGAGAAAAAGAGCCAGACTAACAGAGTGAGAGAAAGGTAGAGTGTGGAAAGAGAAAGGTAGAGTGTGGAAAAAAGAGACAAAATTAGACAAAAAAAGTAAAAAAGGAACACAGAGAGAGAATGAGAGGCAAAGAGAGGGAAATACAGACAATGACAGATAGAGAAAGGAGAAAGATGGCAAGAAGAAAAACAGACAGCATCAGCACGAGGCAGAGACAAAAAAGATAAAGGAATAGAGAAAAACAGAGTGAGAAAGAGAGACAGAATGGGAATGAAAGAAATGGAGTGAATGAGAGAGAAAGAGGTAAAAGAAGAGACAGAGAGAGAGTGAGAGTGAGAGAAAGAAAGTGAAAGACAGAAAAAACTATAACTCCAATTGTGTAGTGAGTGTCTTGGCCTGGCTTTAGTGAAATCCAGTGGACATATTTTGATGCACAGCTTGTTTTTCTCTTGCGCTTCTCTCCTGAGCAGGCGGATTCAATCTGTTGGCAGGCTTGATCCGACCTGCAGGGTGCATGTGACACCCCTCCAATACTGCGACACTTACTGGTCAAATATTACACAGTGTCCCTTTAATAATGCTTTGAACTGGTTATGGGCTTACATAAAGTAAATTCACTGCCAAATATTACACAGTGTCCCTTTAATGATGCTTTGAGCTGGTTATGGGCTTACATGGTGAGAATTCACGGCCAAATATTACACAGTGTCCCTTTAATAATGCTTTGAACTGGTTATGGGCTTACATAAAGTAAATTCACTGCCAAATATTACACAGTGTCCCTTTAATGATGCTTTGAGCTGGTTATGGGCTTACATGGTGAGAATTCACGGCCAAATATTACACAGTGTCCCTTTAATGATGCTTTGAGCTGGTTATGGGCTTACATGAGGAAAATTCACTGCCATATATTACACAGTGTCCCTTTAATGCTGCTTTAAATTGGTTATGGGCTTACTTTAAGACAATTCACTGCCGGGGTACGTCTCCCCCACTTTAAAACCAAAGGTCCGTTTTAGAATTACAGAAACAGTTTGACATGTCTTACCTTAAAGACTTTCCCAAAGGCTCCATCTCCCAATTCACCGATAATGGTCCAAATTTCCTCCGGGTTTTCATCCCTCCGGACGTGCTCATATTGTTTCTTCTTCTTCTCAGATCCCAATTTAAATATTTTACGGAAGTTAAAGAATGACATCCTGAAGCATAGGTGAATCTTTTGGGAATACGTGAAACGAAATCAGATCGAAATTCTTCCTTTTGCAACAGCATGTATAATATAAAAGACGTGTCAAATTTTATTACCACCGCAGATTTGATAATGCTCCAAAAAACTAGCTTAGCCTATGACTCTCGACTGGCCAGTTTGAAAAACATTGTAGACCATTTTTGTAAAAAGAATAATCGTTCTGGCATTAGAAATCGAGCAATATTGTTGATTAAATGTAAAAAAAAAGGTTGGTAGTTTCTCTCATCGACCAATGGATCCGACCAGGGGTTTCCTTGCTGGAACCAAACTGAAGAAATAAACAATAAAGCGAGTTCTTCCAAGTAGTTTCTGAAATTGTAAGTCACAAAAAAACAGTAAAAGAAATTCAATCTGTGTTCTAGAAAGCAATCGGTTATTCCAAATAAGCTAAAACATTCATCCTCCCTCGATATGGGTTTGGTAATCTAGCGGATTTAGTATCAATGCGCGTTCACGCGAGCGCGCGATGTTGTGTTCTTTTGAGTTAACGCTCTTAATGGTAGTTGCTGCGAACAATTTAAAAATCGTTTGCTGCCCTCGCATGAAACTCTTCCAAGTCACAATGTTTTTTTTTATAAAATGGTTTCTCGGTTTACAACGAGTGGAGCAACATTGTTGTGATCAGCATGTGGCATTGTGTCCTTTGTACTCGATTTTCGTGGATAAAACTACAAGTCCCAGCGACCATCAGTGTTCCTCGATGGCGCGCTGTTTGGATATGTGTATATTTTTAAAAAAAAAATCATTGTAATGTGTTCAACACTAATTTTACTTCCCTAATTACCATAAAAACACATACATATGATGTGTATATTTTCAAATAAAAAAAAAAACACGCTCACTTTTAATGGAGGAGTGTCACGTGATCAATGTTTGTACTCCAGACATGATGCTAATCTATGCTATGCTACAGCAAAAGAATCGGAAATAAAAACTTCCGATTTTTCCGTAAAAATGATATTTTGACATTAGACAGGTCCAATGGATCCTGCAGAAGAACTCCCCACTGAATTATGGGGTTTGGATCCGATCTTTTCTGCTTTCGCGAAGCTACACATTAAAGACATCCTACAAATGAAAGAGTCCTGTCAGGTGCAAGGTAAACATTGCTTAGGTTCAACATATGATGCAAAAACATCCAAATGAAGAAATGACTCTGACGCCACAATGTTAATATTCTGTTCTTTGTCCCTGCATCAGATATTTATTTCTACAACTCCCATCCAATTCACAAGGTCGATGTTCTTGGGACTGTCGTTTATAAGAGGGAAAGAGAAGATTTCTTTTGTTATGGAGGTATTTTCACTACATCAGTTCTAACATCATATATATCAGGGGTGTCAAACTCATTTTAACTCGGGGGCCACACGATAGAACAAACATTTTGTCGGGGGTCGGACTAGTAGATTAAAGAGAAAGAAAAAGAGGGATAAAGAAATAAGCAAAAAGGAAAGGGCGAGACAAGGAAAGAAAAAGAGAGAGAGGGAGAGAGTGTGAGAGAGGGGGAAAGAAAGGTAGAGGAAGAAAGAAAATCCAAAGAGAAATAGAAAGACAGAAGGAGAGAAAAGAGAGCGCTAAGGGTATAAAGAGAGAAAAGGAAAAAGAGGAAATTAGAGCAAAACAGGTTAAAAGACACAGAGAGATGAAGAGACAAAGAGCAACAAAGGAAGAGAAAATGTCAAACTCCTTTTAACTCGGGGGCCACACGATAGAACAAACATTCTGTCGGGGGCCGGACTAGTAAATTAAAGAGAAAGGAAAAGAGAAATAAAGAAATAAGAGAAAGAGGGAGGGAAAAGGAGAGAGGGCGGGACAAAGAAAGAGAGAGAGAGCGTGAGAAACAAAAGAGATAAAAAGCAAAGTCGTGAGAGAGGGGGAAAGGAAGGGAGCGGAAGAAAGAAATCCAAAGAGAAATACAATGTCTCGTGAGAGAGGGGGAAAGGAAGGGAGCGGAAGAAAGAAATCCAAAGAGAAATAGAGAGACAGAAGGAGAGAAAAGAGAAAAGAAAGCGCGAAGGGTAGAAAGAGAGAGAGAGAAAAGGAAATAAATTCAAAAGAGCCAGAGAGCGAAAGAGACAAAGAGCATCAAAGGAAGAGAAAAAGGGAGACACAGAGAGTGAAAGAGACAGAGTGGGTGAAAAGGGGTGGAAGAGAGCGAGGGAGAGATAAATACAAGTACAGTGTCTTTGTTCGAGGCACCTGGCTTTGGCAACATCAAGTTGACATATTTCAACCTGCAGCTTGTTTTTCTCTTGCGCTTCTCTAAGTGTTGTCTCGCGGGCCGGATTCAATCCCTTGGCGGGCCTGATCTGGCCTGCGGGCCGCCTGTTTGACACCTGTGATATATATGCACTTTCTCTATGTGATCCCAATGTATTTTGACAAGTGTCTGTTGTTGTTTTTAGTGATAAAGCTAAAGATTTCAATGCTTGATTGAGTTTACTCTCCTCTCTTTATATTTGTTTACAGTGGACGATGGCACTGGTGTAATCAACTGCATGTGCTGGAAAAATGACTGGATTAAAGAAGATGTTGAATCTGGTAAATTGGATATTGCATTTAAGACACCTTGCAAAGAAATCCAGCTTTGACACACACCTTATGATTGTTTTCTTTCTTTTCTTTTTCACATAGCCCATTTGCTAGGAAACACTATGTTCCCATAGCGACAGTTTGTGGTTTACCTCTGAGATGGTTTATTTTTTCAGGATAGTTAGCGCCCTCGATCCTAACGCAGCATGCTAATCTCATTTCCTGGAGCATGACGAAGGAGTTCAGTGACAATAATGGGCTAGGGACGAATCTGGGGGGTTTACTACCTCTTATTTATTCATCCATCTATCCATTATCTGCACCGCTTATCCTCAGTAGGGTCGCGGGGGTTGCTGGAGCCCATCTCAGATACCTCCGGGCAGTAGGCAGGGGACACCCTGAACTGGTTGCCAGCCTGTCAGGTTTTCAATGTAAATCTTTTGAATTTCTGTCTCAAGGTAATTAGATTGTTTTTATATTACTAAATATAAAAACAATGTTTCTCATACCCACACACATGAAGTAACGTTTCAATAATCAGTCCAATTGCATCTCTTGTACGTTTATCAATCTTATATTCTTTTATTGTGAAATGCTCCTGTGAACTTTCTCCCTGAAGTATAATAAATTACGCCCACGTTGTGGGCGGGGTCTCTTTCCCTTGTGAAGGACGTGAGGAAATCTGCTCTTGGTATGATTCGATTTTAACTATATATATATATATATATATATATATATATTATTTGGGTATATATGGCCACAAAATAGTCTTATTAATGATTCACTTTAACACAGCCAGTCGCAGGGCACACAGAGACAGACAGGGGCGGCAGTAGCTCAGGAGGTAGAGCGCTCGTCTTGGGATCAAGGGATCCCAGTTCGAATCCCGGCTTGTCCGTGTTACATGCCGAAGTGTCCTTGGGTAAGACACTGAACCCCTAAGACCCCCAATAAGCAGGTTAGCGCCTTACATGGCTGCACGGCCGCTATTGGGAAATGTGAAGCACATTGTAAAGCGCTTTGGGAAGTCATTGACTTGAAAAGCGCTATAGAAATGCAGATCATTTCATTTCATTTCATTTCATTACAACTCACTCGCTCATTCACACTTAGGACAATTTGGACAGGCCAATTAACCTGACATGCATGTTTTTGGAATGTGGGAGGAAACCGGAGAGCCCGGAGGAAACCCACACAAGCACGGGGAGAACATGCAAACTCCACACAGGAGGTTCGACCTCATGACCTCAGAACTGTGCCGCACACGCGCTAACCACTGCGCCGCCGTGCTGCCCTCTGAATTTATTAATTATATTTAAAAAGCAGTCAATTTGATTGCGCATATTTACGGGCAAAACACAGTCTGTCTCCAGAATGAATGTCAGACTTTTATCAAAATGAAAATCGAAACGATCATTGGAGCGGTTTGCAACCAGTTCAGGGTGTCCCTTGCCCACTGCCCGAAGATAGCTGGGATGGGCTCCAGCACCCCCGCGACCCTACTGAGGATAAGCGGTGCAGATGATGGATGGATGAATAATAAATTCAGAGTAATGGAATTTGAAAGTTTATTTTTAGTTTGAATAATTTTATTCACACTTTTAACAGCAAATAAACAATGTGAGGTTTTGAACAATTTTTCTCGACACTTTTGCAAGCAATTAAACATATTCACAATTTCATTATGGGCAGCACGGCGGCGCAGTGGTTAGCGCATATGCGGCACAGTTCAAGTCATAGGAACCTCCTGCGTGGGTTCAAATCCAGCTCCAGACTTCCTGTGTGGAGTTTGTATGTTCTCCCCGTGCTTGCGTGGGTTTCCTCCGGGCACTCCGGTTTCCTCCCACATTCCAAAAACATGCATTTTAGGTAATTGGCCGGTCCAAATTGTCCCTAGGTGTGAATGAGCGAGTGAGTTGTCTGTCCCTGTGTGCCCTGCTATTGGCTGGCAACCAGTTCACGGTGTCCCATGCCCGATGATTGCTGGGATGGGCTCCAGCATCCCCGCGACCCTAATGAGGATAAGCAGTGCAGCTAATGAGATGAGATGAGACAATTTCATTATATCATTTTCTAACAATATGAGGTTCGAACAATTTTTCTCGACATATTTGACAGCAATTAAACACATTCACAATTTTATTATATCATATTCCTACAATATGAGGTTTGAACAATTTTTATCGACACTTTTAACAGCAGTTAACCAATGTGTAAAGGGCAATACTATTGTGCAGTTAGATTTATAACGTACACCGGGCCCTTTAAGTACAACTGTTACACTTATAGGGCCCTCTGTTAAAATGAGTTCGACACCTCTGGTTTGAGACGTGATTTTTCCCAAAATAGATTCCTATAATTAGATACTGCTTATCCCATCCTTTCAGACAAAATACAGTGCAAACATAGTCTTTGTGCTTACCTTGTGCAACGTAGTCCTACCCAAAAGAAGTATTTTCCATGTCTCGAAAATTATGTTGATTCAACTTTCTTTTGTCAACCACACAAAAAAGCCTTTTAGACGGAAGTTTGGCATTTTTTACATGTTGTTTTAGACATGTTTTGCAACTGGGGGAATTGGGAATAACTGACTTTGATATACCGTAAATTCCGGACTATAGAGCGCACCTGATTATAAGCCGCACCCACCACATTTTAAGAGGAAAAACAATTTTGTACTTACACAAGCCGCACCTGTATATAAGCCGCATGCGCCCACATTAATAAAATGTAACACAAACACAAAATTAACCCAAACCCGACTTTAAGTCCCGCGATTGAAACTGAATGTCCTTCATAAAAGTACACTGTCCAAAAATCACAGCCGGCAAAATAAACGGAAAATAATACCAGTACTTAAGGTTTGATGCAGACCTGCAGAGTCCGGGTCCCGTTGAAAGTAATCCAAGGAAAAAAGTGTATATTTCCGAGGGTAAGGGTGGGAAAAATATATATCCACTATTGTCCGCCGCGTCCACAAACACTCACCTTTACCGGTCCCCACTTCCCACCACCCTGTGTTTGTTTCGCCCCCTTCTTTTTTATTCGCCCGTGCCAAACATGTCAGAATAAGTGTCTGAAATAAATACATATATACAGTTGCAAATACATATTATACATTGTTACACATATTTACAAAGAAAGACGGTACACCGAGAGAGTTTTCAAAGCTTTAATAATAATAATATAACTTTCCTCCCAAACGGTGCCTGTGACAGGGCAGTTAATGGTAGCAACACGCTGGCAACACACTCGCAACACAGTAAACGGGTCTGTTAAAAAAACATACCGTACTTGTAAAAATCACGGTAAACCGTCCTCATCCTCCTCCTTAGAACTGAAGCCATCAAAGTCGTCTTCCTCAGTGTCGGAAAGAAACTTTGTCATATAGACGTCATCCCACGCTCCCTTATTCCAAAACACGCTAGCAACACGCTCGCTCCTTCTTCATCGGACTGCTCGATTGCTTTTAGCTTGAAATCTGCGTCATGTGCCTTTCTTTTTGCATTTTGCATGATGAGGGTATGTTTACGTTAATTTAATTTATGCACAAGCCAAGAAGTTACAGTCTTCCTCGGCGCATATATTCCACCGGTCTAAATCTTACTTTTTGTACTCGAGCGCCGCTGGAGGCTGTTGGAAAAATTACATAAATTGGCCGCATTACTGAATAAGCCGCAGGGTTGAACGTTTGGGAAAAAAGTAGCGGCTTACAGTCCGGAATTTACGGTAACTATGAATACAATATAACAGTACATTTTTTTCAATTTTGTATCTTCAGGCACGAGAAAACAAAATGATGGCTTCCGAGGTTTTAATCTAACCACTGAACTAAAAAAACTTCGACAGGCCCAGCAGACCATGTGCACCCTAGAGATTGGGGAGCTTCTGCGTGTCAGAGGACCCGTGAAGACATCAAGGCAGCAGCGGGAGATTATAGCCAGCACCTATTGTGAGTCAACCTATTTATAGTGACTGGATTTATTCTTGGATTTATGTTGTGTTCTGTATTTAAGCAAACACAATAGCTGCACTCGTAAATCTACAGCATAGGCTGATACACAGGGTTGGGTAGGGTTAATTTAAGTGGATTACTTTCAATTACTTTTGGATTACTCCAATACCAAATATGCTAATGAAAGACAAAAGAAACTAAATATGAATAAAATTATGACTCACAACACGTGGTAAGCTTTCTCTCCTGGCTTTGATCTCTTTGATCTCCGGCAAAACTAACATAAAATTCGACAGAAACAAAATGAAAATCAATGCCCTTCCATGTATTCCGTTACTCCCCAAGCCTGCACAAAATGTAGTAATTTTATTCATATTTAGTTTCTTTCGTCTTTTATTAACATTTTTGGTATTGGAGTAATCCAAAAGTAATTGAAAGTAATCCAGTTGAAGGAACCCTACCCAACCCTGGCCATACGTCTTCAGTATGAAAGTATTCAAATCCAAACTAGGCGAACCCTGTACAAGTTAAAACATTTTCTAAATGTGGCTCACAGATTTAATAAGGTGGTTTGCTTTAGTTAAACGGTATCCTTTGGAATTGCTTTCCTTATCTTTCAGATTCAGATTCAGATTCAGATCTACTTTATTGTCATTCTAGTACACGTGTATACAGAACGAAATGTCGATGGATCTGACTCCCACAGTTTCCCTCAGTGTCCTTCAGTGTACAGATATAAATAAAGCTGTATTGTGTTATTTACCATAGTGCCGATAGTGCAAGAAGAGACGCTAACCAGATGTGCAAGATGGGCAGTCAGGTTAACAAGTCAGGTACACAGTACCATTATATTGTAAACAATAACACTGTAAGTAATAACACTGTAAGTAACAATAGTGCAGAGATCAAATGTGCAAGGAGTGGCAAGCTATAAAAAAACTGCCACTAGTGCAAAAGTCAAATTAGCAGCCGTTTAGATTTTAGTTAACTATATGTTAGATTGACCATTTAACAGTCTAATGGCCAGGGGGACTAGACTATTGCGGAGCCTGGTGGTCCTGCACCGCACACTGCAGTACCTCTTCCCAGAGGCTAGCAGAGTGAATAGTCCATGATGGGGGTGAGAGGGGTCCCCGGTAATGTTCTTAGCATGGGATAAGCAGCGCTTCTGGCCAATGTCCTGAATGGAGGGAAGTGTAGTCCCGATTATTTTCTCCGCTGTCCTCGTTACCCTCCTCACACTACCCCAGTCGGTAGCGCTGCAGCCTCCACACCACACAGAGATACAGCTGGTCAGGATACTCTCTATGGTGCCCCTGTAGAATGTGATGAGGGATGGTGGGGGCAGGTGGGCTCTCCTCATCCTCCGCAGGAAGTACAGGCGCTGCTGTGCCCTCTTAACCAGAGATGCAGTGTTCACGGACCAGGTGAGTTTGTTTGTGATGTGCACCCCTAGGAACTTGATCTTTGAACCTTATCTACAGGGTTGGGTAGGGTTACTTTAACTTGATTACTTTCAATGACTTTTGGATTACTCCAATACCAAATATGCTAATAAAAGACAAAAGAAACTAAATAGGAATAAAATTACTACATTTTGTGCAGGCTTGGGAAGTAACGGAATACATGGAACGTCAAAAATGATGTTGGCAAGCTGTTTGGATTTATTTTCATTTTGTTTTTGTCGCTTTTTATGTTAGTTTTACCGGAGATCAAAGAGATCAAAGCCAGGAGAGAAAGCTTACCACGTGTTCTGAGTCATCATTTTATTCATATTTAGTTTCGTTTGTCTTTTATTAGCACATTTGGTATTGGAGTAATCCAAAAGTAATTGAAAGTAATCAAGTTAAAGTAACCCTACCCAACCCTGCTTATCTATAGTGACAACATGATGGCTTGTGAATTGTGTCCAAAGTGCACATTAGCAAGCCAGCCAAAAAGCTTCTTGGAGAATTTCCTGTAGACACGTGACAAAACTGCCCAGAGCTTTATGCAAACGCACATTCACAGACAACAAAATGAAGCATACCGAGGATAGAATGCTAATCAGGCTATGAAATGTTGAGGGAATTCCTCTATCTCCTACAGCAGGGTTCACTAAGAAGATTGAAATGAAATGAAATGAAATGAAATGATCTGCATTTATACAGCGCTTTTCAAGTCAAGACTTCTCAAAGCGCTTTACAATGTGCTCCACATTTCCCAATAGCGGCCTTGCAGCCATCTAAGGCGCTAACCTGCTTATTGGGGGTATTAGGGGTTCAGTGTCTTACCCAAGGACACTTCGACATGTAACACGGGCGAGCCGGGATTCGAACTGGGATCCCTTGATCCCAAGACGAGCGCTCTACCTCCTGAGCCACTGCCGCCCCCACGGACACCTGAAAAACCTGAGGACTGATTCGAAAAATCTCTTAACTGTCATGATTACTGATGTGAAGCACCTGTGCCCGCTTATTTGGCGCCAACTGCCTCGGACTCATGAGGGACAATAGAAAAGAGAGCGAGCTATCGATCAGCTCCTCTTTTTATATGGAACAGGGACGCTTGACCAGATCATGCTTCTATGGGCGTGGTCTTAGATATCTGATACTCGCAGTTTCGGGTGACGGTGTTTGAAGTTGCTAATCTTGTTAGAAAGCCAAGGATGTAAGAAATTTGCATAATGTTCTGTACTTGAGAGGAATGTCCCTCCAATCGACATAAATACATACGGTGAGAACATTATTTTATCAATTTGCCTTGGATGTTTTAATTGCTATCAAAACTTCATCTTATCAGCTCTCATTTTGGTACATGGTGAATTGGTACATTTGGGAACTGTCCAATAGGGGACGCCGTCGTTCCAACCATTCCAAAGCGAGCCACCCCAAACAAAGAAGGTGGAAGTCATTTTTGTGCTGGCCTTATTTGCTCTACAATAGTTTTTCTCTCATGCGTTAATTGTCTAGCACATATCTATACAATTTAAAAAAAGACCCCCATTGTCTCTATCTTGTCACCATCACATTTGTCTTGTGTATGTTTTCAGATAAAGTGAACGACCCAGTGATGGCCATCCAGATTGAATGGATGATTGAAGTTTTACAATTGTACCGAGAGTTCTATGACAAACCACTACATCTACAAACTGACACAACCAGGTGAAGAGTGCCACTATAACAAACCAGAAGTACTGATTAAAATGTATTTTAAAATATTTGAATTTATTGAATTTTGGATTTGTTGTGTTACAAAATTAGTACATCACTCATCAGTTTTATTGCTCTTTTCACATGCAACACAGTACCGTAAATTCCGGACTATAGAGCGCACCTGATTATAAGCCGCACCCACCACATTTTGAGGGGGAAACCGATTTTGTACATACACAAGCCGCACCTGTATATAAGCCGCATGCGCCCACATTTAAACATGTAACACAAACACAAAAATGAACGGAAAATGATACCGGTACTTAAGGTTTAATGCAGACCTGCAGAGTCCAGGTCCCGTTGAAAGTAATCCAAGGAAAAAAGTGTATATTTCCCAAGGTAAGGGTGGGAAAAATATATCAGATGAACACATTTACTCACGCAACTCCTTTTTCTTTAACCAACTTTTTACCCCCTCTTCTTTCCTTGTCTGTCCCTCACCTTTAGCAGTCCCCACTTAAACTCGGCACCCCGCGTTTGTTCCGCCCCTCCTTTTTCATTCACCCGTGCAAAACATATCAGAATAAGTGTCTAAAATAAATACAAATAAATACATTTACAGTTGCAAATACATATTATACATGGTTTACACATATTTACAAAGAAAGACGGTACACCGAGAGAGTTTTCAAAGCTTTAATAATAAGAATATAGCTTTGACAGGGCAGTTAATGGTAGCAACACTCGAGCGCTGCTAGCGGCCGTTAAAAAAATTATATAAATTGGCCGCATCACTGAATAAGCCGCAGGGTTGAAAGTTAGGGAAAAAAGTAGCGGCTTATAGTCCGGAATTTACGATAGCTACAAACAACGAAGACTCTAGAACTGAAAAATCCTTTGAGAGTTTATTGTCTGTAATTAAGCCATTTTGGAAGACATGGCTTATTATTATTATTTGGGCTGTTAATTGAATTTGACATACTATACAATATAAAAACAGCTGTTTTTCCTCACCTGGTTTTCAGGGACTCTCCTATCAGTTCCCTCAGTAAGGCAACAGATCTCATCAAAGACTTCCTAGAGCAGAGGTCTGTGATCAAATTCAGACCTTTTGATATTCAGGACCTCCTGCAGCCCCTCTTCACCAGCTGTGCTGAATCCAAATGTCCAGACCAGGTGCACCACTTACACTTTCTACACATTGATATTTGTTGGATGTATTAAAACATTAAGAATTATTACGATTTCACGCTGCTGTTTTAGGAGCCTGAGGCGGGTCCGTCGAAATGCCAGCAACTGAGAGAACTTCTTAAAGAGGCCTTGCAGGTTTTACAGGACAGGGGCATTGTGTACCGCAGGGTTAAGTCCCAGGATGAAGTTTATTTTGTAAGATGTCTTGGAATACCCTTGGTCAGGGGTCAGCAACCTATGACACGCGTGCCAGCAGTGGCACGTGAGGGGTTTACCAGTGGCACGCGAGCGCACGGCAAAATAATAAGATTTTTTTTTTTAATTTACATTTTTACCTGAAATTTAGACACTTTCAGTTGCGCGCCGTGTTAGAATAGAATAGAATAGAACATACCTTTATTGTCATTGTTACAAAACGGTTTGAACATATTGTGACAGCGAAATTGGGCGTGGCACTCCAGTTTCACATTTAGCAGTGAGGATAAAAGAAAACAAAGAAGATAAAGGAACAAAGAAGATAAGGTTATAATTTACACAATATTTACACAAGAAATCCCACCAAAGATCCACATTCACGCTGGACTGGATGATGAGGTTTTTATTACAGTTGCTGCAAATGAATGAGTCACAACACAACACGTGGTAAGCTTCTCTGCTGGCTTTGATCTAGTTGGCAGCTCGTTGTAGACTGCCCAAAACATATCAAAGAGCTTTCTTTTCAGTTTACATAAAATATATTTTAGAACATCAACCATCACAATACATTTTTACATCTGATTTAACAAGATACTTTTAACAAGAGATCGTATAGTGTTTTTTTTTTAACGTTTACAATGAATTCAACATATTTTTTTTTGTCTGAATTTTAACCAACATCATCCTTTTTATGTATATGGGTAAATAGAAATAATAACAATCATTAGTATAAAAACGGGTACAATTTACCTGCAAATGAATAAGTCACAACAAGGCACAAGGTAAGCTTCTCTACTGGCTTTGATCTCTATAAGGGGAATTAGCATTTTAGCACAATATGCAACGTCCAGCAAAACTAACACAAAAGGCGACAGAAACAAAACGAAAATAAATCCAAACAGCTTGACAACATTAATCACATTACTGTACATGTTGAGAGATTTGTCAGCTGTGGTTTTAATGTTTAAAATTAACTTTTTGCGGAGCACCAAAAGATCGTGTCTTACCGTTGGCAGCTCGTTGTAGACTGCCAAAAACCCCCACCTTCCTGTCGCAAAGTCTAAAGCCAAACCAAATCTTACCAAATACCAGCAGGTAGCACTGTTGGACTCATCATTGCAGGACACTTATACAGAAACTATACAACATATTTCAGCAGGAATTTCAATAAAACAAGTTATTATTACACCCGTTACACATGTAGGATGTTATATACAGTTTTGGGATCTTATTCGTGCAATATGCGTTAAGTGCAAAAATTGTCAACTAATTAGAGGATTTACGGTAGCGCCCTCCTCCTCTGCTTCGTGTGTGAGTGTGTGACCGCGCGGTGCCGAGGAGAGATCCGTGTTTCAACCCAACCAACGAAACACACGCGCACGATAAATGAACGAATCATGAAAGCTCATCTAGCAAAAACATCTCTTCCTTTCCAGCCAGCGTGGACAGACACATGGGGCTTTGTGCAAAAAATGACCGTGCTGTTCGTGCATTATGCCTCGAGAGCGTTGTACCCCGCACAGCAAGTGTTAAACGTCGTTACGAGACAAAACATGAACATAAAATCAAGGACGAGTCTGACAAGACGGAGACATTAAAACGCGCAGTGTCCAGGTATGGCCAATAAACACAGACCCTGAAAACCTTTGTCACCGCTAAAAACACCACCACAGAAGCAAGTTAGCACATTGCTCACTGCATAGAAAAGCACAGAAAATCATTTACCGATGGCGAATATTTTTAAGAAGCGTGCGTGTATGCGTGTGTGCGCGCGTGCCTTCTGCTTTGCTGCTGTTATTTCAAGTTTTTATATTTATTGCAACAAAATATCATTGATGAATGGTATGGTAGCTGTCCATATCACTTGTTTTTTTGATTCTAGTTCATTGTTGATGATGAATGGTTGATTCTGGTTAAGTCATGGATGGCTACAGGTCTTTCCACGTGTTTTTCACATTCTATTTTTAGTTGATTGATGAACAAGAATAGTGGAAGATAAATTGGTGAGTTATTCGATTTCAATGTACAGTATATCCATGTTGTATATTTGGACTGGTGTAAAATTACAGCTCTGTTGCATATAAAACACACTGAAAAAACACACTGGCACACTGATTTACAAGGAAATTTGAAAGTGGCACTCCACACCAAGAAGGTTGCTGACCCCTGCCTTCGGTCATTGAATGTTCAATTATTTTTACCCCATTGTGGTGTGTTATAGGTAACTGCACGTGATAAAGATTTACTAATGGCAGTGCGAGACATCATAAGGGAGGATTCGAAGCGAGAGAAGTGTAAACCACTTTTTTGTCAATATTACCACCAGTGTTCCCTCTAAGCACATTCTCAGCGCGCACAAAAATGAGGGCTCAAAATTACTAATTAAGAAGCGACTTAAGTCAAAGTTACAGTGCATGAAGGTAAAATTACACGGGTTCCCCTGACGTTGTGTCCTAAATGCGGTATTTTGAAGTCGAGTCGAAGTTGAGTAAAGTTTGTCGAGAACCGGCTTCTTCGTCTCGGCTCACTTAAAGGGACCGGCTCTTTCGGGTCCTAAACGGCTCTTCAGGTTGTTTTTGCTTCTTTAATCCCAACATGACCAAATATTATGTAAAATTATGCGCAACATGACTTAAAGGAAGGGGGGAATGGAACAAAAAAGAAAAAAATACTAAAATGAAAAAATAGTGAAAAGCTGAGAAAAAAAGAAATAAAAGGAAGAGAAAAAAAGAAGGAAAATTTTAGAAAAAAAAGAAAAGAAAGAAATGTAGGAAAAAAGTAAATAGAGAACAAAAAGAAAAAAGTAACAAAAAAGTAGAAAAAAACACGGAAAAAAGAAGTAAAAGTTTGTGTTGCATTCAAATAATTTCCAATTATATCAAGTGAATCTTGTTGCCAACATTTTACTTCCACTAAAAAATGTGATTAAGTTACAACCGACTAAATAAGCCCCCAAAAATCTTAATATTATGCGACAAAATATATCAGGAAATACAAACAAAAAAGGATATCTTGTGAAAGAATTGTAAGAACAAACGACGTTTGTAGGCCGTACAACCTTTGCAGTAGTACATGAGTCAATCCATTCAAAAGAGAAAAATCATTTTGCATTGCCGGAAACTCAGCAAAATGTAACTTGATGTCAAGTTTTGGACATGTTTGATAATGATTTAGTTGCCACACATGGGATTGCTGTTGCTCACTGTTGTTTCAAGCATTGCTTACCGACTTTGTGTGAACCCTCTGACCCGTGGAATATCAGAGGGAACATTGATTACCACCTCCTGCAGGTAGACCATTGTGTGATTTGCACTCTTATTCCATGTATTTTGTCTCTTCAGATCGGGAGACAGGTTGCCACATTTTGCACATTCTGTCTTCAGTGCGACAGCGCCACAGTATCAACGTGAGCCGAGCAGTGCTCGAACTGGTCCTCAAATCACTGGAGTGCAACAGTGACATTGTCAGCACCAGAGATAACTATTTCACTATGTTTTAGACTTTACTCTTATTCTATTTTTTATTCATTAAATGTATAAATTTTTTCCAAGAACTCCTGTTTTATTTTTTAAAAGTTGTGCCACAGACAGTCTATAACATTAGATAATTTCTTCCTCATGCCATGAGGCTCTTTAACTCCACCCGGCGGAGTAAAAGCCTACATTAAACCACACCCCCACATTTGCATATTACCCTATTTTTATTACAGTGTTTATTTTCCATAGCACTTTTTAAATACTATATATCAACACGTTATATTGGGTATTTTTGTATTCTATATCTTTTATTTTATTATTTTGTTTTTCAACACAAGGATACTGCTGGAAGTGTGAATTTTCTATCTATCCATCCATCTATCTATCTACCAGGGGTAAGAATACTTTTTGTTTCGCAGTTTGTTTAAAAAAAATTGGCAGAGAGGCGACTCCAAACGATTGACAGGTTGATTTGATTTTTTTGGGGTTCTCATAAAATACAGTGTTATATCAGGTACCTCTGAAGTACATTAGGTAAAATATGATGTATAATAGATCTATATCATTTTTATCATTTCTCATTCTGAATGACAAGCAGGACTTGACGGTGTTGTGGCCTGCAGTTTGTTAAATCGTATGCGTAAGAAAAAATTGCATCAATCAACGTGTTGGTTCCGATAGAAGATTGGATTCGACTGCTGGGAGTGGTCGGGGGATGCGGTACCCAATTTTGCTGCCAGATGGCGTTAGAGACCCCACGAAAATAGATGTTAATCGATTTTGTTGGTATTCATTAGGGGTGCCTTGACATGAAATGTAGCTAAAGACTCTCGGATGCCTCTATACGTTCTTATAATCACACATGCACACCCAAGTTCGGTTAAAAAGTAGTTTGGATTGATTAAATATATACATTAAGATTTTATATGCACATATACATCATCTACATTCACATGTTACACTTAATTTATTATTCTTTTATAAATAGATTATTTTCCTTAAATAAAAACAAGGGCATACTATATATTCAAACACCAAAAGGTTTTTTTTATATATATGAGAAAATAGAAATAATAACAATAATGAGTATTAAAACTATTACAATTTACCTGCAAATGAATGAGTCACAACACAACAAGTGGTAAGCTTCTCTGCTGGCTTTGATCTCTATAAGGGTAATTAGCATTTTAGCACAACATGCAACGTCCGGGAAAACTAACATGAAATGCGACAGAAACAAAACGAAAACAAATCCAAACAGCTTGACAACATCAATCACATTACTGTGCATGTTGAGAGATTTGTCAGCTGTGGTTTTAATGTTTAAAATTAACTTTTTTTTGCGTAGCACCAAAAGATCGTGTCTCACCGTTGGCAGCTCGTTGTAGACTGCCAAAAACCCCCACCTTCCTGTCGCAAAGTCTAAAGCCAAACCAAACCTTACCGCATACCAGCAGGTGGCACTGTTGGACTCATCATTGCAGGACACTTATACAGAAACTATACAACATATTTCAGCAGGAATTTCAATAAAACAAAAGTAATTATTACACCCGTTTATATATATATATATATATATATATATATATATATATATATATATATATATATATATATATATATATATATATACACATGTATATAATATATATAATATACGGGTGACTCCATGCACATACTGGTTGTTTTTATTTATTGTAGGATGTGAAAGTAAGAAACAGACAAGCAGCTTGACCGAGGCTGCAATGATAACTTTAGCCAGAAGGTGTCAGCAAGTAGAATATTCTGAATTTATAACACTACCTTTAAAGGGACAATGTGTAGTATTTAGTGTCCCCTTGTGGTACAAAAATACTTTCACACAGTTAAAAAAAAAAAAAACACAAGGACTATCATACAAAGATACATTTTCCCCCCTAAAAAAATCATAGGCCGAGAAATTTGTATTGGTTTGTCTAATCCTCACTCAAGTCGGCGCCATGTTTGTCCTGCCGCCACACTTTACCATGTATTACCGGCTTTCGGTAGTACCAGACAACACAGTGCCATCTAGTGGTCGAATATAACACATTGGGGCTTTAGGTGTCATGGTTGCCATGGCGCCCAACTGGCGGTGCCTGCCGTGTGTCACGGTTGCCATGGTGCCCAATTGGCCCCGCCTGTGTGGCGCCATCTGGGGCTCATTGACAGATTGGCTTTCTGTCTATATTAAGCTCAGCGCTCTACTGCCTCCTTTGTCAGCCCGTTAAACGAACTTGTGTCCCACAAGTTGTGAGTTCTGACTCGTTCCCGTTTTCCTGTCGGGATTTCCAGTCCGGTATTGTTCCTGTTTATTTTTGTCCTGTTTAATTTCGGCTTCCAGTTTTGTTTCCGTCTGTTTTTGTACTGTTTGTTATTTTCTCCTGTTTTTGTTCCCGTCAAGTTTCTCCTGTTTATTTTTTATATCCTGGTTCGTTATCTTTTTTGTCTGTCCCGTCCTGTCCGGTCTCGACCCCATCTGTCCGGTTTCAATTCGGGTAATCGAAATCGATCTCGTCAGTCTCTGGCTTCCTGTCCACGCCAGACCGGTTGCCTAACGTGCATGACTCCCCATTTCCTGTAAAATAAAGGCTTGTGTGAGAACGTCACGCGTTTGGGTCCTGATCCTGTTCTGGTTCCCGACATTAAGAATACGTTTTAAATACAAATTTCAGTACAAATTCTTTTGTACAGACACTCTCGTTCCAAACTAAGCGGCTCTTTATAAAAAAAAAAAAGAAAGAAAAAAAGTCTAGTCAAATAGTGTTCCGGCTTGAAGAGTGATGGGCGCCACCAGGCTGTACTTTCCCAAGACACACAACAGGAACAGGTGCCCCTACCACCCCAGTGGTTCGGGGATCCAGGGATAGTTGGATCAGGGGTGTCAAACTCCTTTTAACTCGGGGGCCACACGATAGAACAAACATTCTGTCGGGGGCCGGACTAGTAGATTAAAGAGAAAGGCAAAGATAAATAAAGCAATAAGAGAAAGAGGGAGGGAAAAGGAGAGAGGGCAGGAGAAAGAAAGAAAAAGAGTGAGAGGGAGAGAGCGTGAGAAACAAAAGAGATAAAAAGTCGTGAGAGAGGGGGAAAGAAAGGGAGTGAAAGAAAGAAATCCAAAGAGAAATAGAAAGACAGAAAGAGAGAAAAGAGAAAAGAAAGCGCGAAGGGTAGGAAGAGATAAAGAGAAAAGAGAGACATGGAAAAAAGGAAGTTGGAGCAAAATAAGTTAAAAAGACACAGAGAGAGAAAGAGACAAAGAGCATTAAATGAAGAGAAAAGGAGAGACACAGAGAGTGAACGAGACAGGGAGTGGGAGAAAAGGGGTGGAAAAGAGAGAGAGAGAGAGAGAGAGAGAGAAATACAAGTACAGTGACTTTGTTCGAGGCACCTTTCTTTGGCAACATCAAGTGGACATGGTTCAACCTGCAGCTTGTTTTTCTCTCGGGCTTCTCTGAGTATTGTCTCGCGGGTCGGATTCAATCCCTTAGCGGGCCTGATCTGGCCCCCGGGCCGCCCGCTTGACACCCGTGCATGACATGCTAGCATGGGCACGCTTAGCAACGTGCACAAGGGGGCAGCGAGTGGGCGTGTTCAAGTTCAGTATACTCGCATCGGATTGGTTGTCGCTACAACATCTGTAGCCACACTTGCAGCTGCTCATGTCTCCAGCCAGAAAAGAGCTCATGACTCAGTGCCTGCAGTCTTCAACCCAACAAGATCCAACGCGGCCTTAAAAACAACTCATTCATCTATAAAACTCACTCTTTATTTCGTTCCAGCCTGGAGGAAAGTTTTTTTTTAACAGAAGATTCGAGTTCCCGCTGTGATTTCGCAACGAAGCGACACGTTGTCAGGCTGTTTCTCTGAGTAACAACATGGACGTATGATCAGCACGTTCCACTGTTTTCCTCAAAGCGATCGATCTCCGGTTTTCCACCCGAGTAGTGTGAGACTTCCAGGTATGCAGAGGATCTCGCGACTGCAGACACAAAGGGGGCTCGCATCCATTCCCCCCCAGTTTTAGTGGATCGTCTTCTTCCGGGAGCGGATTTCTCAATTGATGTCACCCAGGATTTGTCTTCAACGGAGCGCTGTTAAGTTCCTATTCGGATTGATGGTGTTTGGGCCAAGACACAGAAGGAAACTGGTTAGAAGGACCAACTCGAGCTGACGGTTTTTCCCTTCAAAGTGTCTGGGATCCGGCGATGAATGCGGGGATTTACACGGCGTGATTCGAGCTGCGGCAGCTGTCTGCCAGTTGCGTTTATGTATAGCTTTTGCAGGGTGAAGATGCAGGTGAGGACTGTGCTGGACGTCAAAGTGGTGGACGTCGAAAAAAGGCGCAGTCCTTCGAAACATTACGTGAGTTGCCTCGCTCATCTTTGTTGATTTAATGCCCACCTTCTGCAGGGAGCATCCACACTCCTGATCTTTTGGGCAAATGGATGTTGCCTAGCTCTTGTGACAGCTCCACAGTTAAGTGGAAATTAGAACGGTTTTAAGCATCAAATGTATCTGTTAAGGATGACGAGTGAAATAGAACAGAATTGTTTTGATTGTCATTTATATAGACGTGGTGAAACAGGAGATTAGACATGGTACTTCAGGGTAAACGTGAATTAAAGACTTTAAAGAGAAGACTATGATAAAAGAGTTGGGTAAGGTTACTCTAACTGGATTACTTTCGATTACTTTTGGATTACTCCAATACCAAATGTGCTAATAAAAGACAAAAGAAACTAAGTATGAATACAATGATGACTCACAACACCTGGTAAGCTTTCTCTCCTGGCTTTGATCTATTTGATCTGCGACAAAACTAGCATAAAATGCGATAGAAACAAAATGAAAATAAATCCAAACAGCTTGCCAACATCATTTTTCCCGTTCCATGTATTCCGTTACTCCCCAAGCCTGCACAAAATTGAGTAATTTTATTCATATTTAGTTTCTTTTGTCTTTTATTAGCATATTTGGTATTTGAGTAATCCAAAAGTAATTGAAACTAATCCAGTTAAAGTAACCCTACCCAACCCTGTCTGTTGGATGACAAGTGAAATAGAACAGAATTGTTTTTGTTGTCATTTATATAGACGTGGTGAAACAGGAGATTAGACATGGTACTTCATGGTAAACATGAATTAAAGACTTTAAAGAGAAGACTATGATAAAAGTCAAGTCATGTTTATTTGTATAGCCCTTAATCACAAAAAGTCTCAAAGGGCTTCACAGACCCCAGATTATTGCAAACCACGGACTATTATGACACCATCACCTGATC
Organism: Urocampus carinirostris; assembly: GCF_059441175.1. NCBI lineage: Eukaryota > Metazoa > Chordata > Actinopteri > Syngnathiformes > Syngnathidae > Urocampus > Urocampus carinirostris. The sequence continues at coordinate 11,569,190 of NC_142356.1, forward strand.
TAAAACCTACATGAGGGCAAATCATACACAGATATTGTCAACACAAAATATAGGTTATTCGTATGCTATAGAATAGAAGTGTGTTCTAAGCTTAGATTTAAAGCATTCCCACTAAGGTTGCAGATCGAATCTCAGGGGAAATAGCATTCCACAGCACCGGGGCCCGAATGGAGAACGCTATAGAACCTGCGGATCTCTTCTTGGCTCTTGGGATCACTAGTAGACCAGCATTTTCAGAGCGAAGGGTCCGGACCGGAACATAGAGGGAAATTAAATCTGAGAGATATGAGGGAGCAAGTCCATGCACGATTTTGTATAATACCAACAGAACCTTAAAATCACATTTTAAGCTGACAGGGAGCCAATGCAGGTTAGCTAAAATCAGGGTAATGTGATCAAACTTTCTTGTCTTAGTTAAAAGCCTCGCTGCAGCATTTTGTACCAGCTGAAGGCTCTTGATTTTGGACTTCGGGAGACGGGAGAGTAGTGCATTACAGTAATCGAGACGGGAGGTAACAAACGCATGAATTATAATCTTTGCATCCGACTGAGACGGCATAGGGCGAAATCTAGCAATGTTGCGAAGATGGCAAAAAAGCTGTTCTAGGAATATTCTTCACCTGTGTTTGAAAGGACAGATCGGGGTCAAATATGACACCTAAATTTTTGACTGAGTCATTTTGGGTGATATTACATTTGTCAATGTTCAGAGCTGTTTTTGAGAACAAGTCACGGCATTTAGATGGACCAATAAATAGCATTTCGGTCTTTTCAGAGTTAAGGAGCAAGAAGTTGAGTGACATCCATTCTTTAATCTCAGTGAGGCAGGCCTCCAAATTTCCACAGTTTCAGCTCCTCCATCGGAGTGAGTGTCATCTGCGTCGCAATGAAAACTGATATTATACTTGTGAATGGAAGCATGTAAATGCTGAAAAGAAGGAGGCCAAGTACTGAACCCTGCGGAACACCACAGGTAAGACTAAAGGGCTCAGATGTCATTTCACCATCTTTAACACAGTGCGTCCTATCTGAGAGATATGATCCGAACCATAAGAGGACGGTTCCTGAGAGACCAATCCATTTTTCCCATCAAATGGAAACATAAAATGTATCCGTTAAGGATGACGATTGAAATAGAACAGAATTGTGTTTATTGTCATTTATATAGTCGTGGTGAAACCCGAGATTAGACATGGCACTTCAGGGTAAACATGGATTCAAGACTCTTTAAAGAGAAAAGACTGCAAACATATTTACAGTACAGTGTAGTTCTTGGAGCAGGAAACTCGGTTAGGTTCTTAGGCGGGCTGGGTCAGTAAAATAATGTCAACTCCAAATTTTTAGCTCTATTTTTTCAGTATTATGCTTCATCCATTAGTAACCTAATCTACATCCTATGACACAACACATTGATTTACAAGCAATAGAGGAAAATATTTTCATGTTTTGAATGTGTTAACTGGCTTATTTTAACAGTTGAGTGAATGCAGTTTTACCTGAACCAACTCACCATGCTATATAAACTCACCAATGCCCTCTAGCAGATGGAGAGATCACTTGGTTTCATAATTTTCAATAGAAATGATCCAGAACAGGGGTATCCAACCTTTTTCAAGCCCAGAGATACTTTTTGTTACATTTTTAAATATTCGTACTGCCGTTAAACACAAGGTCTGGTTTTACAAACTTTGCAAGTAGGCTTTTTATTCAGTGTGGTGGGCGGTGCATGGGTCCCTTAGTTACGAGGGTCGTTGGGGCACCATTTCCTGTGGTGTGTCTTAGTGGCGCCCAATCCGAGATTTCCTAGAGTAAATCTGGCGTTTGAGGGAGTGCCTTTGAATTGAAATCAGTCTTCTTCGCATGGGCAGGAGTACTTCTTTACGTGTAATGTACATTAGTATTCATCTCACTATTACACTATTTTTTATTCACGGTACCAGAAACAAATGTTAGAGAATGGAGAAAACAGAAAGTCATCCTTGACCAATATGAATAAAGGCAATAAAGCACAACAATGCAAACAACTCTTTGGCGTATATCAGGGTTGTCAAACAGGCGGCCCGTGAGACAACGCTGAGGGAAGCGCAAGAGAAAAACGAGCTGCAGGTTGAAATATGTCCACTTGATATTATCAAAGCCAGGTGCCTCTCACAAATGCTGTACTTGTATTTCTTTCTTTCTCTCTCACTCTTCCTCCTTTTTTTCTGTCACTCTATCCCTCTCTTTCACTCAATGTCTCTCTTTTTCTTTCTTTGTTCCTCTAAGTCTCTTGATCTCTCTGTGTCTTTTTACCTTCTTTTGTTCTCGCTTCCTCTTTTCTCTCTCTTTCTCTCTCTCTCTCTCTCTTTCTGGCTTCCCCCTCCTCTTCCTCTCCTCCTCTTTTTCTCTCTTTCTATTTCTCTTTGGATTTCTTTTTCTCTGTCTTTCACTTTTTCCCCCTCACTCACTATTTCTCTTTATCTCTTTTGTTTCTCACATTCTCTCTCTCTCTCTTTCTCTCTTTCTCTCTCTCTGTCTTTCTCTCTCACTTAGTCTCTCTTAGTCTCTACCTCACTCTCTCTCTCTCTTGCTCTTTCTCCCATTTTGTCCCACCCTCTCTCTTTTTCTCTCCCTCTCTTTCTCTTATTTCTTTCTCTCTTGTTCTCTTTCTCTCTAATCCACTAGTCTGGCCCCCGAGATAATTTTTGTTTTATTGTGTTGTCCACCTTCTCGCTTTATAAACCCCTGACCCATTTTCATGCCCTAATATTGTCAGTTCCAGGACTTTTACTCACTTGCATGATTGAGAGACTTGAAAAAAAGTTTTTCCTGAGTTATAAACAAATCAGAAATGTCCCGTTTTTTCCAGAACCCAAATCTTTTTGGGTTTACAAAAAAATTGGTATTTTTTGTTCTTTCGGAAAATACTATGTTGGTAAGAGCACCACATTGTTTACAGAAAAGCTTTTCAAATCATAGTTGGATCATGTGTAGTGTAACTTGTCATTCTAGACCGATTGCTTACTATGCTTTCGACTGGGAGCACGCTGTCCTGTGGCCTAGTTTCCCAGGCTTTCATTCCTCATGAGACACAGTTATTCACCGTGCAAAAATAGAACGACGGAAGGCGGGAAAACCTGGCACAATCTGTGGTGTCCATCCAATCGCATTTGCAATTTTTGAGAAACCAGCTGGAAAAACCTCATGGGAGGAGGGCTTTTTTTTCCATAGTAGAAAGTTTGTTGGAGAACAGAAAGTCAAGTCAAGTCATTTTTGTTTGTATAGCCCTTAATCACAAAAAGTCTCAAAGGGCTGCACAGGTTATTGCACAGACTATTGTTTCAGACTATTATAACACCATCCCCTGATCTGGAAACAACATGAGGGCAAGGAAGAACTCAAAAACCTCAACATGAGGAAAATGAAGAAACCATGAGAAGGGACCGCACATGTGGTATCCCCCTTTCAGGATTACCAGGCAAAGGATGTTGCCATTAGAAATAATACAGAGATATTGTCCACAAGTATACCGTAAAATCCGGACTATAGAGCGCACCTGATTATAAGCCGCACGCACCACATTTTGCGGACATTATTGGTTTTGTCCTTACACAAGCCGTACCTGTATAGAAGCCGCATGCGCCAACATTTAAACATGTAAAACAGTCACAAGTTTATCCCAAACCTGACTTTAGGTGCCGCGATAGGTAACTGCAAATATAGTACACAATTCATCCACCACAATCGGCAATATGAACGGAATATGATACCGGTAGTTAGAATTTAATGCAAACCTTTAAAGTCCAGGTCCCGTTGAAAGTAATCCAACGAAAAAAATGTATATTTCCAAAGTTAAGGGTGGGAAAAATATATATCCGCTATTGTCCGCTGCAACAACAAAGAGATTTAACTCAGCTTTACCCCACTTCCCGTCAGCCCGAGTTTGCTCCGCTCCTTCTATTTGATTCGCTCGTAGAAAACATATCACAATAAGTCTCCAAAATAAATACATTACAAAAATATACAGTTGCAAATACATATTATACATGGTTACACATATTTACAAAGAAAGACGGTACACCGAGAGAGTTTTCAAAACTTTAATAATAATAATATAACTTTCATCCCAAACCGTGCCGGTGAAAGGTACTCCTAACACGCTCGCCACGCACAAAGCGTAGCTGATAAATAAAGTCATACCGCAATTGCGAAATTCACTTTAAACCGTCCTCGTCTTTCTCGTCATAACTGTCGCCATCAAGGGCGTCTTCCTCATAATCGGAATGAACCTCTGTCCTCTGTCATACGGACAATTCGAACATAAACTAAGAGGATGCCTCGGCGCACAATTCCACCAGTCTAAATTTTACCTTCTGTACTCAAGCCACTGGTGGCCGTTAGAAAAATTACATAAATTGGCCGTTTCACTTAATTAGCCCCAGGGCTGAACATTTGGGGAAAAAGTAGCGGCTTATAGTCCAGAATTTAAGGTAGGTTATTCATATGCTATAGAGTAGAAGTGTGTTTTAAGCTTAGATTTAAACATTGCCACTGAGGTTGCAGATCGGATCTCAGGGGGAAGAGCATTCCAAAGCACCGGTGCCCGGATGGAGAACGCTCTCATGAGTCTCGAAGTATGAGGAGTGACGCAATGGTGCACTTTCTTAGTCGCTGAATGTTTTATGTGATGGTCTGTTAGCATGGTGGAACGAAGGTGATGGGATAAAACAGAGGTTTGGTCACAACAAGATTTAATCACAGCTTCTGCTTCTCTGACAACTCCCAGTCCCATCGCAGTTCCATAAAAATGCTTGGAGAAGACTTGTAAGCTTGTGCCATACACATTTCTCCAGAGGCCTGTTCCATACTAAAATATTTATCGGTCATTGAGAAAGTGAGCCAAATCTAAGTGAAAACGTAACTGTTTACGGATTTTCTTCAAAAGACGTCTGCAATGAATGTCATTTTTAGGACGGGGAAAATCAAACTGCTGATGTTTTTTCCTAAGCAGCGCAATTTCTGATCTGGGTTGCTCAAGTGACTATTAAAGAGTTGCAGTGCTGTGGATTTAAGTCTTGCAATTGGGAACTTTTGAATCTCATCTTTTCTCAATAGGCCACTGGATTAGCGTTAATGGAGTTCTATAAATGGTTTATACCGGTGTCTGGAATAATGTCTGCCAGGACGCCCGGGGCGTGCATCTTTTACGTCCAACTTACAAACATCTACGCCAGGGTGGCCGACATCTTTTTCACGAAAAATCAACCGTGTGCTTTATTCCGATTTCAAAATCTTTGTTCGGTTTGGGAATTTCGGTTCGTTTGGCAATTTGCATATTCTGCGCCAATGAGAAGCCTGCATCGAATACTTCGTGGTTCAGGACTTTCCCGAGCGTTATAAGTTCGTTCATTGCATATAATTTTCCAAAGTAGACACACAGAGGATCTAGGATCTACAGAGCAGAAGTCAATGGAAGGAGACCAAGAGGAAGGCCGCGATTGACGTGGATGAATGGTGTTATGAGTGGACTGCAGGAAAGAGGTCTAAATATAATGGAAGCTAGAGCTCTTGTTGGTGATAGAAAGGAGTGGAGAGGTGTTGTGAAAGGATAGTGGGATTGTGGACGCGTTCTTAAGGATGGGCTGGGCACTCGTATGATGCGGCAGGGGTAAACCAGTGAAAGCTGTCGGGCCCTGCTGTTGAACAAAAGAGTGTGTTGTGTCACCCTGACCCGAGTGACATGGCCGCTTTCTGGTGTCCCATTTCATCTGGAGGGACAAAAGCATGACCCACTTAGTCCCGAGGTGCCTAACTTGTTTGGGTGTTTGGGCAATTGGGTTGGCCATGGTCCAAAATTTTTTGTGTTTTTTGTTTTGCTATATATTCCCTTTTATTTTCTTTGTTATTGTATGTGTTGTCTTGCTGTTTGTTCACCCCTCTTGAGGGATATGACCAAGGTAGATATATAAATAGATAGATAGATAGATACACAGAGAACACAAGAAAAATGGATAAGTGGTTGGGAATCAAGCCAAAACGTCAGCCCCAGAATAAAGGTTCAAAAGAAGCTAACAAAATTGATGCCGCTACAAAACGTAAACATACATTAAATGCATCATGGAAAGAGGAATTGACGTGGCTTTTTGCAGATCACGGCAACGCAAACATTGCATGAACGAAGATGAGTGAATACAGGTATATACTGATGGCAGATGGAAAACAGCGATGTTATATACATGCAATGAATTTTATCAGTAGATTTATAATAAACTTAATTTTAATGTGTTGTTCTGTTGTATATTCTGATTATCAGCTCTTAATACTTTGCAGACACTGAAAATAGTGGTAAGCGCGTGTGCGGCACAGTTCTGAGGTCATGAGATCGAACCTTCCTGTGAGTTTGCATGTTCTCCCCGTGCTTGCGTGGGTTTACTTCGGGCACTCCGGTTTTCTCCCACATTCCAAAAACATGCATGTCAGGTTAATTGGCCGGTCCAAATTGTCCCTAGGTGTGACTGAGCGAGTGAGTTTTCTGTCTCTGTGTGCCCTGTGACTGGCTGGCCACCAGTTCAGGGTGTCCCTTTTGAGACAATTGCAACACAATGTAATTCTGTGTTTTATGTTTGCGTTGCGATTCAGTTGCAGTAAGACTTTAAACTTGTAATAGTCGTAAATGAACTGCATTTATATAACTCAACTTGTCACTGAGGACCTTCAAAGCTCTTTACAATACACTTCACACTTCACCCATTCACAGACATACTCACACACCGATAGCGGAGTCAGCCATGCAAGGCGCCTACCTGCATATCAGGGGCACTACGAGTTCAGTGTCTTGCCCAAGGACACATCCGAAGTCGGTCCGGAGCCGGGAATTGAACCTGCAACCTCTTTAGTCCCAAGACGCCCACTCTACCTCTTAATAGTACACTTTTTAAAGAATTTGCATTGAATGTCTTTTCCGTTTTTGGTAGCCATTTTGTTACATTTTAACTACAGAGAATAATGGTTACAATGTTTGGGGCGGCAGTAGCTCAAGAAGTAGGATCAAGAGGTCGCAGGTTCAATTCCCAGCTCCTCCGTTATATATTGAAGTGTCCTTGGGCAAGGCACCTAATCCCTAATGCCCCCGATAAGCAGTTAGTTGCCTTGCATGGCTGACATTGCTATCTATCGGTGTGAGTGTGTGTGTGAATGGGTAAGTATGAAGCACATTGTAAAGTGCTTTGGGGGGTCTTCAGTGACTTGAAAAGCGCTATATAAATTTAGAACATTTACATTTGTACTGTAAAAAATGCAAATAAATGGTGCTGTCCATTTCTAACAGTGACTGGGAATCGTTTGGTGTTTCTTCCCTTGTGCCATGTTACTTTACGTGTAAATCATTATTCGATTTTAATATTTATATTCTTGACACTAACTCAAGAACAGTAACTGTCATGTGCTGATACTTTAAGAGATGACTCAATGGCTTCACCATTGCCCAGTAAACCTGCACACTATTGTTAAATAACTTTATTGTTTAATTAAACAAGGCAAGTAAGACAGAATGGTCCAAATTCTCCTTGTTAACTTTAATCTTGTGTATTTTCCACCTCATAAATAAGATTTATCACCTAATGTGAACACATTACTTATGTTTCAGGTGAACTCTAAAGCAGGGGTCAACATCTGGTATATTTATGTTTTGACTTTTGTTCCATTAAAAATCCAGATGGTGCTATTTAGTTATTATTTATTGCATTAAAAGTGTCATTGTTTGTTTTAGAATAGAATAGAATATACCATCATTGTCATTGTTACAAAATGGGTTAACATATTGTGACAACGAAATTGGGCTTGACACTCCAGTTTCACACAATCACAGTGAGGTAAAAAGCCAAGAAGAAAAAGATTTACTGGAGAGACACGTGAAGCCGCTGCGCACGGGTGCGCCGCCATCTTAAAAAAATGACTGATGTTATGTGAAGGATTCAGAAAGGTTATTTAATTGTGGCTTTCTGCAAAGCAATACATTGTCCTTCACAGGCAGTCAGATAGGTTACCTAATACATAAGACAAGCCCCCAAAAGCTGACTCAGCACTTTTGATTTGGTTGACTCAGCATATTCCCCAGAAAGACATTCTACTTTTCTAGACCAGAAGGAAAATGAATATCAACACCGTATTTTACAGACATTTAGGTAAGTTATCCTAGATGTGAGAAATGGCATAAAAGCTGACTCGGCATTTAGTCTGTGGTCTGTGCAGCCCTTTGAGACTCCTTGTGATTAAGGTCTATACAAACAGGGTTGGGTAGGGTTACTTTAACTTGATTACGTTCAATTACTTTTAGATTATTCCAATACCAAATATGCTAATAAAAGACAAAAGAAACTAAATATGAATCAAATGACTAAATTTTGTGCAGGCTTGGGGAGTAATGGAATACATGGAACGGCAAAAATGATGTTGGCAAGCTGTTTGGATTTATTTTCATTTTGTTTCTGTCGCATTTTATGTTAGTTTTGCCGGAGATCAAAGAGATCAAAGCCAGGAGAGAAAGCTTACCACGTGTTGTGAGTCATCATTTTATTCATATTTAGTTTCTTTTGTCTTTTATTAGCATATTTGGTATTGGAGTAATCCGAAAGTAATCAAGTTAAAGTAACCCTACCAAACCCTGCATTTTATGTTAGTTTTGCCGGAGATCAAGGAGATCAAAGCCAGGAGAGAAAGCTTACCACATGTTGTGAGTCATAATTTGATTCAAATTTAGTTTCTTTTGTCTTTTATTAGCATATTTGGTATTGGAGTAATCCAAAAGTAATTGGAAGTAATCAAGTGAAAGTAACCCTAGCCAACCCTGTATACAAATAAATATGACTTGACTTGACTCCTTCATGATTATATATGGTTCCTTGGTAAAAATGGTGTTACATATTATTATTTTCCATGTCGGATGAAATATAAAAATAAATTTTCTGAACGAAACATATATAGCAAAACCATTGACGGCAATATAGCTAGACACTATTATGGCTCTCTTTTATATGCTATTTTATATATAGCCGTTTAGGCGGGGTTCTCTGTATTTAGTGGCTAGCCCACAGTCTCTGTTCCGTAAAGTCTCCCGAACATTTGCTCGCTTCTCTCGGAAACGGAATCACTGCTCACTTTCTTTGTTCGTCAAAACTGTAAGTTATTTCAACGTGTGTTTTCCTAAAAGTGTGTTTTAACTTCATTCTATGCACGCTTCTTCGTGTCTCTGTGTTGTATGGGTGCGTTAGTATGAGAGTGAAACAAATTTCTTGTCTTTCTATATGGTCTTTTTCATGTAGATGAAAAAAAACTTTTTCTTCCCTGTTTTCTTAATTTCTGGGATGTTAATCCCCTGAAGGATTTGGTTTATGTTTTTTTGTGGTTGAATGTGCTTTTGTTATTTAATTAATTATTTCTGGACTCTGTTGATAAAGGAGTCCATTCATAAGAGACATTTCTGAAGCACAATGTTTTGCAGATGTTATGATCCATTTAACTTGTTTGACCTAGTTTGAATCTCGATAAGGTTAAATGACTTAAATAAGAGTCTTTCTTAGATGTATATTAAACCAGTGTTTGAAATATTGTCTGCCCGGACGCCCGGGACGTGCATCTTTTACGTCGGGCGTACAACTTACACAACATCTCCGCCCGGGTGGCCGACATCTTTCTCAAGAACCAAAAAACGTTTCAAATCATACATTTGCTTTATTCCGATTTTGAAATCTTCGTTCGGTTTGGGATTTTTGGAATTTCGGTTCGTTTGGCAATTTGCGTACTCGGCAGCCAATCAGAAGCCAGCATCGAATAACTTCGTGCTTCTGGACTTTCCCGAGCGTTATAAGATCGCGCATTTAAGTATCATTTTCCAAAGTAGATGCACAGAGAACACAAGAATAATGGATAAGTGGTTAGGAATCAAGCCAAAACCTCAGCCCCAGAAGAAAGATTCAAAAGAAGCTAACACAATTGATGACGCTACGAAACGTAAAGTACATTAAAAGCATCTTGGAAAGAGGAGTTCATGTGGCTTCTAGCAGACGACGCAACCTTTCAGAGTTGTCTGCCCTGGTGTCCGGGAGTTTCAGACTCTGATTAAACTTTTTTTCTTACAGAAGTGGCTCGGATTTTAAGATGGAAAGTTTGTTGTTGCTTTCAATTGGACTTCTCAATTTCAATGATTTAGTTATGTTTATTGGTGATTCTGACTAGGTAATGTCTGTTAATGCCCTTGCAAAATCCATTGCAGGCCGGTCATCCTGGAAGAGGGATGACCTCATGTGCGACCAATTTTCAAGGTTTCTTAATTGTCCTCATGCTGAGGTTTTTTGAGTTTATCCTTGCCCTCATATAGGTTTTAGGATAGGGGATGCTGTAATAGTGGTCTGGCAGCTCTTTGAGACTGTTTGAGATTAGGGCTGTACCACAGGTGTCAAACAGGCGGCCCGCGGGCCAGATCAGGCTCGCTGATGGATTGACAACACTCAGAGAAGCGCAAGAGAAAAACAAGCTGCAGGTTGAAAAATGTCAACTTGATGTTGCCAAAGAAAGGTGCCTCGAACAAAGTCACTGTACTTGTATGTCTTTCTGTCACTCTCTCTCTCTCTCTGTCTCTCTCTCTCTCTCTCTCTGTCTCTCTCTCTCTTTTCCACCCCTTTTCTCCCACTCTCTGTCTCTTTCACTCTCTGTGTCTTTCTTTTTATTTTCCTTTGATGCTCTTAACTTTAACTTCTTTTGCTCTAACTTCCTTTTTTCCTTTTCTCTCTTTTCTCTTTCTCTCTTCCTACCCTTTGCACTTTCTTTTCTCTTTTCTCTCCTTCTGTCTTTCTTTTTCTCTTTGGATATCTTTCTTCCGCTCCCTTTCTTTCCCCCTCTCTCACGACTTGTCTTTTTATTTTTTTTGTTTCTCACGCTCTCTCCCTCTCTCTTTCTTTGTCCCGCCCTCTCTCCTTTTCCCTCCCTCTTTCTCTTATTTCTTTATCTCTCTCTTTCTTTCTCTTTAATCTACTAGTCCGGCCCCTGACGGAATGTTTGTTCTATCGTGTGGCCCCAAAATTCAGAACTTGTGGGTTCAATTCCATCTACCAGCCTCCTTTTGTGGAGTTTTTATGTTCTCCCTGTACCTCAGTGTGTTTTCTCTGGGAACTCTGGTTTCCTCTCATGTACCAAAAAGCTACACGGCAGATCCATTTTTAGTGAAAAATTGTCCCTAAGAATGAATATGTGCGTGACTGGTTGTCTGTCTCTGTGTGCCTTGCGATTGGCTGTCAACCAGTCCAGGGTTTCCCCTGCTTGTTGGGTTCCCGCACCCCTACGACTCTAGTAAGGATAGGTGACCAGAAAATAATCGAATGACATTTTGTCCATCAGGATCTACATTGTACCAGACCTCCTTCCCCTAGATGGCGCCAACTAGGTGTAAAACAAGACACACCTAAGACCAATCTCTACACACCTGTCCCTAATTTTCCAAATACTTTATATTGGCTGCCTCTGGTTATTGTATTTTCATTCCCAGTTTGGTCTTTGTTTCTTGTTTGGATATTTTTAGATTGAATTTTATTTGAATGTGGTAATTGTTTTGCGACCCCTTGTTTGTTTATTACTTTGTTCCTTGCATTCCAATTTCCGGATTTGTTTTTCTTTTTGGTTTGGATGTTGTTGGGTTTGATTTTGTTTGGAGATGTTCTTTCTTCTGTGACCCCTTGTTTGTTACTTTGTTCCTCACATTTCCATTTCAGTCTTTTTTTTCTGGTTTGTATGTTGTCAGGTTTGTTTTTGTTTAAAAATGTTATTTGCTTTGTGACCCCTTGTTTGTTTGTTAATTTTTTCCTGGTTTTGTTATTAAATATCATCCTTATTTTGAGCACACTTTTCTCAGGTCCATCTATAAAACTTAACATCATCGCGACACTTGTCCAGGACCAGAACGGAAACAGGACCCAATTGCATTACGTTTCTCACAAGTTTTATTAGAGGAAAGAGAAAGGGCTGCTGGTACTTGGATTGTGCGCGGAAGTGGATCTTCCGTGGTGAGCGATGGCAAAAACGTGGTCGTAAGCGCGTCATAAGCCAGAATAGGAGAGAAGCCATAGTCGGGGACAAAAAGAGGTCGAAAGCCAGGATGGGAGAGCAAACGTGGTCAGGATCAAAAACGGGTCGAAGGACAGACAGGAGCAAAAAAGTGGACAGGTGGGAGTCAGCGTCAAAAAAGGCTTGCCTAGTGTTCACTGAGGTTCGCAGACGGACTGACAAAAGCTGACAGACAGGACTGGGTACAAGTACTGACCGGGAGCCAATCAGAACCCGCGGCAGTTGGCGCCCAAGGAGCGGGCACTGCTGAGTCACATCAGTAATCATGACAGTCAAAGTTAATTTTAAGAAGGCACCAAATTGTCATTAAGCTTATTGTACTTCTAAATCCAACTAACAGAGAAAAAGGCAAACATAAACAACAACAAAAATCGAATGTCAGAAGGAAAAATCAACAACGCCCTATGACCCAATGCTGGATAAGTGGATTTTCATTGATGGATGTGTCTTGCAGTTTAACTCTTATCCTACAAATAGAATATTAATCAAAATCTTGTGTCTGGACCAATGTTCCCTGTAATTTTCCACGGGTCTGAGCGTTCACACAAAGTCGGTGAGCAACGCTTGAAGCAACAGTGAGCAACAGCAATCCCAAGTGTGGCAACTAAGTCATTATCAAACATGTCCAAAACTTGACATCATGTTACATTTTGCTGAGTTTCTGGCAATGCAAAAAAATTAGTCGGTTGCACGATACACAACTGCATTTAATCACATTTTTTAGCGGAAGTACAATGTTGGCAACAAGATTCACTTGATATAATTGGAAATTATTTGAATGCAACACAAACTTTTTCTTCTTTTTTCAGTGTTTTTTTCTACCTTTTTTAAATTCCTTTAAAAAATGTCATTGTGTGTATTTTTTCCGAGCTGTTACTTTTTTCTTTTTGTTCTCTATTTACTTTTTTCCTACATTTATTTATTTTCTTTTTTTCTGGCTTTTTTCAAATTTTTTCCTTCTTTTTTTCCTCTTCCTTTTGTTTCTTTTTTCTCAGCTTTTCATTACTTTTTCATTTTGGTGTTTTTTTCTTTTTTGTTCTATTCCCCCCTTCTTTCAAGTCATTTTGTGCATAATTTTACATAATATTTGGTCATGTTGGGATTAAAGAAGCAAAAACAACCCGAAGAACGTTAGATGGAATTGAACCGACAAGTTCTGAATTTTGGGAAGACGTGCTTACTAGTCATTTACAGTGCCGTCCATAATATCTCTACAGAGTCTCTTCCAATACTTTAAATCATATTTATTTGTATAGCCGAGCCGAAAAAGCCGGTTCTCGACAAACTCTTCTAACTTTACTCAACTTGGTTCTACTTTTACTCGACTTCAAAATAACGCTTTTAGGACACAACGTCAGGGGAACCCGTTTATTTTGACCTTCATGCACTGTAACTTTGACTTAAGTCGCTTCTTAATTAGTAATTTTGAGCCCTCATTTTTGTGCGCTGGCTAGATTTTCTTGGTCTGGACTTGCCAGGGGCGTGGATGGGGGTTTGTTGGGCTGAGTTCAATATATTATTAGGCAATGTGGACTTTGGCTTCAAGGGCACACTGATAAGGTACAGTGGGAACGTGGGAAAGCTCAATAGGAAATGGCACACTGCCGACACTTACTGCAGTTAAAACCAATAACAAACAACATTAGTGTGATAATAGAGTAGTGGGTCAAAACATCGATATCGCAATATAATATGTCAATCGTAAGAAAATGTTTAGAAGACAATGGGATAACAATGCCACCGTTGTGTTCTCTTTTCCAGGTATATCTCATCAATGTCACCTACTCTGACAACACCTCCCACATCATTTATAGAAGATACAGCAAGTTCTTTGACCTTCAGGTAATCAGTTTCTACCTCGCCGTATATCAGATTATGTTTTCTGATGACAAGCCAATTTATGTCACCTATTGACTGTTTTGAACATGTATATGTATGTAGCAGTGTTCATTTTACCTGTGAAAAGTGATGGGTCCCGGGGACTCGCATGCTCCAAAATCTATGGGTCCCAACAGAGATCTATGGGTCCCCAAAATTTAGTGTTATCGAGGTTGAAATTGTAAATCGGCGACAAATATAATATATAAATCTATATATTCATTCAGTTTAAATCATCACACCTAATTGGTAATACAAAGCAGTTATCACTTCAGATTTTTCAGTTCACAAAAATATTCTGCATTATACAAAATAATATTGCTGAAATATTAGTCTAATACATTCATGCTGTTTTAATCACTTGATTTTTCAGTTCATATATTTTTCGTGGTTTGCTGTCCCGCCACAGTTGTAATGCCTTCTCAAGGTCCAATTGCAGCAACGGAATTTTCATAGCTAATTTGTGGTTTTCATTGTCATTGTGCCGATCCAATGTGCTTTTCTGAAAGTTCGTATTGCGAAATAATTTATGCAATCCCGTTTTTTTGTCACGCTGGGTGCATGCATCACAGAATATGTAGCCTCCATTATCATCCTCCTCATAGCGTAACCAAGGATATAATTGAGTCCATTTTGGCAGAAAAGTCCTTTTCTTGCTAGGAGTATTCTTTTGTTTATCTTTCGTCGAATCGTTCGCTTCAAAACAAGTGTTTTCCTTGCCTTCGCGGTCTTCTGAAGAAGTTCTTCGCCGTTTTCTCGTGCCTGAATTATTGTCGTTGTTACCACTTTCTGTATTATGTTTCGACTTATTGCCGACACTGAAGAAATTACCAATTTTGTGTTGATTTTCACCTAATACTAACTGTTTTTACGGAGGCATACTCAGTAGCCTAGATGGCGCCTGCTTTGAGACTGGGAGGTCGGTGGTTCGCGCCCCGGCCGAGTCATTCCTAAGACTTAAAAAGTGGTCGGCGGTGCCCTCTGTTGGCTGCGGCTGCATCGGCTCGCTACAACGGGTCAGGTGCAATCGACATTTCGTTCTGTGTACATTGTTACACAGAATGACAATACAAGGAAATTATTATTATTATTATTATCATTTCACTCGACAACCACCGAAACAATGATGTCATCACGAAGAACGAGATCTCGTTTGCCAAGATCGGCGCGAGACCAAAACAACAATGGCGGATCTGCCTGACGAAAAGTTTGGAGTGCGGTAAATCTTTGTTTAAAAAAAAAACAAAACTAATTGGATAATAATGACAATTTGGTGTCAAAAAAGTTGCGCCCCCACAGTCATAATTTACATTTCCCATTGCTCAGCAACAGTGGCTGCTTTTGCTTCCTGTGTTTTCTCTCGGCTTTTGACAGAATTGTGACTTCTGCTTAAGGTCTTCTCCAACTCAATAGAATGGGGAGAGGGGCGGTGGAGATGACAAACGCTTCATATATTTCACATTTCTGCTTCATACAGAACCTTGATTAAAGCGGTTTCTCAAGGATGAATTCTTATTACCTTCCGAAACATGCACAGCCTCATAAATCACAAGAATAGCCAACTCGGACGGCAAATCTTGATTAGAAAGTATGCAGTGATGTTTTTTCAAGATATGTTCACTTCATACCAGCTCACAAGGTGAACTGATTAAACATGATGGGGCAATTTTAGAGAAATGTCACTTTCTGCTTTGGGAGGGGGTGGTGAAGAACATGGATGAATATGTCATCATATTTTTACGATTTTCGTATGGCTTGCTAGCAGGGTTGGGTAGGGTTACTTTAACTGGATTACTTTCAACTACTTTTGGATTACTCCAATACCAAATATGCTAGTAAAAGACAAAAAAAAACTAAATATGAATAAAATGATGACTCACAACGCGTGGTAAGGTTTCTCTCCTGGCTTTGATCTCTTTGATCTCCGGCAAAACTAACATAAAATGCGACAGAAACAAAATGAAAATAAATCCAAACAGCTTGCCAACATCATTTTTGCCGTTCCATGTATTCCGTTACTCCCCAAGCCTGCACAACATTTAGTAATTTTATTCCTATTTAGTTTCTTTTGTCTTTTATTAGCATATTTGTTATTGGAGTAATCCAAAAGTAATTGAAAGTAATCCAGTTAAAGTAACCCTACCCAACCCTGCTTGCTAGATTAAAAAGTCTGTCTTGCTCCAGTATCCGGTATCGATTCAATCCGTCCTGTCCTGTCCGGTATCTTGCTCGTGTATCCGGTATCGATTCCATCTGTCCCGCCCTGGCCGGTATCTTGCTCCAGTATCGATCCCCACTGTACCGTCCTGTTCAGTATCTTGTTGTTGTATCCGGTATCCGGTATCGATCCCGTCCCTCTCATCCTGTCCGGTATCTTTCTTCAGTATCCGGTATCGATCCCATCTGTCCCGTCCTGTCCAGTATCTTGCTGTTGTATCCAGTATTTGGTATCGATCCCGTCCATCCCGTCCTGTCCGGTATCTTGCTTGTGTATCCAGTATCAGGTATTGATCTCGTCTTTTCCGTCCTGTCCGGTATCTGCTCGTGTATCCTGTATCTGGTACCAATCTTGTCCTGTTTCCTCCTCGACTGCCTCTGGCTTCCTGTTTTACAGCGCCTGACTTCTCTGGCTCACTTTTTCCACCCAGCGATTGCCGAATCACAGGCGTTTGTGTTCACGCGCATGTCTGCCCCATTCCCGTAAAATAAAGCTCGTGTAAAAAACGTTACGCGTCTGGGTCCTCCGTCTGTTCGGGTTCTGACAACATTTGTTATTGATACAATAAAATTACCCATCTATATTTTAATTTTATTTAGAACTGTCTGCAAGAGATGTGTGGCATTTGTGTTTAAAGATTGTTGAGTATTGCATGTGTCATTTTCCATGGAAGGTTAAAACGGGAAACACTAGGTTCCAACATACTGACCTTTTGACAGTTGACAGGTGTTTGGTGCTTGCCTCCCGGTAACGGTGTGTCCCATATTAGATTTTCCAAAGCGCAACACTGATGCTAAATTGACTTGGAAAAGGAATAGCAAGAACTGTTGCAGATTATAATCTTTATATTTCCTCTCAAATGCATCAGATTATTTTTAATTTTCGGTTATAACATCTGATATGTTTCTTGTGTGTTGTGCATGGACATTTATGGCGTATTGTAAGACTATTTAGCATACACAAACGCAAATTAATTTAAATATACCATCATTTCACAACTATAGGGGACACTGAGGGCAGCACAGCGACGCAGTGGTTAGCGCGTGTGCGGCACAGTTCTAAGGACTTGGGAACCTCCTGTGTGGGTTCAAATCCAGCCACCAGACTTTCTGTGCGGAGTTTGTATGTTCTCCCCGTGTTTGCGTGGGTTTCCTCCGGGTACCCCGGTTTCCTCCCACATTCCAAAGACATGCATTTCAGGTGGATTGGCCGGTCCAAATTGTCCCTAGGTGTGAATGAGCGAGCGAGTTGTCTGTCCCTGTGTGCCCTGCGATTGGCTGGCAACCAGTTCAAGGTGTCCCCTGCCCACTGCCCGATGATTGCTGGGATGGGCTCCAGCACCCTACTGAGGATAAGCGGTGCAGCTAATGAGATGAGATGAGGGGACACTACTAAAAGCCGCAGTCTTGGTTGAGTGTGACATTGTTGTATTTAAACATCACGTGTAACACACTTGATGATACTGCGTGCATATTATCCGCGCAGAATTACTTCAGCCCCTTAACGCCATCACTTCACACTTTAATGTTATCATGGTGTCCTTTGATATCCCTTTGCGCCCACATTAATCCAACAATGCACACACAAGCATGTGTATTTAAAATTGGAGCAATGCTAACCGAGTTTGGTTGTGTTTTATGAAGTTTTGATGACAAAGTTCACGGTTCATGGATTGTTTATTATCTTGGCCGGCGGGGCACCACTGAAGACGCAACTCTGGACATATTTTTCCACTGCTGACGGTTCAGGCCTGTTTTTGGGTCATAGATAGATTGATAGATACTTTATTCATCCCCGTAGGGAAATTCACACTTCCAGCAGTCTCCTTTGTTGTTTATTAACAGATTAACAGAATGCCCTCGGGGTGCTTTGTTCTAGTTTAGACACAGCGGAGTGGATGATGTCACACGCTAGTCCAAAGTTCGATGTCTCTGCGGCAGATAGAAATCTTTGTGCCCAGGGATACACCACCTTGTGTTAGCGAGTCCACCTCTTCTCCGCTTCCCGCAGGCTTTTGTGTCTCTGTCTAACAGCGCTGAAGCCGGGTAGCTCCGGATAGCTAGCCGAGTAGCTCCGGGTGGCTCCACGTTAGCTTCCGGGATGCTAGACGTGAGCCACATTTACGTAAAACACAGCAAACTGCACTCCCTGTGCGCTTTGATGTTTTTCACCAGCACAGCCAGTTCGTCGGTCTTATTGGTAGAGAGTTCACATTCACCATGATTACGGACGGTACCGGAGACTTATAACGGCGCCAGATGCTTAGCTACCTCCGGTTCTCCATCCACTATAGGGCCCCCTCATCACGCCCGGCACGAGAATTCTTCAGGGAAATAGTTGATTCCTCGAATAAACGCATTTTTGTGCGTTAAAACCCATGTCCATAGGATAGAAAGTAATCCAAAGTGTAGTTGTCAAACGGGACGAAAAACACCGAAGATAGAAGCAGACAATAAAAACAATAAAGCACAACTAGTGCGAGAAAACGTGGAGCTGTTGGAAAGGCTGCCACTCGCTGCGGCGCCGCTTTGATCTTTTTGGTAAAGTTGGCACAAGTCCATTCTTTGAGGATGTTGGACTAGTTCTTTTTCAGTCTTCTTCTCTTTCTCTCCCCTTGGATTGTGCCCTAGAGAAAAATCCTGACCAGTCCTGATGATTTTGTGACGTGACTATACCAATGCAGTTTTTGTCTGCGCACAGTTGACATCAGCTATTGGCAGGGTCCTGTATGCCCTCTGATGGTGTTGCGCACCGTTTTATTCGTCACATGGACTATTTATTTAACCAGCTCGGTAGCCTAGATGGTAGGGCGCCCGCTCCGAGACTGTGAGGTCGCTGGTTCAAACGTCGGCAGAGTCATACCTAAGACTTACAACATTGGTACTCATTGCCTCCCTGCTTGGCGCTCGGCATTGACTCCCAACACAGCAGTTGGGTCTAAATTGGCGGCGCCCTGTTTGGCTGCGGCTGCATCGGCTCGCTACGGTACTGTACGGGTCAGGTGTATCGACATTTCGTTCTGTGTGCATGTTTACAAAGAATGACAATAAAAGAAAATTCTATTCTATTCTATCTAGCTGGTTCCTGCTCCCAGCCCCTCAATGCTAAGACTTTACCCTTTAATGTTATCATGGTGTCCTTACACCAACAAGCATGTGTTTTTAAAATTTGAGCAAAGAATACTGGTTGTGCTTTTTGAAGTTTTAATGACAAAGTTCATGGATCGTTTATCGTCCTGGTCGTCGGGGCACCACTTGAAGACGCAACTCTGGACAGCTTTCTCCACTGCTGACAGTTCGGGCCTGTTTTGGAGTTGTGGCAAAGTTGGCCATAGTTCATTTTTTTAATGTTGTCTGCTCAGTTTTTTTCGATGTTCCTCTCCTCGGCGGCAGTAGCTCAGGAGGTAGAGCGCTTGTCTTGGGATCAAAGGATCCCAGTTCGAATCCCGGCTCGTCGGTGTTACATGTCAAAGTGTCCTTGGGTAAGACACTGAACCCTTAATACCCCCAATAAGCAGGTTAGCGCCTTACATGGCTGCAAGGCCGCTATTGGAAAATGTGGAGCACATTGTAAAGCGCTTTGGGAAGTCATTGACTTGAAAAGCGCTATATAAATGCAGATCATCATCATCATCTCATTAGCCGTACCGCTTATCCTCATTAGGGTGACGTGACCATACCACTGCGCAGTTGACAACAGCACTTGGCATTGTCCAATGTGCCCCCCGATGGTGTTCCGCACCGTTTTGTTTGTCACATGGGCTATGTTGCTAGTTCTTAGAAGTTTCCTGTACCATTGCATCTCATTGCGTGTCCAATGGTTGGAGCTTCTATATCAGGCCAGATTTGTTTGCTTAACTTGCTGTTTTTCACATGGGCTATGAAACTTTGTGCAGATGAGGCGCCATTTTAGATCAGAGTCGTTGTCAGACGGCGCCATCCCCCACGCACCAGAGACCATCGTAACAGATTTTGCAAGTTGAGTTAATCACGTTTCCAATCATGTGGCAAGTCAAGATGGCAATATTCGTTACATAACATATTTTCACGATCTCACGCAAGGCTCTTCTTCTATTTGATGTGATCTACTCATAGTTTTTTCACGACCCTTTTTGGGTTTTATTTTTTCCTTCAGCCGAAACAGAAACTGTACCTTCAGTAAGTTTAGTCAGAAAATATTTTAGTGCAGATTCTTTTCTGCATGCTTGGAAATGATTCTCACCAAGACCTACTTATTAAAATGTGTGTACTTCCTCTCAAGTTCAAGTGAATGAATGCCATAAACCTCAGGCTAACCAAATACTGCTCTGCCAGTCATATTGTCATGCATGTTAAAAACGTGTCCTTTTTATAGCAATCATATTTTATATCCCTGGGAATTAAAACTTTCATTTTATCAGTACTATGTTCTGATTAAGGGCCTTTGCTAACGTTGGGGACAACTCGGTTTATCATTACCTACGGTATCTCTCGAGTCCCATAGAAATAACTTTCTTATGCCGTACCCTGCTAACTACGAAGGTGTGTGGTAGCACTCCCTTTGTTGACTCATGCCTGTTCGGAGTTGTTCAGAACACCTATGAGTTTATTTCTGTTGCAATTTGCCCCACCGCTGCTAAGCCTGGGGTAAACCCTTGCGATCACATAACTGCCAACAGGAAGTCGAGGAATCTGCTGGCCAAGGCCTGTGCGGCATCCCTGAGTTGATGCCAACAGACTTTCATAGCTCCTTTTATGGCTGATCTATTCTTAGCGCATATGCATGGGATGAACAAGGAGCTGCTGTTTGTTCCACTTTGAGAATCCAACACTTGTGCTTGGGCTTATCTAGTTTAATTTCACTGCACAATGTTTACTCACTTATACAAATACATGGTTGAACTTATAGATAAGGCATGTCAAATATGCATCCCGCAAAGCCGATTCTGGCCCGTAGAATGATTTGATCTGGCACACCATAAATTTCTGAGTGTGTGAATAATGAAGCGAGTCTCTAGGTAATTCCTATCAAAAGTTATGATTTTGAAAATATGTGTAAACCAAATGCTCTCTCTGGCCGCTAGAGGCCAGTAAATTATATCAGTTTTAGTAGGCCCAGCCTAGTATTTTGATCTGATATAGTCTAATCTTATTGCCCTTCCACTGCTAATACTTTTTTTTTTGTATTTTCATTTTTCACTCATTTAAAACCAGCACAAAACTTAAGGCAACAACTATATTTTTTCATAACTCTCACTTGGTTTTGTATAGCGTGGTGAGTTGGTTCAGGTGTAAAACTGCATTCACTCAAGTGTTAAAATAAACCAGTTAATGCATTCAAAGCCAAACATGAAAGCCACCCTTTTCACTTTGTTTGTAAATAATTGCGTTATAAAATATCCCTTGCTTTCCATAATTATGATATGTACTATACCTGTAGGCTAGGCCAGTGTTTTTCAAACAGTGTGCCGGGTCATACTGTGCCGTGAGACCTTGTCTAGTGTGCCGCTGGAATTTGCCCAATTTTATCTTTCCCAAAAATCAGGCCATTATTCAGTGTTTTTGCTATTTTCATACGAGGAACTGTAATAGTCATCCGTATCAGTAGGTGGCAGTCGATTTTTTTTAATGCTTTTTATATACTATTTATCTGCTCATGAGGTAGCACAGTACATTTAATAACTTAATTTGTTTAACAAAGCGGTTTAAGATTGAACTTTAAAAAATAAAAACATAAATAAAGCACATCATACTTTTTATTTTAAGTATTATTTTCTTCTTTTTATGTACACATTTCCTACTTATGAGGTAGTACAGTGAAATATTTGACATACCGTAAATTCCGGACTATAGAGCGCACCTGATTATAAGCCGCACCCACCACATTTTGAGAGGAAACCCGATTTTGTACATACACAAGCCGCACCTGTATATAAGCCGCATGCGCCCACATTTAAAAATGTAACACAAACACAAAATTAACCCAAACCATACTTCAAGTCCCGCGACTGAAACTAAATGTCCTTAATTAAAGTCCACAGTTCAAAAATCACAGCTGGCAAAATGAACGGAAAATGATACCGGTACTTAAGGTTTGATGCAGATCTGCAGAGTCCGGGTCCCGTTGAAAGTAATCCAAGGAAAAAAGTGTATACTTCCAAAGGTAAGGGTGGGAAAAATATATCAGATGAACACATTTACTCACGCAACTCCTTTTTCTTTAACCAACTTTTTATCCCCTCTTCTTTCCTTGTCTGTCCCTCACCTTTAGCGGTCCCCACTTAAACTCGGCACCCCGCGTTTGTTCCGCCCCTCATTTTTGGTTCACCCGTGCAAAACATACCAGAATAAGTGTCTAAAATAAATACAAATAAATACATTACAAAAATATACAGTTGCAAATACATATTATACATGGGTTACACATATTTACAAAGAAAGACGGTACACCGAGAGAGTTTACAAAGCTTTAATAATAATAATATAGCTTTGACAGGGCAGTTAATGGTAGCAACACTCGAGCGCCGCTAGCGGCCATTAGAAAAATTACATAAATTGGCCGTTTCACTTAATTAGCCCCAGGGCTGAACATTTGGGGAAAAAGTAGCGGCTTATAGTCCGGAATTTACGGTAACTTCATTTTCAAACATTTTCGACAGACGGTGTGCCTCTGAACCTTTTTATAAATAAAAGTGTACCTTAATTCAAAGAGGGTTGAAGACCACTGGGTTAGGCTACTAAAAGTAGGCTGAATGATAAAGGATAATATTGAAAAACTACTGAAAGCTCAACATTTTAAGTTGAGATTCTTTTACTTATCTGGCCCGCCTGAGAACAGAAAGTCTGACATTCCTGTTACAAATTATTTAATGTAAGATACGCTCCTGAATAACGATGGCACGTTTTATCATTGTCTTACTTTGTGATTGCCATATTTTTAAAAAAAATCAATTGCTCCGTGTGATTGTTTATTGGAATCCTCATTATTGTTATTTGTAAAGGGGCTCATTGTCAAGACCAAATAAAAACTACCGTATTTTCCACACTATAAGGCGCACCGGGTTATAGGGCGCACCCCAAAAAAAAGTTTTTGGTCCTATATTTTCCATACACAAGGCGCACCGGATTATAAGGCGCTACAATGGGAACGTCGACAAAACAGTCAGATAGTTCAGTCCAACTTATTACCCCCTTAACATTCCCAAAGCTTGCAAAGACGCAAATACGTGTCGAGAACACGTGCGGATGCGGTGTCCATACGATGTCACTCAAATGCATCGTTCCATCATTCGGAAGGTTAAAGTCTTGGGATTCAAGAAATGCCAAAGATTTCTTAGTTTCCATTTTATTTTTTGCTGGCAACTGTGTGGACAGCAAAGTAATAATTTTATCGTCCAGGGAAACGGGGTTCTTTACTGTGCATATGACAATAAACACTTTGAATTGAATTTAGTTTAAAAAAAGACTCATCACAGACACATCAAGATAGTTCTAAAACTAGATACCGGGGAAATACAGAACAGTAAAAAATGTTTTCTCTATGCCGTAGTGCAACCCAACGTGTGATTTACATTCATCTTTTTCGGCCAATTGCAGGCTTTGTTTTGCCCCTTTAGCCTATGCGAGCCTGTAAATTATAAAAAGGATCCGCCCCCTTTACCTCCGAATAACTTTAGCCAATAGTGACTGATTCAAATGATGATTGACACGTTGGTTAGGAAATGAAACGCCGGTATATAAATCCCAGCATACACCGCGGACGACTTCGCCTCGGGGGAAAATGGAGTCGGCGGCTGCTTGCTGTAGTTGCAAGACTTTGGGACTTAATATTGATCCATACATAAGGCGCACTGTATTATAAGGCGCATGGTCAGCTTTTGAAAAAAATAAAGGCTTTTAGGTGCGCCTTATAGTGCGGAAAATACAGTACTGTTTGTGTTAATGTGTACTTCCCATTCAAATCCGAATGACTACAAGAGGATCAGCAAACACATTCTCCTTCAGTATAGAAGAAAGCCCAGATAAGATTTTTAGTATTATTATTATCAAACAACATTGTGCTGGCTTCCTCTTATGTACACTCTCAGATAAAAGATAAGAGTCATGTCTCTGTAGGTATATTTTTTTACAACTGACTCAGAAAATTACATTAGTGGTCCAGGGCCCTGTAGCATCCTCCAATCACAAAGCTTCTCAACTCTTCCTCACTACCTTCCTGTGCTAGTTACCAAGGAGACAGCAAAGTTATGTTCTTAGAAGTAGAGCAATGATTTGGCAAGCGTATGTGTTTCATCTCGCTGATGGGGCTAATGAATCCAAATTTGTACCTAGGCTTTTGTTAAAAAAGCCCTCTGTGTTATTTTACGCTGATCAAAAATCTCTTGTTTTTATTTTTTTCCCATCATCTTGTGGTTCTTGGATGGGTGTATGCATCTATCTATCTATCTATCTATCTATCTATCTATCTATCTATCTATCTATCTATCTATCTATCTATCTATCTATCTATCTATCTATCTATCTATCTATCTATCTATCTATCTATCTATCTATCTATCTATCTATCTAGCTATCTATCTAGCTATCTATCTATCTATCTATCTATCTATCTATACAGCTATCTATACAGCTATCTATCTATCTATCCATCTATACATTTATCCATCTATATATCCTTCTATACATTTATCTATACATCTATACATTCATCTATCTATAGATCCATCTGTACAGCTATACATTTATCTATATATTCATCTATATATTTATCTATACATCTACACATTAATCTATCTATATATCCATCCGTACATTTATCTATCTATACATCCATCTATGCATTTATCTATACATCCATACACCAATCTATCTATACATCCATCTATACATCTATAATGTATCTATCTATACATACATCTATACATTTATCCATCTATACATCCATCTATCTCATTTCTTTGAACCCTTCTCACTTTCCTCAGAGTCCGACTTTATTATTTTCAATGTAACAAGCCGCTAAAATACAAGCTTTTGCTGTGTTTCACAGTTTGTTCTGATGGTCACATGTACGCACGCCTAAGTCTTTGACTGACAGCATAACAAAGCCGCGCACACAGCCACGCCATCCAACCCACACACACACACACAAACACACAAAGCTCTCCCCCGGCCCCCGTGATAGCATTTGCTGTGTGCTGTCTGCTGCAGAACACAATGTACCATACAATGGTATAAATAACAATTAAGACCGTTCAATTCAATTCAAAATCTGTCAAGTATAGAAACCTCGAAAAGTAAACCGCAATTCAGCAAGGGATTACTTTTCACTTAAACCTTTATATATAATTCTCTCTCTCTTTTATATGAAATACACTTGGAAATTTTGGATTCGTATTTATCTCAGTGATAATGGATAGGGAAAAATTACATCACACCTATTGGTCTGATAACAAAAGAAAAACACAGACTTGTCACTTGTAGCATCTGTGCCAACATTTTAATAAAAGCTGTAAAACATTTTAAATGAAAATTAAATACAGGAAATCTATCTTCAGAATAATGATAGTTTTATCTTTGTTGTGAATATTTTGTATCCCCAAGTAGTATACAAAAAAAAATACACACACACACACAGTAGTTATTGTTTTTTGGTCTTGGTCAAGAGAAGTTATTGGTTGCCAGATTCATTAGGAACAATCATCTCATTCGTGTGTTCCTTTAGCTTGAATGTTTATTTATTTATTGAATGAATGAATGAATGAATAAGTGAATGGCCTTTGTTGTCATTATGC
Source organism: Urocampus carinirostris (assembly GCF_059441175.1). Lineage (NCBI taxonomy): Eukaryota > Metazoa > Chordata > Actinopteri > Syngnathiformes > Syngnathidae > Urocampus > Urocampus carinirostris. The sequence goes on from NC_142356.1 coordinate 11,595,148, forward strand.
AGTAGTCTAATAAGACTGGAGGGCTTCTTATAGTAAAACGCAAGACAAATTAAAAAGATACCAATCAAAAATGTTGTGTTAGATAATTTGCCAATGTAATAATTGCAGGAGTCCTATCAGGACCCAAATGCGTTGCGTTAACCACAAGTTTATTGAATAGAAAGAGGAAGGGCAGCTACGGTGCTTGCTGGACGCGGGATCAAGTCGCTCTCGCAATCGGATTCTGATCTGAATACGGAAGTGGATCTTCCGTAGCGGGAGATGGCGGTGTCAACGACGGAAAAACAGGTCGATAGCCGGGACAGGAGAGCAAAAATGTGGTCGGGATCAAAAACGGTCGTATGCCGGGACGGGAGAGCAGACGTGGTCGGGATCAAAAACGGATCGTAAGCCGGGACGGGAGAGCAAACGTGGTCGGGATCGAAGACAAACTGGGAGATCAGGAACGTATAGTTGGAAAACGGGTGCAAAAACGGGAGAGGCAGGAATCAGGGTCAAAAATGCTTGCCTTGTAACAACAGAGGTTCGCTGACGGACTGACAACCGGAGAGTGACAGGACTTGTCTTAAAAAGAGACAGGGAACCAATCACATAGCCCGCAGCGGCTGACGCCAAATGAGTGGGCACAGGTAATCATGACAAGGTCAGTGTAGTAGCTTTTCGTCCTACAAAAAAATGTACTCAAATTTCAACCATGTCATATAGTTAATCAAGCAAAAATAAATACTTTCTCTTTCACACGGCTGACAATATACTGTATTCTCTGTAATTGTTGACATTAGGAGCACCTTATAAATTCAATATCGTTTTAAACACACCCAAAACCCGTTAGATAGATAGATAGATACTTTATTCATCCCTGTAGGGAAATTCACACTTCCAGCAGTATCCTTGTGTTAAAAAACAAAATAATAAAATAAAATATATAGAATACAAAAATACCCAATATAACATGTTGATATAGAGTATTTAAATAGTGCTACGGAAAATACACACTGTTATAAAAATAGGGTAATATGCAAATGTGGAGGTGGGGTTTAATGTGGGCTTTTACTCACCCGGGTGGAGTTAAAGAGCCTCCATGGCATGAGGAAGAAATGATCTCCTCACAGGGATCAGAATTTTCCGCGGATCCGCGGATTTCCGCTGTTTTTGAACCCCAAAGGTCATTCCCGTAAATCGTCTAAATTCGATGAGAAAATATTTTGGGGGGGTGAGGTATGATACGTGACTGTTTCATCACCCCAAGTTAGCAGTTAGAGATCGCGAGAAAAATCGGCAAAAAGAAGCGCAACAAATAGATCGACTCCTACCATTGGTTCGCTGATAACCAATCAGCGGAGCTTTTGTTCAGAGCATTGGCTTTCTCAAACATGGCGCTCCTTCCGGTCTTTTCAAACGGTGAAATGAGTGTTTGAAAAAGTAAATATGAAAATACTAAGAAAAGAAGACGAGGCTTTTGTCTCCGAGATTGATAAAGGAATCAAGAATAAATTTAAGTGGTCATGGCTGGAGAAGACTGTCACAGTAAACGTTAAAATCGGCTAAAATGAACAAGCACAAAGCAAAAATAGCTTGCCGGCGATCAAATTATGCACTCGGATCCGCATTTAAAATCGGCAGTGAAACTAACAGTAACACCACCGGTTCAACATTAGTGGCCGTTCCAAATCCTTCCACCTCAAATACTAGCAGCAGTCAACCACTGGTTCCCCTGTGTGACAGAAAATCCCAATCTGAGGTATTTATAAATCTATTTATTTATGAAATGATTTTATCTTTTGTGTTTATACAATATTTAGAACAGGATAAACAAAATTTAAAATTTGTTATAAACATGATTAAAATACATTATTTTGTATCATCATGATCATGTTCAATATTACAAATGCTTTTAATGTCAATATATTATTATTTTTTTAATTTATATATATATATATATATATATATATATATATATATATATATATATATATATATATATATATAAAATACATGGTTTCTGTTTTGTTGGATTTAATTCATTCTAGTGCAATTTTCACATAGCAAATAAGATAAATGCTGTTGGCTTCAGGGGGGCTTCGCCCCCCAGAGCCCCCCACCGGACTCCGCCCTGGACCTGGCCGGGGCCTGCGGCCCCTGGACCCTGGCTATTTCAGCTGAAAATGAAAATCTCCATTCTGATCCCTGTCCTCAGTCTGTGTGTGGAACAAGACTGTGACTAAAGCTGCTCTTCTGTTTGGAGATGAGATGAGTTAATAACTTGTTTCAAAATGTACGTTTTACTTGGCATACATGCCGGAACGTATACCGAAATGGCCGTCTCATGAGCAGGATGGTGGTCTCATATGCCATGGCATACACGGAAATGATGTATCTGTAGCCATATGTCTATGCCCAGTATGCGCTAGCTCTTACTGAATTATGATGGACATAATTCATCTTTCGGCGCATTGTGTATATGCAGGGTTGGGTTGGGTTACTTTAACTGGATTACTTTCAATAACTTTTGGATTACTCCAATACCAAATATGCTAATAAAAGACAAAAGAAACTAAATATGAATAAAATGATGACTCACAACACGTGGTAAGCTTTCTCTCCTGGCTTTGATCTCTTTGATCTCCGGCAAAACGAACATAAAATGCGACAGAAACAAAATGAAAATAAATTATTAAATTATATAATATTTTTCCGTTCCATATATTCCATACCTGCACAAAATTATTCATATTTAGTTTATTTTGTCTTTTATTAGCATATTTGGTATTGGAGTAATCCAAAAGTAATTGAAAGTAATCCAGTTAAAGTAACCCTACCCAACCCTGTGTATATGTAAATATACCTTGGTAATCCTGCCTTGTAATCCTTATTTTTACTACACATACCTGTAATTTGATTCCGTCTTTTTGTTCTGGTACGGTAACACATTACAATGACATTTTTTGTAATCCTAATTATTAATCTGTATTCTGTTACCCCCCAAGCCTGTTAGATGGATAGATAGATAAATGCTTTATTCATCCCCGCAGGGAAATTCACATTTCCAGCAGCATCCTTTCGCTGAGAACAATACAATAATAAAGCAAAAGGAATACAATATACATATACCCAATGTGACGTGCTAATACCCACTGTAGCTTGTTGTATATAGTATTTAAGTAGTGCTATATAAAATACACACTGCAGTAAAAGTACGGAAACATGCAATGTAGGGGGTGTGGTTTAGTGTGGGCCTTTACTCCGCCGGGTGGAGTTAAAGAGCCTCATGGCACGAGGAAGAAAATATCTCTTCAGTCTGTCCGTGGTACAAGACAGTGACAGCAGTCTGTCGCTGAAGCTGCTCTTCTGTCTGGATATAATGCTGTGTTTATTGGTTTGTTGAATTTAGATATGAAAGAAAAACCTTGTTGTCATTGATGTTTTTCCGAGTTTATGCTAAACTGAATGAATCCTTCCAGAAGCTGATTATCTGTCACAACCCAAATTGGCTTTTGCTCAATATTTGTTTTGTTTTGTTGTTTTTATAGATGCAGATACTTGACAAGTTCCCAATCGAGGGTGGCCAAAAAGACCCAAAGAAAAGGATTATCCCCTTTCTCCCAGGTAATGGCTTGCTCTGTGAACAGACTCCCATTTTAATAATGTATGTGCATTTGGTCAATGAGAGCCAGGCACCAGGGTTCTGCACATGTGTAGCCAGGGTTGGGTAGGGTTACTTTAACTGGATTACTTTCAATTACTTTTGGATTACTCCTATACCAAATATGCTAATAAAAGACAAAAGAAACTAAATATGAATCAAATTATGACTCACAACACGTGGTAAGCTTTCTCTCCTGGCTTTGATCTCTTTGATCTCCGGCCAAACGAACATAAAATGCGACAGAAACAAAATGAAAATAAATCCAAACATCATTTTTGCCGTTCCATGTATTCCGTTACTCCCCAAGCCTGCACAAAATTTTGTCATTTTATTCATATTTAGTTTCTTTTGTCTTTTATTAGCATAGTTTGTATTGGAGTAATCCAAAAGTCATTGAAAGTAATCAAGTTAAAGTAACCCTACCCAACCCTGTGTGTAGCTAGGAATGACAACTGACAAGATGCTGTCTTGTGACTTTACAATCTCCAATGTTTTTGTAGCCCTTCCTATCTTGAGTATTCATTGTTTCTTTGCTCACTTGCGAAATAACTGTTTTTTTAAGAAGATAACATGAAATAAATCAGAAATGCACTCCTTATATTGTTAACATGGTAAATTACCATTTTAGCTGCAAGGGTCTATTTTTTAATCAAAACCTACATAGGTGTTTAGAGGCCTAATTCCAGCAACCAGTGTTTCGGTGTTCTCACAATATGCAGGGTTGGGTAGGGTTACTTTAACTTGATTACTTTCAATTACTTTTTGATTACTCCAATACCAAATATGCTAATAAAAGAAAAAATAAACTAAATATGAATAAAATTACTAAATTTTGTGCAGGCTTGGGGAGTAACGGAATACATGGAAGGGCAAAAATGATGTTGGCAAGCTGTTTGGATTTATTTTCATTTTGTTTCTGTCGCATTTTATGTTAGTTTTGCCGGAGCTCAAAGAGATCAAAGCCAGGAGAGAAAGCTTACCACGTGTTGTGAGTCATCATTTTATTCATATTTAGTTTTTTGTGTCTTTTATTAGCATACTTGGTATTGGAGTAATCCAAAATTAATTGAAAGTAATCAAGTTAACGTAACCCTACCCAACCCTGACAATATGTTTCTGAATTGCGGTAAATCGCTAATGGATGATTGGAATACCCATGCTCAATTATGTTAACACAGCTGAAGAGAGTTTAGCAGCTTAGAGAAGCTACAAAAGTGACCTTCCTTTGAGCTAGTCAAGTATAAACTTTCAGAATAGCCAAACAAGAGAACCTTTATGAGAAACTCGACAGTTTTTTCTTGTGCTAAGAAATGAGGGCTATTCCGTGCGATAAATCGCGAAGAAACATCTCCTGTAATGGCGTGTACTACTACCTTCAGAGAACAGCACAAACATGATCTAACCAGAGTTAAAAGAGAAGTGGGAGCACAATCGACCAAGTGGGCAAACACATTATAGGTTATAGTTTGAGAAACTGATGCCTTCAGGCATGAACGTTCTCACCTTGAGGAGAAATTCTTCGGTTTGAAGTCATATAGGGTGACTGATGCGAATTGTATAGAACAGAGGTGTCAAACTCATTTTAACTCGGGGGCCGGACTAGTAGATTGAGGAGAAATAAATAAGAGAGGGAGAGAAAAAGAGAGAGTGTGGGGCAAGGAATAAGAAAAAGGGAGAAAAGAGAGAGAGAGCGAGGGAGCGAGGGAGCGAGAGAGCAAGAGAGTGAGAGAGAGAGAGAGAGAGCGAGAGAGAGAGCGAGAGAGAGAGAGAGTATGAATATGATTATGAATATGAATATGAATAAAATTAAAGCTTTCTCTCCTGGCTTTGATCTCCGGCAAAACTAACATCAAATGCGACAGAAACAAAATGAAAAGAAATCCAAACTCCTTGCCAACATCATTTTTGCCGTTCCATGTATTCCGTTACTCCCCAAGCCTGCACAAAATTTTGTAATTTTATTCATATTTAGTTTATTTTGTCTTTTATTAGCATATTTGGCATTGGAGTAATCCAAAAGTAATTGAAAGTAATTAAGTTAAAGTAACCCTACCTAACCCTGCACGCTATTACATTGCATTGACTGCAATTGCATTTTAGTTTATCATGTTGATTTATTTAACTCTCTTAGTATTCAAATTATTGTGCATACCAGCTCAGTAGCCTAAATGGTAGGGCGCCCGCTTTGAGACTGGGAGGTCGCTGGTTCGCGCCTCGGCCGAGTCATACCTAAGACTTATAACACTGGTAAAATGGCGGCGCCCTCTGTTGGCTGCGGCTGCATCGGCTCGCTACAACGGGTCAGGTGTATTGACATTTCGTTCTTACAAAGAATGACAATACAAAGGAAATTATTATTATTATTATTATTATTTTGCTGAGCATTCTTTTTAAATCCTGCAGTCAAATTTTTGTGGCAGTGTTCACTAAATATTTTTCATTTCCTCTCAAATCCCATTCTTCCTCTTTTTAGGAATAGTCTATTTTCCCAAATAACACCTATAACCCCTTAATGTAGGAAATGGTTTATCCTTGGCAAAAGTAAATTTAGTATCAATCCCTTCTTCTAATGTGTATGCAATTATGCAACTCCAGCTTCTATTTTCCAAGAGACCTCAATGTAAATAAGAGGCTCAGTGTTAGGTCATGATCTGACTCACAGTCATGATCATGGTTTCAGACCAGAAATCTTCTGAAAAAAATCATCTCATTTATTTTTCATATCTTCCGTATTGAAATGGGCGAGATGAGATTTTTAATTGGTAATGGGGTGTTCCATACTCACCTTACCCCAAAAAAGAGAACAAAGAAAGACTGCAAAGAAACGGTTTCGGTTTTTCTTTTTAGTGGCATACCTCAACTCTTTTTTTTTTTTCAAAAACGGAGCGATCTGTTTTTTTATTTTTAAAAGAAAGCCTAAAAACACAATTGTTAGTATCAGAATATGTTGGTGGGCAGCTCAACAATTTATTTTCTTGTATTCTGAATTTTTTTTTGTGATTCTATGGATTTACAGTTTAGCTGCTGCTGTTGATTGGAGGAAGATGTCACAAGTTTTTCACGCCTTTTTTGTCCCCGCTTCATTTTTTTTTCTTTTGAAAAGAATTGAAATAAATGTGACAGTGACACAGCACAAACTTGACAAACACACTATGAAGGCAGTAAAAGTTGTGTTTTTAATAAGGACAAATTGACGTTTGTGTAACTGGAGCATCCTCTGGTTAGTCTGGAGTTCTATTTATAAAATATGTTTTATTCCCACCAGTCTGATTAGCCAAACAGTCTCCCTGCTGTTTTTTTAAGTAGTTATTTGTAAAAATAAACATAAAAAACAAACAAAAATACTTTTGTTCATTAAACAAATGATTGAGCCTCTAAAAAGTGTTTGCTCTTTAGTTTCAATGTGCAATATATTAGTGATATACTAATTGTAAAAAACATAGAGGTTTCTACTTCACGGATTTTCCTGTCACGGGTTCTTTTTGGAATGTAACTCCCGTGATAAACGGGGGAATACTATACATTTTTAATCCCTGTGGGAGTTAACAAGCAGACAACGATGTTTGTGACATGTTCCAGTTTCTTAACCAAATAATTTGCCTTTGTCCGTCCTTGAATTATCAGGTTCATGCCCAATTTAAATACTTACTAGTATAGCCGTTGTATATATTGTGTTAAGTTAGAGTTGTTTGGTCCGTTTGTGGCTAATGCCTTACTTATTCCATTAATTTGTACAAGCTACATGGTTCAAAACCCAGGAAAAAGTAGAGTTTCCAGAGCCTTCGCTCTGAGAGCGCTGGTCTACTAGTGGTCCAAAGAGCCAAGAATAGATCTGTAGGTTCAAGAGCGTTCTCCATTCGGGCCCCGGTGCTGTAGAATGCTCTTCCTGTTTAAATCTAAGCTTAAAACACACTTCTATTCTATATCATATGAATAACCTGTATTTTATGTTGACAATATCTGTGTATTATATGCCAAACCCCAACTTAGGTTTTAGATCAGGGGATGGTGTCATAATAGTCTGTGTTTTGCAATAATCTGTGGTCTGTGCAGCCCATTTGAGACTCTTTGTGATTAAGGGCGTCACAAATAAACATGACTTGACTTGACTAGAGTATGATGGTCCTTATTTTGTACCTTTTCGCCTAAGCAGGTCGGCAGGCAATCAGCAAACTAAGCTATGCTCTGCTGAATTTAATTGAATAATGACATTTTTACCAACTTTATGTTTCTCAACACTGGGTTTTATGGGGCCTAAATATGGCTGCGACTAGCAGCCCAACCTTACTGACATCCCCCCAATGGCCCTGAGCTTTACATGTCAAGTCAAGTCAAGTCGTTTTTATTTGTATAGCCCTTAATCACAAAGAGTCTCAAAGGGCTTCACAGTTTTTTAGACAGACTATTTTTCAGACTAATATTACACCATCCCCTGATCTGGAACCAACATGAGGGAAAGGAAAAACTCAAAAACCTCAACATGAGGAAAATGAAGAAACCTTGAGAAGGGACCGCACATGTGGCACCCCCCTTTCAGGATTACCAGACAGCAAAGGATGTTGCAATCACAAATAATACAGAGATTTGTCCACGAAAAGTATAGGCTATTTATACGCTATAGAATAGAAGTGTGTTTTAAAAGATGCACCCGGAATCTCGCATTCAGCCACTCCTGATTCCATTAACTCTCTTGTTATGGATATTTCTTAACATTGCTCTCTTTGCTCTTGTGCAGGCAAAATTCTATTCCGAAGAAGCCATGTGCGGGACGTGGCCATGAAACGACTGCGCTTCATTGACGACTACTGCAGGGTAAAGAAACCTTATTGTAAACATCCGTCACTTCCCCTGCCGACTCTGGGGAGTATCAATAGTCTGTGTGAGGTCAAAGTTCATGGTCCTTCTGGCCTTTCACATGCGTGAGACATAGGATATGTGGTTTGAACACAGCCACATGAGACTCTAACTTGCAGTAATGGTACATTCTAAAGATGTTCTAATATTTTACACAGCTTTAACATTTTACTTTGATATACGGGGCATAAATTAGCCCTGCACTGACTGTACAGGGCTAATTTATGTTAACATCTTTTCAAATATGTATGGGTTAGCCCTGATGCACAGTACACTGTGGGTCCAAATGCTCAAGTGCATTTAAATGCTAATATCTTGTGTAACTTCACAAAACATGAAGTCCAACAGAATGATGTATTGTCATTTATTTATTGTCATTTATAACAGCTAAGTGGGGTAGCACAGCGGCGCAGTGGTTAGTGTGTGTGCGGCACAGTTCTAAGGTCTTGGGAACCTCCTGTGTGGGTTCAAATCCAGCTACCAGACTTACTGTGCGGAGTTTATATGTTCTCCCCATGCTTGCGTGGGTTTCCTCCGGGCACTCCGGTTTCCTCCCACATTCCAAAGACATGCATTTCAGGTGGATAGGCCGGTTCAAATTGTCCCAAGGTGTGAATGTGCGAGCGAGTTGTCTGTCCCTGTGTGCCCTGCGATTGGCTGGCAACCAGTTCAAGGTGTCCCCTGCCCACTGTCCGATGATTACAGGGATGGGCTCCAGCACCCCCGCGACCCTACTGAGGATAAGCGGTGCAGCTAATGAGATGAGATGAGATGGAACAAAATTGGAGATGGCACCTCTAGGATAGATAAACTAAAAAGAAAAACATTAAATTACATGGATACGGTTTACTAGTGGAAAATCACAAAATGATTAATTTAATTTGCTCATGAAAATGAAAATGTTTTCTTGTTACTTTCATTTCATTTCATTAAGTTACTAGTTTACTAGGGACACCCTTATAATATACAAATAACCTGTAATGTTTACAGTTGCTGTAGCAAGACTGTCTTTCCTTTTTATTCAATTGAGCACTGGGTGTGTAACACTGTTTACCTCCTGCATTCTGTTCACGAAACAAACAACAGAGGGAGAGTAATTACCCGTTTTTTTTCCAATGCATCTGCTCTCTGGAGATTGTGGGATGCTAAGTCCATCTAGCCTTTAGTACACAGTCAGACACCAGCTCAAAATAAAAATCGCAAGGCCCTTTTAATAATGCAGCATGCTATGAAGTATCGGGTTGTTGGAAAGATTACCACAGGAACTCTGCTTTTTGCATTCAGTTTCTGTTGCTTAGTTTTGCTTTAACATACAACGGTACGTAGGCGTCCTTTGAATTGCCAGGATATAATATATCTGTGAAATATGATCTACTATTGTGGTTTGGCTTTGCCAGTCAGCATGCAGAAAGATATCAGTTGCAAATAATATCACTAAGCTGTTTGAAAAATGAATCATTCTTGCTCTCACAAATACCATCATACTCTCACAAATCCACAAATATAATCTCATACAGACACAGTTAGACATATGCAAAAACCCTATTAAACTCTCCCATACACACTCCTATTCCCATAAATCCATCCTTTTTTTTTGCGCCGTTTATTCTCACTAGGGTCGCAGGGGTGCTGGAGCCCATCCTAGCTATCTTCAGGCAATGGGCAGAAGACAACCTGACCTGGTTGCCAGCCAGTCTCAGGGCACACAGAGACATCCAACTCATTCGCTCATTCACACCTAGGCACCTGACATGCATGTTTTTGAAATGTGGGCGTGAACTGGATTGCCCTGAGGAAACCCACCCAGGCACGGGTAGATCATGCAAACTCCACATGGGGGAGGCTGGAATTGAGCCCTGGACCTCCTACACTACAGTGGGACCTCGCTACTTCGCGCTTCGACGTTCGCGGGTTCAGAGCTTCGCGAGCCTAAAAAAAAAAATATAATAAAATAAAATAGGTTAAACCTTTATTTTTTTAATTTTTTTTTAAGCATTTTTGAAGGGGCGTCGCTACTTCGCAGATTTTCACTTTTCGCGGGTGGTTTTAGTCCCCATTAACCGCGATAACCGAGGTCCCACTGTACTTAATAATCTCATAAATATGAACATAAATACTATCATGCTCTCATACACAAACTTACGATTCACGGATCCATTAACCGCATGGGTCCTCGGGTCACCAATGAGGACGCAACTCTGGACAGCCTTTTCCACCGTTGACGGTCCCTGGCCTGTTCTTGGGTCCTGGCAAAGTTGGCACCATCCAACTATTAAACTCTTTTACACATGCTACTAAACTCTTAAACACACACACACTACTCAAGTCTGTCACACGCACCTTATACTTTTTCACACACAGAGTACTACGCCCCCCCCCCACCACCCCCCACACACACACACTTCTATGGACTCTCACAAACACCATCATAGTCTCACACACACACAGTACTATTCCTTCTCACACAGCATCAAAATTGCAATTACCATAGAGGTTTCCCACACCTTAGTGTAACAATCTACTCGCCTCTCAATGTGGTATTACTTTGGTTACTTTTGGTTACCAAGAAGATTCACACAGATCTGTCTGTTTATGTTGTACAGTTTGACGTCAAACTAGAGTTGCTGTCAGTATAGTAGTATGTGTGAGAGAGTATGATAGTGTGTGTGAGGGTATAGTATTGTGTGGTACAACATTGTAGTGCGTTTATGAGAGTATAGTAATTTGTGTGAGAAAGTGTAGTAGAATGTGAATGAGTAATATTAGTGAGAGTGTGGAGTAAGGTGTGTAAGAGAGGATAGTATTATATGTGAGAGTGTAAATGTATGTGTATGAAATTATAGTGGTATGTGTGAGATAGTATAGGTGTGTGTGTATGAGAGTATGGTAGTGTGTGTGAGAGATTGTTGTGTGCAAACGAGAGAATAGTTGTATGTATGAGGGAGTAGAGTAGTATTAGTGCATAGGTATGACTATGTCTCTATGAGAGTATAGTATTATATGTGAGAGTGTAAATGTGTGTGTATGAAATTATAGTGGTATGTGTGAGATAGTATAGGTGTGTGTGTATGAGAGTATGGTAGTGTGTGTGAGAGATTGTTGTGTGCAAATGAGAGAATAGTTGTATGTATGAGGGAGTATAGTAGTATTAGTGCATAGGTATGACTATGTCTCTATGAGAGTATAGTATTATATGTGAGAGTGTAAATGTGTGTGTATGAAATTATAGTGGTATGTGTGAGATAGTAAAGTTTGTGTGTGTATGAGAGTATGGTAGTGTGTGAGAGAGGATTGTTGTGTGCAAATGAGAGAATAGTAGTATGCATGAGGGAGTAGAGTAGTATTAGTGCATAGGTATGACTATGTCTGTATGAGAGTATAGTTGTGAAAGTATGAAAGTCAGATGTAAAATGTGAGAGCAAATATGATTTCCTTCACAAACAGCCTCTTAAACCTGTCTCTGCGTGTTTGTAGAATAGAATAGAATAGAATAGAATATACTTTTATTGTCATTGTTACAAAATGGGTTAACATATCGTGACAACGAAATTGGGCATGACACTCCAGTTTCACACATTCACACATGTGAAGAAGGTATGTGTGAGCAGTAGAATGTCAATGTCAGAGGAATCATTATTTTTTCATTTCCAGCTTATCTGTAATCTCCTTACATAGTATTCATTCATTCAATTTCCAAACGCCTAAACCTCCCGCAAGTTGTTTCAGCTGATTATACGTACAGTATGTACCATACTAGGTCACATGATAGCTGGATTTGCGAAAAACGTTTTTGACAAATCTCGAAATTAACACTGCGAGAGTTTAAAATGTATTCAAAATTCCAGTGTGTTCATCAGCATTTTGTGTCACGACCAGCACAGAGTAGACCCAAACGCGTAACGTTTTCTCACAATTTTATTGAAAGAAAGAGGAAGGGCTGCGCCCGCGATCCGATGCCCACTGGACGTGGGAAGCAAGTCGTTTTCGCACTCGGATTGTGATCCGAATACGGAATTGGATCCTCCGTAGCGAGCGATGGCGGTGTCAGGGACGGAAGAACAGGTTGGTAGCCGGGACAGGGAGAGCAAAAGCGTGGTCGGGGTCGGAAACGAGTCGTAAGCCAGAACGGGAGAGTAGACGTAGTCGGGATCAAAAATGGGTCGTAAGTCGAGACGGGAGAGCAGACGTGTTCGGGATCAAAACAGGTCGTAGCCGGAGACAAACGGGAGCAAAAACAGGACAGGCGGGGGTCAGGGTCGAAAAAGGCTTGCCTTGTACAAACAGAGGTTCGCAGACGGGCTGAAAACAAGGAATTGAGAGGACTGGGTTTAAATAGTGACAGGGAGCCAATCAGAACCTGCCAAAAGAGCGGGCACAGGTAAATCACATCAGTAATCATGACATTTTGCTTCTGCGCAACTTGCGTTTTGCCCGAAACTGAGGGAAATAGAAACCCACGTGCATATTCACCCAGGCTGTGTTACACACTAGTACCGGTAATTTGCTGCAATGGACATCTTCATAATATTCTCCCCATAGCTAAAATATGAACATCAGCATCTCCTTGAAAAGTACATCAGCACCACATTTTTCTAATTTTTCTAATACGTCAGTAACTAGCACAAGGTTCACTGAAGTAAATTCCATTAGAATGGTGCTGTTCCATTGAAGCCGGGGTCTCAATCTCGAGGGCCACCAGTGTTGGGTTCCAGGCAAAGTCAGGCCGGATCGCATCAAATATTCTAACATTCTCAAATATCATTTTTTTCTACAAGAAATAAAATCAACAGACAAGATAATAACTACTACGAAATAATAAGAACATAAATCAATCAGTTTTAAGTAAATGATAAAAATAGGGAACACAAGAAAGCAGAAACAGTATGTGAGTAGAAAAAACGTATTAGTCAGTAGTTTATGTACATGTATTTCGTCTTTTTTTCTTACCCCTCTTGTCTCTCTCTCTCTCTCTCTCACACTCTATCTGGGTCACTCCCCCTGTGTCTATCTCTTTTTCTCTCGTGTAAGTGTCTCTCTCTCCCGTGTCTGTCTGTCTGTCTCTCTCTCTCTCTCTCTCTCTCTACCACGTGCCTGTCTCTCTCTCTGTCTCTCTCCCTCTCTCTGTCTCTCTATGTCTCTCTCCTCTGTGTCTGACTCCTTCTCTCTCTTGTGTGTCTCTCTCACTCTCCCTCGTGTCTGTCTCTATCCCGTCTTTGTCTCTCCCTCCTTTGCTTTGTCTCTCTTGCTCTGTTAACCCCCCCTCTCTCTCCTTCTCCCTGGCCTGTTACTTTCTCTCTCCCGTGTCTGTCCCTCTCACTTTCCCTCGAGTCTGCCACTCTCAGGTGTCCAACTCTTCCCCCATGCCTGTCCCTCTTTTTCCTTCTCTCTCTTTCTGCCTTGTCTCACTCACACTCTCTCCACTGTCTCTTTTTCTCTCCCCTAGTTAGGTCCCCTCTCTCTCACGATGTCTTTTCCCCTAAGTCTGTCCTTTTCTCTCTTCCATGTGTCCGTCCATCTTACTCTCTATCTCCGTGTCTGTCTCTCTCACTCTTTTTGTGTCTCTCTCTCTCTTTTTTTCTCTCTCCCCATGTCTGTCTCACATTCTCTCACATTTTCTTTCTCTCCCACGTGTCTGTCTATCCTGCTCTCTCTATTGCCGTGTTTGTCTCTCTATTCCCTGTGTCTCTCTTTTTCTCTCTCTCGTGTGTCTTTTGCTGTGCCTCTCCCCCCGTGTCTGTCTGTCTCTCTCTCTCTCTACCCTGTGCCTGTCTGTCCGTCTGTCTCTTTCCCTCTCTCCTCTCTGTGTCTGTCTCTCTTTCCCTCTCCTCATGTCTGTATGTCTCTTTTTCTCTACTCCTGTGTATGTTACTCTCGTTCTCTCGCCTCTGTGTCTGAATTCCTGTTTCTCCCCCGTGTCTTTCTCTTTTTGTCTTTTTGTGTCTCTCTGCCGCTCCCTCTCTCTGTTTCTCTCTCTCTCTCTCTTTACCTCTATGTCTGTCTTTGACTATTTTGCTCTGTTTTATGGTTTCTATGGGAGCGATCAGCCAAGTATACACATTTGAATAGCGTGTTTGAGATACACTTCAGACGGAACTAGAGTTTTGCAAGCACTGGTATTAATTAAACCTTTCTACTGAGACGGGGGCATCAAACTATCCCGTGGGCCACAAGTTGGAGACCCCTGTTGTGAAAAGAACCCAAAAAACCTTCAGTTTGACTTCCGTGTTGAAGATACTTGAAACGCAATGATAAATAAGCATTGCTAATTTGACTCGTTCTCTGTCCAGGCACTTGTTCGACTCCCCTCTCAAATATCACAGAGTGAGGAGGTGCTACGCTTCTTTGAGACAAAAGCAGAGGATTTAAACCCCCCTGTGGAGTGAGTATCCTATTATGTGCACCAATCGCATACACACTTTTATGTAAGATTCAGACCTTGGTTAAAGTGTTCATGTCAAAGTCAAATGGATAGCTGGGCCAAGTAAAAAAAATGACTACAAACCAAATGAAATGTAGACCTTTTTTCAAGCTAATTGGAGCTCCTGAAAACATAAGAAATTGAAATATCATTGAATAAATAAAGTAAGATTTTCTTATGGCTCAGTCAGAAATCTTTCATTTTCAGCAGGCACAAAAGGAAAAATTGCCAAATCTTGAACATTACGTGAAAGAAGCTGTTAATCCTTGTAGCTAATAGATAGATAGATAGATAAATACTTTATTCATCCCCGAAGGAAAATTCACATTTCCAGCAGCATCCCTTCGCTGAGAACAATACAATAATAAAGCAAAAAGAATACAATATACAAATACCCAGTGTGACGTGCAAATGCCCACTGTAGCGTGTTATATAGAATAACTAAATAGTGCTACACAGAATACATATTGCAATAAGATTCGGTAATATGCAATGTAGGTGGTGTGGTTTACTGTGGGCTTTTACTCTGCCGGGTAGAGTTAAAGAGCCTCATGGCATGAGGAAGAAAAGATCTCTTCAGTCTGTCCGTAGTACAAGACAGTGACAGCAGTCTGTCGCTGAAACTGCTCTTCTGTCTGGAGATAATGCTGTGTAGTGGATGCGATGGATTGTCCATGATTGACCGCAGCTTTTCCAGTGCCCGTCTCTCAGCTACTGTTGTTAGGCTGTCCAGCTCTTTGCCCACAACAGAGCTCGCTTTCCTAGCCAGTTTATTGAGACGAGAGGCATCCTTCTTCTTGACGCTGCCTCCCCAACACACTGTCGCATAGAAGAGGGCGCTCGCCACTACTACTATACTGTAATAATGTGCTAATTGCAGCTAACGACCTCTAAAGCCAGTGAGAGGGTCCGAGATGTCTGCTGCGAAAGCAACGCAAGTCGCTAATGTTGTCCTGGTTGACCACTAAAGCAATGCTGTCAGGAAACTGACCGGGAAGCAGGAAGTCGGAACTCAAATGCGTAGACGATCTGTCACTTTAATTAGGAAATAAAAGTTGTCCAACACACAAAAACAAAACAAAACAGGTTTAAAAGCGATCAAAATTACAAACTAGGCATTACTCAGATAAAATAGGCATGAACAGGTCTTCAACAAGGTAAAGCAATGGTCTGGCAACGGGCAGTCCCAAAAGGAGCGTTTAAGTACTCCAAAAGCAATCAGTCCAATGCGTCTCAGCCGGTGTCAAGGGGCAGGGCCAGCTCGGCGCCACGACAACCGTGCAGGACATGACAAATGCTAGACGATACAAATACTACAGCTATACGCTAAATGCTAAAACTAAATATGTGCTCACCCACTTAATATCGGGAAAAATAGGATTATTTATGTGTATTATTTTCCAGTTAGCTAGCCGTTGATATTCAGTCCCCATGACTAGCCTAGTGGATTTTTTTAAGAACAACTGGGCTAAATTTGTCAGGACCCAATTGCGTTACGTGACTCACAAGTTTTATTGAAGGAAAGAAGAAGGGCTGTTCGCTGTACGTGGGTGGAAAGTCGCTCTCGTACTCGGATTGTGATACGAACACGGAAGTGGACCTTCCGTAGCGAGCTATGGCGGTATCAGGGATGGAAAAACGGGTCAGTAGCCGGTACTGGGAGAGCAAGGTGTGGTCAGGGTCGGAAACGAGTCGTAAGCCAGAACGGGAGAGTAGATGTAGTCGGGGACAAAAAGAGGTCGTAAGCCGGGACGGGAGAGCAGACGAGGTCAGGATCAAAACCGGTCGTAGCCGGAGAGAGACGGGAGCAAAAACTGACAGGAGAAGACAAGACAGATGGGAGTCAGGCTCGAAAAAGGCTTGCCTAGTATACACAGAAGTTCGCAGACGGACTGACAACAGGGGACTGACAGGACAGGGTTCAAATAGTGACAGGGAGCCAATCAGAACCTGCGGCGGTTGGCGCCAAATGAGCGGGTACAGTTTAGTCACATCAGTAATCATGACAAAATTGACATCCCCCAACAATAAGAGTTGCAATTCTTTTACATTTTCTCAAGTATAATACAATAAATTGCAAAGAAATTAACCCCAAAACAACAATTCCTCAATCAATAAATGGATGGCCTTTGTTCTCAATAAACAAGGAGAACACAATTGGATTTAAAAGTATATAAACTAATGGAGAGATATTGTAAAGTGAAAGAAATACACAACAATTCTTGGTGTATGATACTATAATCTATCAATATAATTTCAAGGAGGCAGCACGGCGGCGCAGTGGTTAGCGCATGCGTGGGTTCAAATCCAGCTCCAGACTTCCTGTGTGGAGTTTGTATGTTCTCCCCGTGCTTGCGTGGGTTTCCTCCGGGCACTCCGGTTTCCTCCCACATTCCAAATACATGCATTTCAGGTGGATTGGCCGGTCCAAATTGTCCCTAGGTGTGAATGAGCGAGCGAGTAGTCTGTCCCTGTGTGCCCTGCGATTGGCTGGCAACCAGTTCAGGGTGTCCCCTGCCCACTGCCCGATGATTGCTGGGATGGGCTCCAGCACCCCTGCGACCCTACTGATGATAAGCGGTGTAGCTAATGAGATGAGATCATTTCAAGGGCTGTAAAAAACACCTTCACACAGGCCTAATCCGACCCTCGGGCCTTGACCTAGGTGATTTATGCGGTGGCACAGCTCACTGTTCAGATGGTAGATTCTGTGGAAAAGGTAACTTTAGTCCATTACCGTCCCAATCTTTATTTGTCAAAGCTCAATAATGGTGTGTAAAGTTTGAAGGGGAAGAGTTGAGGCATATCAGGATGTAAGACATTTCTCATAGCAGCATATCATCCCTTTGGGGATCTTTTAATTGGTCGCCCTCTGCTCTCCTAACTCCAATGCCAATATCACGCTGTTTCGAAAATGTTCCCGTTTGCGCTCCAGGCTGGGCCAAGTACTCTTTTACAACCTCAGCTTGTGTCCTGTCGGCCTTTTGATTCCCTTGACCGCCTCCGTAGTGCAATACATGTTCTCGCTAACTTCCCCTTCCATTTTCTGTCAAATTTTTCAGAGGAGACAGGCAGGGTAAGAAATACGTATGAAATCGTTTTAAAATATGTGTAGCTTCTCAACTAGAGATCTAGTCAAGTCAAGCCATGTTTATTTGTATAGCCCTTAATCACAAAGAGTCTCAAAGGGCTGCACGGACCACAGATTATTGCAAACCACAGACTATTATGACCTCATCCCCTGATCTAAAACCTACATCAGGGCAAATAATACAAAGATATTGTCAACATAAAATATAGGTTATTCATATGCTATAGTGTGTTTTAAGTTTAGATTTAAACATTTCCACTGAGGTTGCAGATCGAATTTTAGGGCGAAGAGCATTCCACAGCACCGGGGCCCGAATGGAGAACGCTATAGAACCAGCGGATCTCTACTTGGCTCTTGGGATCAATAGTAGACCAGCATTTTCAGAGCGAAGGCTCCGGACCGAAACATGGGGGGAAATTAAATCTGAATGTTATGAGGGAGCAAGTCCATGCATGATTTTGTATAATACTAACATAACCTTAAAATCACTTCTTAAGCTAACAGGGAGCCAATGCAGGTTAGCTAAAATCAGGGTAATGTGATCAAACTTTATTGTCTTAGTTAAAAGCCTCGCTGCAGCATTTTGTACCAGCTGAAGGCTCTTGAGTGCATGACAGTAATCGAGACGGGAGGTAACGAACGCATGAATTATAATCTCCGCATCCGACTGAGACAACATAGGGCGAATTTTAGTGATGTTGCGAAGATGGCAAAAAAGCTGTTCTAGGAATATTCTTCACCTGTGTTTGAAAGGACAGATCGGGGTCAAATATGACACCTACATTTTTGACTGAGTCACTCTGGGTGATATTACATTTGTCAATGTTCATAAACGTTTTTGAGAACAAGTCCCGGCATTTAGATGGACCAATAAATAACATTTCGGTCTTTTCAGAATTAAGGCGCAAGAAGTTAGTCAGTGAGGCAGGCCTCTAAATTTCCACAGTTTAGTGTGGCAGATTCCTCCATCGGAAGATATAGTTGAGTGTCATCTGCGTAGCAATGGAAACTGATATTATTTTTACGAATAATATCACCTAATGGAAGCATGTTAATGCTGAAAAGAAGGTGGCCAAGTACTGAACCCTACGGAACACCACAGTTAACACTAAAGGGCTCAGATGTCATTTCACCATATTTAACAAAGTGCGTCCTATCTGAGAGGTAGGATCTGAACCATAAGAGCATGTAGTTGTTATGTTCTAGCAAAATTATTTTTTATCAGTGGTTGGCTGATACTTCCAATAACTGAGCTGGTAATAACATAGTAACAACATATTAATAACATGACACGTTTTTATTTGAGAAATGCATATTACTCTGGGTGACCTTTGTGCTAATTAGTAAGAGAAAGCAGTTCTCTGTATATAAAAGGTTGGAGAACCCTGATCTTGAGTAACTACACACACAATTTAACCTCAATTTATTTAATGTTCGTTTGTATTTTAATACTGGAACACACTCAAATATTCAAGGAAACTCGTTTACGACAAAACACAACACGTTGGACAAACAAATTTGAGGTACATAGGGGAAACGTAGGATGTGGAAAACAAAGAGTGGAAAACTGTGCAATGCATTTCCAGTTTTTCTCTAGGCATATGTATTTTAATAATAATTTTACAAAAAACATTATCAAAATTCACCACACCTTTACTGTAAAGCCTCACATTTGCTCCAATGTTTTTTTTTGAGTTTATCGTTCTTGTATAAACCACATCTCCCTCCCAACTTATGAATGATATAGGTTCCGGATGATCTTTCGTAAGGTGAATTTGTTCGTAAGTGCTATATTTTGTATGTTTAAGGTTTATATAAGTATGTTTTAGGCTTGTTTAAGTAACCTGTATTGTTTTGTACTGAAAAATAAACGTTTCCTAAAATAATATGCTCTATAAAGATAAATAAAGTGAAGTTTAACTTACTTTTGGAAGATGGTCTTCAAGAGTTAGGCAACTTCCTCCTCTGTGGTAGAAAGTGGGTGAAAAAAAACGATCCAACCATATTTTTCAACCGCATCAATCTTTCTTTCATTTTAATGAAATGGCTCGCCTACTCTTTACACTTTACACCAACCATATTGAACGGATGCATGAGATATTAAACAATAAGAATGTCACAGTTGTTAGCGTGCTAGATATACAGTGCAGTGTGTTCACATCACACACGAATTAGAAGTAGTAACCGGATTTCTTCTTTGGGGTGGATGCTGGGTGACCTCTCACAGTGCCACGCGGCGGAAAGAAGCACTACAGTACTGTCCTCTACTTGGAAAAATGTGCACACAATACAAAATCTAACTAACAGCAATGTCTGGATATTTTTCGACATCCCAAACAAAATGTTCATATGTACCGTTATGCGTAAGTCGATTGGTAGTAAGTAGCGTCTGTAGTTGCAAATTCGGCTTTGATGCAAGTATATACAGTAGGGAGAATATTTACATGAGGAGAAATTCAGCGCCCTTGTACTCTGTGCTTAAGGCAGTGCCACCAAAACTCTAATGAGGGTTATTTTTTTGGTAAATATGAACTCTTTAGGGTTTGCCTTCACTGAATCGAAGGATTTATGTGACAACGTAAGTGGAGCAAGAGTACTCAACTATCAGAGGACACTATAACTCAGGGGTCGATGACCATTTTGACTCAAAAACCTACAAGAAGCAAAATATATGTATTTTTAGAACCACACCATATAAGTTAAGACAAAATTCAACCAAACCACCGCAATCCAGACAAAAGCACACGTTTTTTTCACTGCATTGATGATTTGATAAAATCTATGAAATAACAATCACGCCAGAGCCCCTGTCCCATATCAACAAATGCAACACTTAAAATTCTTCTCTCTCCCGCAGTTCCTTAAGATCATTGAGGCTCATTTCGACCATCATTTTGACCGTTTTAAAACAAGGTACTAGCAGAGTTCTTTTGTAAAAATGTCACAAAATACTGCAAACGAGAAGGAGACTGATGTAGGGGAGTGGCTCTGTATCCAGACGTCTGCCCACCCATACAGCTTACCCAATCAAATTGCTCTTGAGGCTTGTCTGACATTTTCAGGTGTTTACAGTTAAATCTGTGTGTTTTCATCATGAAATGTCTCAACTATGAACATACCTTATTTAATCAGCTTCTATATAAAGGATTCCTTAGAGATTCACACCCAAAACGTGGTCTGTTGGTCTAAGACCCTAAGTGTAAATTGGAGTTGAATCGTTTTCGAACAAAGTAACTGCTGTGTTGCTTTGGCTTTGCACACTTAAAACCGGAAAGTCACAGAGAAAAATACTACAACCCCAAGTTTATCTCTGAGCCATATGTACTTATGAACAGAGCAATATCTGGAATTGCGATCCTTGCGATAACTAATTGTATGAATTTATAAAGTTAGTGTAGTAGGGACAGTAAAGTCCCACAATTTTACCAATAAAGCTTTACAGTACTGTCACGAAGAAAAGCAATTGCTTTCCAGCAATGTGGTTCTCAGTCCAAAACACAAAATTTCAGTCACTTTGTTCTTCCCCTCCTTCCACTTACTCAATTATGTTGTTTAGAATTACAATGAGACAGTCTTAGTATGACATAGTCTTAGTCTGACTTCCCTGCTCCTTTTTATCTTTCTTCTTCCATCATCCTCTTGATTCGTCTATCTGCTCCTCTCCATCTGCTGTAAGTAGCATAGAGGCGACAGACCCTCCCACCTTAATGGATAAGCCGTTTCGTTCCCCATGCTGGGAGGGATCAATAGCACCTACCCGGAGGCACTGTGGTAAACATATGAGGAGTGTCCAGCATGGCAATGATGGGGTTAAACACTTAAAGCATGTGGTCAGTGGAGCTTGAGACCAGTTGGCCAGCAAATGTCTGTAAGCATGCACTGTCATGTGAACACATTTATTGATCCATTGGAATCTGAGATTATGCAGGACCATTGAAGTGACAGTGATTTGGTTTTGTCTGATGAGAACGCACTCTGAGCTGGGCATTAATCTTCAAACTTATCTCAGCAGTTTTCACAACATGTTCCTTGTTTTTTTATAATAATGTGTTGTTTATTGGTTTCCAACACTATTTTCATATTTGCAAATTTATTTTTAAAACTTGGAAGCAAATTGGCCCAGCATTGCCAGGGCCAGTGTTCCCTCTAAGCTCCGTGCGTGCGCAGTTGCGCACTGCTCGACTTAAGTCAAAGTTACAGTGCATGAGGGTAAAAATACACGGGTTCCCCTGACGTTGTGTCCTAAATGCAGTATTTTGAAGTCGAGTCGAAGTAGAACGAAGTTGAGTAAAGTTAGTAGAGTTTGTCGAGAACCGGCTTCTTCGGCTCGGCTCAATAAAAGGAACCGGCTCTTTCGGGCCCTAAACGGCTCTTCGGGTTGTTTTTGCTTCTTTCATCCCAACATGACCGACTATAATGTAAAATTATGCACAAAATGACTTAAAGGATGGGGGAGTGGAAAACAAAGGAAAAAGTTATACCAAAACGAAAAAGTAGTGAAAAGCTGAGAATAAAAGAAACAAAAGGAAGAGAAAAAAAGAAGGAAAAATTTAGGAAAAAGCCAGAAAAAAAGAAAAGAAAGAAATGTAGAAAAAAAGTAAATAGATAACAAAAAGAAAAAAGTAACAGCTCGGAAAAAATAAACATAATGAGATTTTTTTTAAAGGAATTTAAAAAATAGTAGGAAAAAAACATGGAAAAAAGAAGAAAAAGTTTGTGTTGCATTCAAATAATTAATAATATTAATTATATAGAATGAGATTAAGTACAGTTCTCTATCTTACAACAACCGGCTAAATAAGCCCCCAAAAATGTTAATATTATGTGACAAAATATGTCACGAAATAAAAAGAAATTGATATCTTTTAAAAGAATTGTAAGAACAAACGACGTTTGTAGGCCCTGCAACCTTTGCAATAGTACATGAGTCAATTCATTCAAAAGAGAAAAATAATTTGGCATTGCCGGAAACTCAGCAAAATGTAACTTGATGTCTGTCCAGTTTTGGACATGTTTGATAATTAATTATCTTGCCACATTTGGGATTATGGTTGCTCACTGTTGTTTCAAGCGTTGCTCATGCTCACCGACTTTGTGTGAACGCTCAGACCCGTAAGGAAAATTAGATGGAACATTGGCCAGGGCCCATAGAAGATTTGATTCAGTTGCTTGGAGTAGACTGTGGTTGGAATCTGCAGTACCCAATCTAGTTGCCAGAGTGCGGTAGAGACCCTTTGAAAGCAGACTACATGAAAGCAGACATGTATCTATTTTTTGGGGTATTTGGGGGTGATTTGACACAAAAATCTAGCTAAAGACATTGGTGGAGGCGTAGAGTACAATTGTGTAAAGTTTCATGAAATTTGGTTCAGCCAATTTGGAGCCCATAAGTCACGTACAAACACAGGTACAAACTAGGACTTATAAAGTATTTTAAAATGTAAATAGATTTTTGGGTGAAAAACAAGGTAGTGCTGTCCCACCAAAATATGTTTTCAACATACATAGAGACAGAAAGTAGTTCTTTGAATGGACGTTGCAAAAGTTTAGCACAGTAAGTGAGGCGACTTCAGTTTTTTGCAGACCACCGTCCTCAGAGACAAAACCTTTTTTTCTTAATTTTTTAAAAAAATGCATTTTTGTTTGTTTAGCATCTCCACATCGTTTTAGTATAAATTTTTATCTCCCGCGAGCAAAGGGGGTGATGAGGTTTTCATCTGGGATCTGAGTATGTATACAGTATACACATAAACACTGGGCATATATATATATAATATATATATATATATATATATATATATATATATATATATATATATATATATATATATATATATATATAATCCTATCTATCTTCCTCGCAAATTATGGTGAATTGTTGAACACTCACGATCTTCATCCATTGTACCCGTTCACTGCCTGCTATGAATAACAATTCTACAATTGACCTTGGTGCGTGCCTCTGGGAAAGAGATTCTGTAAAATCATCAGATTAATTCCTTGTGTTTTTGATCAGAATTTTGACACTTATGAAAACAAAAAGTACCAAAATATTGAAATTATGTTCATCATACATTTAAAAAATCTAAATTAATTTGGATAAAATGTCTTTAATTTTTAACTCCAAAAATTCATCACACACATATTCCTTAATTTTGGACTGCAAGCAGCTACTTTTTTGATACATTTTAAAAACTGCGGTTTTAAATACGGTGTGGATTATTATTATTATTAATTTTTTTCCGGTGGCGGCAGTGATGATAATGGATAACTGCTCTTTTCCACAACTCAACTTTTACAACACATTTTGAGATAAATTAGTCCATAAATTTGCCAACAGTATTTAACAGGAGCAAAACAGGGGTTTTTACAGTCCTTAGGGCGCTGGGCGGCATTAGCTCAAGAGGTAGAGCGCTCATCTTGGGATCAAGAGATCGCAGGTTCGAATCCCGGCTCCTCCGTGTTACATGTCGAAGTGGCTAAGACACTGAACCTAATGCCCCCAATAAGCAGGTTGGCGCCTTGGCGCTATTGGTGTGTGAGTGTGTGTGAATGGGTAAATGTGAAGCACATTGTAAAGCGCTTTGGTAAGTCTTCATTGACTTGAAAAGCGCTACTTAAATGCATATAATTGCATTTCATATATTCAATCTTTACAACATACTCACAATATTTCAACTTGAATTAATGCATCCGTAAACATGGAAGTTAACCATCACAAAAGCTACGATTTTCTCTCTGTATCATCGCTGTAAGGTTGCTTGAGTTTCCTGAGGAACGATGAAATGGGATGCAATATGGCACCATTATTCACAGCGTGGTTACCCTGGCACGGTCGTTTAGAAATATAGGGCTCACATTTTGCACGACTCTTTGCTCATTCACGTTTTATTTCGGTGCAGTGGTAAATATGTTTTCATCTCTATCGTTGACATCTTGAAGTCCAGTCAAGTCAAGTCAAATTTGAGACCTTGAGAAGGGACCTCACAAGTGGTATCCCCCTTTCAGGATGACCAGGGTGAATTACATTTAGCATTACAGTACATAAACATAGTAAACACTAGGTAACATGTTGAAAATGTGTCCGATAAGTGCATGACAGCAGCGACGCCCCCAGCCTGTAAACTAGTCCAGAAAGTCTATGACGGCCACGACGCAGCTTCCCATCTCTGCCAGCTGGTCCATGCAGGCGTTCACATGCTTCAGGTCAAACGCTGGTCAAGTCAATTTTATTTGTATAGCCCTTAATCACAAAGAGTCTCAAAGGGCTTCACAGGTTATTACACAGGCTTTTTTTTCAGACTATTATTACACCATCCCATGATCTGGAACCAACATGAGGGCAAGGAAAAACTCAAAAACCTCAACATGAGGAAAATGAAGTAACCTTGAGAAGGGGGACCGCACATGTGGCATGCCCCTTTCAGGATTACCAGACAGCAAAGGTTTTTTGGTTTGGTTTGAACAATTTTATTGACACTATTAACAGCAAATAAACAATGTGAGGTTTGAACAATTTTTCTCGGCAATTTTAACAGCACTTAAGCATATTCACAATTTCGTTATATCTGACAATATGCTGTTTTAACAATTTTTTCTGACATTTTTGACACAATTTCATTATATCATATCCCAACAATATGAGTTTTTATCGACACTTTTAACAGCAATTAAATACATTCACAATTTCACTATATCATATTATAACAATATGAGGTTTGAACAATTTTTATCGACACTTTTAACAGCAGTTAACCAATGTGTAAAGGGCAATACTATTGTGCAAGGGCATAGCTCTATCTTCTCAAGTGGGATTCCATCCCACCCTCCCAAGCAGCATCCTCCAGTCCTCTGCCCGGGATGCTCAGATGGGTCCTCTCCCTTCTTACTTCTACCTTCCACAACCACCCGAATAACCAGGCCGTTGCTGCCGGGACCCCCACAGTGGAGCTCCGGTTCCCTCCTCCGGGTGGGTGCAGACGATTTCTCTTTATGGCTGCGACCTAGGCTTGCCGCTCGCAGATTGTATGGTATCTGCAGCCATTCGGAGCACAGCCACGGGGGGGATTTGCCTGCACCTCCTTACCAGCAGGTTTCTGGAGGTCCAGATGGCGTCGTTGATGGCGGCGAGAGTGAGCCATTCCTTGACAAAGTCGTTCTGTGACCTTTTCGACCGACTCACCCCGTAAAGCACGTACGTGCGTCAGGGACCTCCCCTGCTGGCATGTCAGGGAATTTTCCTAGGTAGCCCGCCATTGCCCACAGGTCCTCGGCAGCGCTGCACTCACAAAAAAGGTGCCTCACCGACTCCAGGACGCCACAGCCATGTTGCAATCACAAATAATACAGAAATATTGTCCAAGAAAAGTATAGGTTATTCATATGCTATAGAGTAGTGCTGTAGAAAATAAACTTGCATTTGTAGAACAGATTTGCATACATTTAGAAAGAAATGTAGAAAGACTTGCCTACAGTTGGGAGAAATGTTGCTTACATCTCGGGAAGGTCTCGGCGGACGAATTAGTATAAACAATCCTCCTTAAGGGAGGACAAGAGATAACGGCAAAGGGCAAGGTGACATAAACTTAAAAACACTTCCAAATAAGGACAGAACCCTGGGCATGTACACGTGAAAGGGTGTAGCGTGAAAAGGGACGGGGCCAAACCGGGCTCTATTGAAACTATAAAGACGCACGCATATCTGAGATTCGCTGAGTTTCTTGTTGAAATTGTGTATCAATAAAAAAGAACTCCCTCTTACGTCATTTGATTCCTGCATTCTTTGAACACGTATGAGACGATTCAACAAATTGGTCTTATCTTCATCATTAGAAGTGTGTTTTTAGCTTAGGTTTAAACATTTCCACTGAGGTTGAAGAACGGATCTCAGGGGGAAGAGCATTCCACAGCACCGGTGCCCGGATGAAGAACGCTCTTGAACCAAGTCAAGTCAAGTCAAGTCAAGTCAAATTTATTTATATAGCCCTTAATCACAAAAATGTCTCAAAGGACTGCACAGGATTACAGTTACAAAATTACACAATTACCTCATCTTAAACCAGCAAACCAGCATGCGGGCAAGGAAAAACTCAAAAACCTCAGTGTGAGGAGAAAAGAGAAACCTTGAGAAAGGACCTCACATGTGGTAATCCCCCTTCCAGGATTGAACAGGGTGAATTACAATTAGCATTACTGTACACAGAATAGTAAACACTAGGTAAGATGTTGAAAATGTCCAGAAAGAGCATGACATCAACGACGACGCCAGCTGGTAAATGCAGGGGTTGACATGCTGCAGGTCAGACCCCGGTCCGTTGACCCATCCCAGATCATCCTTCTCCTTCGTATCAGCCAGGCAGGCCTCAGAAAAAGACAGGACAAAACAGAATACAAGGTGGGCATCAATCATATGCTTTGGAATAGAAGTGTGTCTTAAGCCTCAATTTAAAAACTTCCGTTGAGGTTGCAGATCTTATCTCCAGAGGCAGGGCGTTCCACAACACCGGGGCCCGGATGGAGAACGCTCTCGAGCCCGCAGACTTCTTGGCTCTCGGAGTCACAAGTAGACCGGCATTTTCCGAGCGCAGACTCCGTGCAGGAACATAGGGGGAAATCAAATCGGAGAGATAAGAGGGTGCAAGCCCATGCAAACATTTATATGTTAATAAGAGAACCTTAAAGTCACATCTTAAGTGGACTGGGAGCCAGTGCAAGTTGGCCAATACAGGTGTAATATGCTCAAACTTTTTAGTCTTAGTCAAAAGTCTAGCTGCCGCATTCTGAACCAGCTGCAAACTTTTAATGCTAGACATCGGGAGACCAGAAAGCAATACATTACAGTAATCAAGCCGAGAAGTAATAAACGCATGAATTAAAATCTCTGCATCTGATTGGGACAGTATTGAACGAATCTTCGCAATATTACGGAGGTGGTAGAAAGCTATTCTAGTAATATTTTTCACATGTAACTGAAACGACAGGTTAGGATCAAATATAACACCTAGATTTTTGACCGAGTCACTATGGGTGATATTACATTTGTCTAGGTTCAGGGTAATGTTTGAAAACAAATGACGACAGTGAGCTGGACCAATAATCAACATTTCAGTTTTTTCTGGGTTAAGGCGTAAAAAATTATTTGACATCCATCTTTGAATCTCAGTAAGGCAATCCTCCAGATTTCTAAAACTTAAATGTCCAGTTTTTTCCAGTGGCACATACAGTTGAGTGTCATCTGCATAGCAATGGAAACTAATATTATACTTGCGGATAATGTCACCAAGCGGGATCATATAAATACTAAAAAGAAGGGGGCCAAGTACAGAGCCTTGAGGAACACCACAAGGGACATTAGATTGTTTAGAGGTCATATTGCCATAGTTAACACATTGCATCCTGTCTGACAGGTAGGACCTAAACCACGAGAGTACAGTTCCTGAGATACCAATGCGTTCTAGACGAATCAATAATATGTTGTGGTCGACCGTATCAAAAGCAGCGCTGAGATCCAGCAGCAGTAACATTGATGAGGCACCAGAATCTATTGTTAAAAGGAGATCATTGGTTACTTTTGCAAGGGCTGTCTCAGTAGAATGATTTGCTCTAAATGCTGACTGGACAGTTTCAAAAAGGTTATTTTCTGACATGAAGTCATTTAGCTGCTGTGCAACGACCTTTTCAAGTAATTTCGCAAGAAATGGCAGATTTGACACTGGCCTATAATTACCTAGGCTTTCTGGGTCAAGGTTAGGTCGCTTAAGCGTGGGTTTAATGACGGCAGACTTGAAGGCTACAGGAACAATACCCGAGGATAGCGATATATTAATAATATTTAAAACTGATGGTCCTAAGATCTCAAACAGATCCTTCACCAGTGAAGCTGGAAACGGATCAAGCAGGCACGTAGTTTGTTTGGCCCTACTGACCATCTGTGTTAGATTATCAAGGGACAATTCATTGAAACTGGAGAATGTTTCTAAACAACCGCTGACACAGTCCATACCTAGCACCTCCACATCTTTGATATAGGAGGAGGAAACAGAGCGTTCTTTTAAAATTTCATTCCTGATTAGTTGAATCTTTTTATTAAAAAATTCCATAATGTCATTAGCAGAATGAGTGCAACCATTTGGGTTAAGTTGTTGTCTGGTAAGTTTCGCCACTGTGTCAAATAAAATTTTTGGATTATTCTTATGTTCAACAATAATCTTAGAAAAATACGAAGCTTTAGCTGAGGCAAGAGCTACTTTATATTTCAGCAAACTGTCACACCAGGCCAGTCGAAAAACCTCCAGCTTAGTAGTGCGCCATTTTCGTTCAATTTTTCTGCAACTTTGTTTGAGTAACCTAGTTTCTTCAGTAAACCAAAGTGTAGTCTTCTTGGGTCGGAATTTATACTTTAGGGGCGCCACAGAATCAAGAACATTTACCAAAGCAGTATTGAAGTTGTTTGTAAGTGAGTCAACAGACCCAGTGTACGAAGGGAAGGCTGCAGTTACCATAGGTAATAATTCTTTTAAGGCTAACACCGTTTTAGGGCGGATATTGCGACTGCTAAAGCCTATATTTTCCTTATCACAGTAAACATTAAACAACACCTCACATTTAACAAAATAGTGATCAGAGATGGCATTAGGATACGGTAACACTGTAACATTTGAGGCTACTACGCCACGGGTCAGGACAAGATCTAGAGTGTTCCCATCTTTATGAGTTGGCACATCAACTATTTGATTGAAACCAAATGTATCCATCAGTGACTTAAATGCAATTGCAAGTGAATTTGATGGGGAGTTTATGTGAACATTAAAATCACCAATAATTACAACATTGTCCGCATACGTAACTAAGTCTGATAACAAATCAGAAAATTCTTCCAAAAAATTTGAGTATGGTCCAGGTGGGCGATACACAACAACTACATAAATTGGTGTTGACATTAAGGACCTCATAACAAGTGCTTCAAACGTTTTAAAACTAGTAGGGGTATTAGAAGTAAATTTCAACCTATTTTCCGATATAAGAGCAACACCTCCACCTTTTTTGCATGGTCGTGCCAAGTGCGCACTCACAAAGTTAGGGGGAGAAGCCTCATTTAACACTACAAACTCATTTGGTTTCAACCAGGTCTCACAAAGGCCAATAAGGTTAAGATTGTGTTCATTAATAAGGTCATTAACAAGTAAAGCTTTGGAGGCTAGTGATCTAATATTAAGAAGGCCAAGCTTCAGCACTGTGGACTGAGCTGAAACCTTTCGCGAGTTTTGCACCTTAGTGGTAACCACCACAGGATTCGACTGCCGGTCCCGGGTCTTGTGCCTTGCATGACGGCAGATGCGGCCCGAATTCCATACCACAGGAATATTGTTGACCGGTGGAGTAGCAGGATGACTATTGGTAGAAAATAATGTTATTTCTTCTCCCTCCTCACCTAACAAGGGAGAAACAGAGGTAAGAGGCACAGAAGAAGATGCTATAGAATAGTATAGATCAGGGTGTATGGTGCAGTCAGTAGAACACTCTAAACTAGAAAAACTATGTGAATTGCATGAATCTAGCATAGCGCTAGTTAGCTCTAGCGTTACAGACTCCACACCCATGGTAACAGGTTCACTAATCACCTGTGACCTGGCCTGCACTAGTGTATCCTGTCATGGAAGGCTTAAACAGTAATCTATATTTTTAGAAAGAGTGAGAGCGCCTTCCCAGTTAGGGTGAAGGCCGTCTCTCCTCAGCAGGTCAGGTCGGCCCCAGAAATCAGGCCAGTTATCCACAAACCTAAATCCCTTCTGATTGCAAAAACTTGCCAGCCATCGGTTTAGCGAGACTAGTCTGCTAAACCTCTCATCATTGCCTCTCGCAGGCAAGGGGCCAGAGACAATTACTCGATGCCGACTCATCTTTCTGGCGAGATTACAGGTCCTAGCAATATTTTTCTTTGTAATCTCAGATTGTCTCATTCTAGTATCATTGGAGCCGACGTGAATGACTATATCGGTGTAGCTAGCCCTGTCCTGGTGTCTAGGTTTGCTCGTCAGCTCCCTCAAATTAGCCTCAATGTCAGCGGAACACTTCTTGGTTCTTGGGATCACCAGAAGACCGACATTCTCAGAACGAAGGCTTCGGACCGGAACATAGGGGGAAATCAGATCTGAAAGATATTAGGGAGCAAGTCCATGTATGATTTTGTATAATACTAAGAGGTCCGCTGACTCATCTCCAATCGTCCTTCTCCTTCATGTCACCACTAGGCAGGCAGTTGGAAAAAGACAGGACAATACAGACTATGAGGTGGGCATCAATCATAAGCTTTGGAATAGAAGTGTGTTTTAAGCCTTGATTTAAAAACTTCCGATGAAGAGTTAAGAGTTAAGACGTAAACTACTCGGTGCAGATGTGAAAAATGACACAGCTGAAAATGGCATCGGCGCTAAATTCCCGGTGTGGTTGGCGCCCAGTGGGCGCTGTGTTTAACATGTAAGAAATGGACGTGAGTTAGTTCCTTTTTTAGGCTTAACATTTAGTGCGGATTGTTGAAAGATGAATCTGGAGCGCTCTGCAGTACGGTATTTACAGCATATAAGAATGCAAGGCTAACACATCAACCTTCCTTTTAGTCATCATCCTTCCGATCTCCTCTTTCTTCCACTCAGTCGCTTTACTTCCACATCCTCTCACATTTAATGACCCTATAATTAGGGTTTGCGAGACCTTTCGGTCTCCCGAAGACCGCGATTGACGTGGATGGATGGTGTTATGAGTGCACTGCAGGAAAGAGGTCTAAATATAATGGAAGCTAGAGCTCTTGTTGGTGATAGAAAGGAGTGGAGAGGTGTTGTGAAAGGATAGTGGGATTGTGGACGCGTTCTTAAGGATGGGCTGGGCACCCGTATGATGCGGCAGGGGTAAACCAGTGAAAGCTGTCGGGCCCTGCTGTTGAACAAAAGAATGTGTTGTGTCACCCTGACCCGAGTGACATGGCCGCTTTCTGGAGTCCCGTTTCATCTGGAGGGACAAAAGCATGACCAACTTGGGTGCCGAGGTGCCTAACTTGTTTGGGTGTTTGGGCAATTGGGTTGGCCATGGTCCAAAAAAATTTGTGTTTTTTTGTTTTTGTTTTTTTTTGTTTTTGTTTTGTTATTTATTTCCCCTTTATTTTCTTTGTTATTGTATGTGTGTGTCTTGCTGTCGGTCACCCCTCTTGAGGGATATGACCAAGGTAGATAAATAGATAGATAGATAGAAGAATGCAAGAATTATTGAACAGCAAGGCCTTTTCCGTTTTATCAAAGACAAGAATGCTTACTGTTCCTTGCCCATCTGTTTGATGTCACATGTCCAAGCCAGTTTGAGATGAATGGGGTGAGGCGAGAAGTCTTGTTCTGATCCCTATTTGCCCCGCTTTTCTGACAATGAAAGATTTTCTTGTTGCTAGCACACAAGGAAGGGAGGAGAGGTCATGACAAAGGGTCTATTCTTCTGCTGTGGACAGATGCATCAGATCATAGGGTGATGGATGAAGGATGTAGCGCAGGGGTCGGGAACGTACGACTCGCGAGCCAGATATGGTTCTTTTCATGAGTACATCTGACTTTGAGATAAAATGAGGGCCATAGTAATACATCTTCCAATTTTGGTGTATACAAACATACATACAACACAGAAAACCCAATGTTTTGTTTGAAATATATAGAGCGTCAACTACATTTTACACAGTGTTACACCAATTGACCCTGTTTGGAGATGTCATTATATATCGTATTAAATCGTATTAAACACACTATGCTCATTGTTGAGACACCGGATCATGAAAACTCTCAGAACAAACTGTGAACACCCAAAAAATACCAGCCAAGCACCCAGAGCAATGTAACTGACAAAGACCAATAGCAAAAAGGCATCATAGAGATTTATTCAGCGTGTAGGTAGATAGATAGATAGATAGATATATACTTTATTCGTCCCCGTAGGGAAATTCACACTTCCAGCAGTATCCTTGTGTTGAAAAATAAAATAATAAAATAAAGATATAGAATACAAAAATACCCAATATAAAGTTTTGCTATAGAGTATTTAAATAGTGCTACGGAAAATACACACTCTAATAAAAATTGGGTAATATGCAAATGTAGGGGTGGGGTTTAATGTAGGCTTTTACTCTCCAGGGTGGAGTTAAAGAGCCTCATGGCATGAGGAAGAAATTATCTCCTTAGTCTGTCCGTGGAACAAGACTGTGGTAGTAGTCTGTCGCAGAAGCTGCTCTTCTGTTTGGAGTGTGACCGCAAGTTTCAGATTTGTATGTTTTTGCGCATGCAAAATCTGATTTTGTTGATTTTGTATAATAGAGAAAGGTTGTAAGGATGGGCTAAAAACATCTTATTCCTTATTGTGCTGAGAAAACATTATAGAGTGGGGGCGCCATATCCCATGGGTCTGCAGTACAGAAAATTATGCTTATATTAAAGTTCCCGGTTCATGTTCATGGATCCCTTGACCACCTGCAGGTAGGCGCCTCGCATGGCTGTCACCTCTACCGGTGTGTTAGTGTGTGTGTGAATGAGTAAGTGTGAAGCACATTGTAAAGCAGTCTGGGAGGTCATCAGCGACTTAAGAAGTGCTAAATAAATGCAGACCATTTACCATTTGCCCGGGTTCTCTGGCACCACTTCCTGTAGTGTGCCTTGGACCAGTACCTATCCAGTTCCTCTCCAAATCGTTTCCTTACGTAGGCGTTCGCTCCCCCACATGAAACAGTTCTGGTTTCCATGGTTACCAGTAGCAGGAAATGCCTCTTGATCAGACTCAGATACAGCACCTTCATCATCTAGTCGCCATTTTTGTCGTTGTAAAGCGTCCTCCTGCGTGTGACAATACTGATTCATTCACGGATACCTTATTCACCTAGGTCGACGAGGCACCACTTCTGTGGTGTGTCTTGGCCTAGTGGCTCCGATCCCTCTCCAAACTATTTTTCAGGATAGGGTTTTGCTTCCCCACATGAAACAGATAGTATTGGTTTTTGTGGTTAACAGGAGCAGAAGCCTTCTGTTCTGATTCCAATACAGCAACTTCATCATCTGGTTGCTGTTGTTATTGGTGTTAAGCTTATTCTACACACTACACAGCATCATCTCCAAAAAGAATAGCAGCTTCAGCAGACTGCTGTCACAGTCTTGTTCCATGGACAGACTGAGGAGATCATTTCTTCCTCATGCCATGAGGCTCTTGAACTCCACCCGGGGGATTTAAAGCCCACATTAAAACCCTAAACCTACATTTGCATATAACCCTATTTTCATTACAGTGTGTATTTTCCGTCGCACTATTTAAATACTCTATATCAACATGTTATATTGGGTGTTTTTGTATTCTATCTCTTTTATTTTATTATTTTATTTTTCAACACAAGGATACTGCTGGTAGTGTGAATTTCCCTATGTGGATGAATAGAATCTATCCATCTATCTATCTATCTATCTATCTATCTATCTATCTATCTATCTATCTATCTATCTATCTATCTATCTATCTATCTATCTATCTATCTATCTATCTATCTATCTATCTATCTATCTATCTATCTATCTATCTATCTATCTATCTATCCCCCCTTTTCAGAGATGAGCCAGGCTTTGGCATTAACAGGTTTTTTAAATTCTAGTAAAATAAGAAGCATAATAAATAGTAAACAGATGCATATTTTGCAAATTTATTAGTAAACATATATACAACAATTACATCTATTTTACTTTCCTAAAGTTCAATATATCCCTGTAATATCAGAATACATATACACAAATAGGAGGCACTAAATAATACACACTGTCCCTTTAAAAAAAAAAAAAAAACTACTGACACTAGATCCTAAATCATTGGGAAATAACTTTTGTTACGGAATTTTGAATAGCATTGCATCACTTGCGGCTTTCTTATTTTTGTTAAAAGAACGATGTGGCGATGAATATGCTTTGCTTTTGTGACATATTAAAGGCTCTTTGTGACATAAATGACTTTGCCTTTTTTGCATATTTGTACGTATGATTTATGTATTTATTTTGTTTGTGTGAACCTTATTTTTAAGTTTGTTTTTTTTGACAAACATAATAATTTATAAAAAAAAAACATGCTTCTCTAAAAAACACAAATATTCCCTATTTGTAATCTATGGAAACCATAGCCTTTGTTGTGTTAATCCATCACCTTCAGTCTCACAAATGTAACTACTTTAATGGGATGGGATGGCTTCCTTGGGGGTACATTGAGGCTTTCCGTTGTGTTTTAGGGGGTCTTTAGAAAGAAAGGGTCAATGGACTGATATCAAGGTCTTTGCTTCTAAAATAAACTTCCTCCATCGCTTGACTCAATTATGAAGCCAGTGTCTGATAGGTGCCGTTGACGGAGCAAGAAGCATGCAGCCTTAGCAGAGCAAAAGGCAGTCTTGAGACTGTAATCCCATTATCAGCCATTAGGCAAGGCGTTTTAAACGGATCCTCCTTGTTTCTGTGGGTAGAGGTTGCCGTCTTTGACAGCAGGAGATGGAATATAGAAAGGAGCCGGTGGAGCCGCTCAGGGGTCACATGACTGATTGTGTACGTTACGATGAGGCTTGAAAGTCATCCCTCCCTCCTCTGGCCAGTTTTCAGTGTTTGTTGTGTATTTGTTTGCAAACTCAAGGGGCCAGCTTTTGCTGCTTGTAGTGACGGTGTGTATTTTTGTTGACCAAATCCTGTGACTAACCATGTCACTTTTGTGTTGCTTCTCCAGGGATTATGGCTCCAAGCGCAAGTCGGGTAAGTCACCTGTTTTAGCCTTTCTATTTTCCCTTTTTTGCATATTGTGTTAGTCATATTGCAGCTGAGTTTCTGATTATTGATTTAATTTGCACAGATCATGTTTTAGTACTTTTCTGGCTTATTTAAAATATTTTAGAGGCATTCTATTACCAAGGTATCGGCAGAAATTGGAGAAGGTACTCGGTAAACTGAACAAAATTTAACCTATTTTCTATAACCTGTCTCGCTGCTCAGCCAGTGCTCGGGCAATGATCCAACTGGTGAGCCTGTAAAGCAAGGTGAAAAGCTCTGATTTTTGGGAGTGGTAATTAAAAAAAATTGCATTACGGGATTTGAATGCATGTGCAATCCACTTTTGTCAATTTGTGGATTTGACAGACCACTATGCAGACCACGTAGCAATGTATGCGCTATCTGACTTGCACCAGACAATTCAGATTGCTAGGTGTGATTCAGTCTCAACTTGCGACCTACTAATAATGTATGAGAAAAGGATCGTCAAGTCAAGTCATGTTTATTTTCTATAGCCCTTTATCACAAGGGGTCTCAAAGGGCTGCATAGACCACAGATTATTGCAAACTGCAGACTATTATTACACCATCCCCTGATCTTAAACCTACATGAGGGCAAGGAAAAACTCAAACCTCAACATGATGACCAGGCAGCAACGGATGTTTCAATAACAAATTATACACAGATATTGTCAATGTGAAATATAGTGTTTTAAACCTAGATTTAAACAGTTCCACTGAGGTTGCAGATCGAATCTCAGTGCACGTGTGCGGTACAGTTCTAAGGTCTTGGGAACCTCCTGCGTGGGTTCAAATCCAGCTACCGGACTTACTGTGCGGAGTCTGTATGTTCTCCCCGTGCTTGTGTGGGTTTCCTCCGGGCACTCCGGTTTCCTCCCACATTCCAAAGACATGCATTTCAGGTGAATTGGCCCGTCCAAATTGTCCCTAGGTGTGACTGAGCGAGTGAGTTGTCTGTCCCCGTGTGCCCTGCGATTGGCTGGCAACCAGTTCAG
The DNA here is from genome assembly GCF_059441175.1 of Urocampus carinirostris. Lineage (NCBI taxonomy): Eukaryota > Metazoa > Chordata > Actinopteri > Syngnathiformes > Syngnathidae > Urocampus > Urocampus carinirostris. The sequence goes on from NC_142356.1 coordinate 11,631,977, forward strand.
GGTGTCCCCTGCCCACTGCCTGAAGATAGCTGGGATGGGCTCCAGCACTCCCGCGACCCTACTGAGGATAAGCGGTGCAGCTAATGAGATGAGAATGAGATGAAAAATACATAGCCTGATCTCATTTGCCCATTTTGGTTCTAATCTGGATTTTCTCGGTCACTGGTAGCAGACCACAACGTCATCGTAGATTGCGGAGAAAGAACTAAGAAAGATGCTGAAATAATTGTTTGGGTTGTTTGGTAAATGAGGGGCAGTACGGCAGCGCAGTGGTTAGCGCAGGTGCGGCACAGTTTTGAGATCATGGGATCGAACTTTCCTGTGTGGAGTTTGCATGTTCTCCGCGTGCTTGCGTGTGTTTCCTCCAAGTACTCCGGTTTCCACATTCCAAAAACATGGATGTCAGGTTAATTGGGTGGTCCAAATTGTCGCTAGGTGTGAATGAGTGAGTGACTTGTCTGTCTCTGTGTGCCCTGCGACTGGCTAACAACCAGTTCAGGGTGTCCCCTGCTCACAGCCCGAACATTGCTGGGATGGGCTCTAGCAATCCCGTGACCCTACTTAGGATGAGCTTTGCAGATAATTGGATTTCGTAACTAAAACAAATGTGCTAAAACAAATGATCTTTGTTTTCTGAATAATCTGTCTTACTGTGAATAAATAGCTTCCACATGTGTTTTTACGGTTTATTATCACTTACTAAGGGGTATTGCAACTAAAAAGAGCAATTGACTTAGTATGTGTTCAGGGTTGGGTAAGGTTACGTTAACTTGATTACTTTCAATTACTTTTGGATGACTCCAATACCAAATATGCTAATACAAGACAAAAGAAACTAAATATGAATCAAATGATGACTCACAACACGTGGTAAGCTTTCTCTCCTGGCTTTGATCTCTTTGATCTCCGGCAAAACTAACATAAAATGCGACAGAAACAAAATGAACATAAATCCAAACAGCTTGCTAACATCATTTTTGCCGTTCCATGTATTCCATTACTCCCCAATTTTAGTTTCTTTTGTCTTTTATTAAAATTACTAAAGGCTTGATGTTAAAGTAACCCTACCCAACCCTGAAAATGAAGAAATGTCAAATATTTCACTGTACTACCTCATAAGCAGATAATAAGTATATAAAAAGAAGAAAATAATACTTAGAATAAAAAAAGAATGATTTGCTTTATTTATGTTTTTATTTTTTACAGTGCAATCTTAAACCGCTTTGTTAAATAAATTATGTTATTAAATGTACTGTGTTACCTCATGAGTAGATAATTAGTACACAAAAAGTATATAAATATCTACTGCCACCTACTGATATGGATGACGATTACAGTTCCTCGTCTGAAGATTGCAAAAATAATGAATAATGGCCTGATTTTTTGGAAAGATAAAGTCGGGCAAATTCCAGTGGCACGCTAGACAAGGTCTCACGGCACTCTAGTGTGCCCCGGCACACTGGTTGAAAAACACTGGTCTAGTGATTACAAATCGGATTTGGGCTGAGTGTGTGTGTGAAGGGGTAATTGTAAAGCACTTTGGGAGGTCTTCAGTGACTTGAAAAGCGCTATATAAATGGAGAACTTTTGCCATTTACCATTACTTATTATTATCATCATCATTATTATTGTTATTTTTATTAAGGAATTCTGATTGAGCCAGGCCACAAGCATGTAGTCGGACATTAAACCTTTTTTTGTTCATGCATTCACTGTATGACTGATTCATCACTACCGTAAATTCCGGACTATAGAGCGCACCTGATTATAAGCCGCACCCACCACATTTTAAGAGGTAAACCGATTTTGTACATACATAAGCGGCACCTGTATATAAGCCGCATGCGCCCACATTTAAACATGTAACACAAACACAAAATTAACCCAAACCTGACTTCAAGTCCCGCGATTGAAACTAAATGTCCTTCATTAAAGTCCACAGTCCAAAAATCACAGCCGGCAAAATGAACGGAAAATGATACCGGTACTTAAGGTTTGATGCAGACCTGCAGAGTCTGGGTCCCGTTTAAAGTAATCCAAGGAAAAAAGTGAAAAAAGTTTCCTTGTCTGTCCCTCACCTTTAGCAGTCCCCACTTAAACTCTGCACCCCGCGTTTGTTCCGCCCCTCATTTTTCGTTCACACGTGCAAAACATATCGGAATAAGTGTCTAAAATAAATAACAATAAATAGATTACAAAAATTGAGTAGTGTCCACGTGTTTGCTACTTTGTTAATTGCATTTCCACCCACCATGCAAAGTTTGTTTGTATTTGTTTCTGGTTTCCTTTTAGGGAATTCGGTTAGTAGTTGATTGCCCACTTGTAACTTTGTTCATTGCATTTTCCATTTTGGTTTGGACATTTTCAGGTTGGATTTTGTTTGGACATTGTTTTGTGACCATTGTTTGTGTGTTACTTTGTTCCTGGTTTTGTTATTAAACAGTAAATACTGTACCATACTTATTATTTTAGCTCCTCTGCCTTAATTTCTCCTTCCCTTTTTTTAGGTTCACCTGCAAAATCTAACAATTTGTATGAAATCCATAAATGATGAGCAAGACGAATAAAACAAACCAACTGGGTTTGCTACTATTCACATGTTATTTTTGATAACTTTGGTTGAAGGGGCAGTATTCAATTTTGTCAAACGTTTTTGGCTGCTGGTTTGGTGCATAGAGCCTATTGTCAATCGTCACTGTGAATAATTGCACTATGACAGAGTGAGCAATAAAGGTGTTTTCACTTTAGTAGCTTGACAAACTTAACTTTGTCTCAAAATAAGAATAAACCTTTCAGGCTGTAATCCCATATCAAATGCTCTTGCCCTGTTGTTCTCTCTTTGTCTCTCATTGTTCGTCTGTCAACCCGCCGGCTCATCCATCCATCCATCCATCCATCCATCCATCCATCCATCCATCCATCCATCCATCCATCCATGTATCCAGGAATGCTCACCCAAAAATACAGATCCAACTAACCCTACACACAAAAAATAAATCACTCCCTCAAGTCTTCTGGACCAGCTCGGTGGCCTCTTTGTAGTTCTCTCTGGTAAGACTAACAACAAAGCAATCAAAGAGCTTTCTTTTCACTTTACAGAAAATACATTTTAGAATATCACAATACATTTTTACATCTTTACATTTTAACAAGATACTTTTAACAAGAGATCGTATAGTGGATTTTTAACGTTTACAATGAATTCAACATGTTTTTCTTTAGTCTGAATTTTAACCAACATCATCCTTTTTTAATGTATATGAGAAAATAGGAATAAAAACAATAATGAGTATAAAAATGGGTACAATTTACCTGCAAATGGATGAGTCACAACATTAGCTTTTTCTGCTGGGTCTGATCTCTTTGATCTCTACAAGGGGAATTAATATTTAGTAAAACAAACAAAACGAAAATAAACCTAAACAGCTTGACAATATCAATCACATTACTATGCATGGTGAGAGATTTGTCAGCTGGGGTTATAATGTTTAAAATTAACTTCTTTTGTGGAGCACCAAAAGATATGTCTTACCTTTGTAGTTCTCTCTGGTAAGACTAACAACAAACCCCGCCTCCTGGTCACATGTTAGAAGCCAAAACCAGACCCCACCCCATACCAGCAGATGGCACTGTTGGACTCAGCATTGCAGGACATTTACCCAAAACTATACACATATTTCAGCAGGAATTTCAATAAAACAAAAGTTATTATTACACCCGTTACATACACCCCCAGGTTGCTGGTTCAAGCCTCGGCAGGTGTTATGCCGAGAAATGCATCCCTGCCGAGATTTGCAACTGTAACCACTTTTACCTTGTTTTATCTCACTTTTATATCACTTTTCGGGAATGTAATGGTGAACACATAACCAAAACCACTTCGTCTTGCATTTGTTGGGAATGTAATACAAGTTAAAGCATTCCGTCTCTGTATTTGTTGTGAATGTAATCGAATGGTAATGCACACCGTATATAAATCACTTTTGAGAACTATTAATAATAATAATAATAATAATAATTTCCTTGTATTGTCATTCTGTGTAACAATGTACACAGAACGAAATGTCGATTGCACCTGACCCGTTGTAGCGAGCCGATGCAGCCGCAGCCAACAGAGGGCGCCGCCGACCACTTTTTAAGTCTTAGGAATGACTCGGCCGGGGCGCGAACCACCGACCTCCCAGTCTCAAAGCGGGCGCCTTACCATCTAGGCTACTGAGCTGGTATTATGCACTCTTATTATGCTGAAATAAGCTTTATAGTAACAGTTTCAATACGAGCGATTTGAACAGAAAAAGGCAAAATAAACATGCTACCTGCTCAAAAGTGATTTGTATACGGTGTGCATTACCGTTCGATTACATTCACAACAAATACAAACACGGAACCGTTTACGTTGTTTAAGCTGTTTAAATGAAAGAGTGTTGGATGTTGATTTTTGTGACTTTACCTTTCATTTCTAATTAATGTTACCTCGCAAGTGGAGGCTAGAGAACCTCACTTACAATGTGGCCTTTGGAGTTAATGAGCATGCACCATAAACCCTATTCGAAAATATTATTCGTATCCCGGACGAAATGAGTCCCAAAGAAGGCCCTGAGTATCCCTGAAAGCATGGCCAAAATGGTACACCCTTATCAGGTGAGTGGAGGGCACAGATAAGCCCCGAATCCGGGCAATGCGACCCCGCAAAATTGCCCCACCGATCATAGTGCTCTAATCGTCGGCTGAAATGAGTCCTAGATATTGCCTTATTTGAACCCTAACCCCGCCACCACAAGCTTTTCTAGAGCGCGTATGGGTCTTTCTAAGTACATCAGTGAAAATTTGTTTTCATGGCTTAGCCCGGAACATTTAACAACAGCCAAGCTAGAGCTTTGATCTCCATATTTAGAAGGTAAGCTTACACCCAACCAGTGTTCCCTCTAAGCTGCGCGCGTGCGCAATTGCGCACTGCTCGCACATTCTCAGCGCACAAGAAAATCTAGCCAGCGCACAAAAATGAGGGCTCAAAATTACTAATTAAGAAGCGACTTAGGTCAAAGTTACAGTGCATGAAGGTAAAAATACACAGGTTCCCCTGACGTTGTCTCCTAAATGCCGTATTTTGAAGTCGAGTCGAAGTAGAACGAAGTTGAGTAAAGTTAGTAGAGAACCGGCTTCTTTGGCTCGGTTCAATAAAAGGAACCGGCTCTTTCGGGTCCTAAACGGCTCTTCGGGTTGTTTTTGCTTCTTTAATCCCAACATGACCAAATATTATGTACAATTATGCACAACATGACTTAAAGGAAGCTGGGAATAGAACAAAGAAGAAAAAAATACCAAAATGAAAAAGTAGTGAAAAGCTGAGGAAAAAAAAAGAAACAAAAGGAAGAGAAAAAAAAGAAGGAAAATTTTAGAAAAAAAGCCAGAAAAAAAGAAAAGAAAGAAATATAGGAAAAAAGTAAACAGAGAACAAAAAGAAAAAAGTAACAAAAAAGTAGAAAAAAACACGGAAAAAAGAAGAAAAAGTTTGTGTTGCATTCAAATAATTTCTAATTATATCAAGTGAATCTTGTTGCCAACATTATACTTCCACTAAAAAATGTGATTATGTACAGTTCTGTATCTTACAACCGACTAAATAAGCCCCCAAAAATGTTAATATTATGCGACAAAATATATCAGGAAATAAAAAGAAATGGATATCTTGTGAAAGAATTGTAAGAGCAAATGACGTTTGTAGGCCATACAACCTTTGCAATAATACATGAGTCAATTCATTCAAAAGAGAAAAATAATTTTGTATTGCCGGAAACTCAGCAAAATGTAACTTGACGTCAAATTTTGGACATGTTTGATAATTAATTATCTTGCCACACTTGGGATTATGGTGGCTCACTGTTGTTTCAAGCGTTGCTCACCGACTTTGTGTGAACGCTCAGACCCGTAAGGAAAATTACAGGGAACATTGCACCCAACCAATATGGCCGCCTCACTCGGTTTTTCTGTATGTAGATTATGTGATAACCATCAATTTCTACCTCATATCTTTTGTGAAATAATCCTCTTTTCTTCTCTTTTATACCAATATCAAATTCCTGTATGTCAGGTTTATGGATGAGTTGAAAAAATGGCAGTGAATTCATCATTTAGAATTTATTAAATTAGAATTAATGGTAAAAACTTAACAAGTGTGTGACACGCATTTCAGCTTGACGTCCGAGCAGAGGGACGGAATAAATTGTATGATGAATCAAATTTGTTATAAAAGATTTTGGAAATGTAGATAGAGCCTGAGTGATGAGAACGGAGATGCTTTCTCTCACCATGTTCATTTTCTATACAATCTTGATTTGGACTGGTATATGGCTAAAGGGAGCATTTCTGTTGTATTAGTACCAGTATGCTTAACTTGTGCTCTACCATTTTACTGTCATCATCCCTCTGTCAGGCTGAATAATCGTTCTCTGCTTTTTTCCGTTCTCTTTTACATCTGCAGTATGGATGTACGGCATTACAGACGGCCCAAGGAAAGAGGCGTCAGGTAGCTTTGTGTGTCTTTGTCAAATCAGTACATTTGCATGAAACAATTAAGCATTCAGCTCCCCTTGTTATTACCGTAAATTCCGGACTATAGAGCGCACCCGATTATAAGCCGCACCCACCACATTTTAAGAGGGAAACCGATTTTGTACATACACAAGCCTCACCTGTATATAAGCCGCATGCGCCCACATTTAAACATGTAACACGAACACAAAATTAACCCAAACCCGACTTCAAGTCCCGCGATTGAAACTAAAAGTCCGTCATTAAAGTCCAGTTCAAAAATCACAGCCGGCAAAATGAACGGAAAACGATACCGGTACTTAAGGTTTGATGCAGACCTGCAGAGTCCGGGTCCCGTTGAAAGTAATCCAAGGGAAAAAGTGTATATTTCCAAAGGTAAGGGTGGGAAAAATATATCAGATGAACACATTTACTCACGCAACTCCTTTTTCTTTAATCAACTTTTTACCCCCTCTTCTTTCCTTGTCTGTCCCTCACCTTTAGCGGTCCCGACTTAAACTCGGCACCCCGCGTTTGTTCCGCCAGAATAAGTGTCTAAAATAAATACAAATAAATACATTACAAAATTATACAGTTGCAAATACATATTATACATGGGTTACACATATTTACAAAGAAAGACGGTACACCGAGAGAGTTTTCAAAGCTTTAATAATAATAATATAGCTTTGACAGGGCAGTTAATGGTAGCAACACTCGAGCGCCGCTGGCAGCCGTTAGAAAAATTACATAAATTGGCCTTATCACTGAATAAGCCGCAGGGTTTAAAGTTAGGGGGGGAAGTAGCGGCTTATAGTCCGGAATTTACGGTATTATGAATTCATGCAAACTCACCCGGAACCTGCCCAATTTGGTTGTATATGACTCCTTTTGAAAGTGATTAAACCATACCGACATACCTAAAGGGAGTACACCCCTCACATTTCTGCAGACATTTCCTCATAATATTAATGGAACATCACTGAAGAACCAACGCTTTGACACAGTGAAAATAAGGATGTAAACAAAGGCCATGGCTTACTGTAAAGATATCTTCTGATCTGATGAAACAAAGACTATTTTATTGGGCTCATGTCTATGGTGTGAGACATGTGTGGTGGCAACCAAGTGAGGAGTAGAAGCATGTTTGTATTGTGCCTAATGTCAAGCATGGTGTAGGGGATGTCATGGTTTGGGGCTACATGAGTGCAACTGGAATTGGGGTTGCATTTACTTAAGGGGAAACTGTGAAATACTGGAGCAGAGCATGATCCCCTCCAAGGATTCACCAAGAATTTTCTAAAGGGATAAAGGGGAAGGACTGTCCAAGCATGTCCCCAAATCTCAACCAAATAGAAAATCTTTGGGGCATTCTCAAGCAGAAGGGGGAGAAGCACAAGATCTTGAATATCTCCCAGCTTAGTCAGGTTGTCATGGAGGAGTGGAAGAGCATTTAAGTGTCAATTTCTAAGGTGAAATCCATGGGCAGGAGTATTCAAGTGGTTCTGCAAAATCATTGCAGCACACAAAGAATATTGAACTTCAGGAACTTTTACTTAAGGGTGTACTCACTTTTGTTACCGGGTTTAGCTACTAATGGATATATTTTGAGTTTTTTGAGGGTTACAAATACATTTACTCTGCTATATAAGCTTTACACAGACTACCTTTCCTTGTACCAAAGTGATGTTTCTTCAGTGTTGTTCAATTAAACATTATGATAACATCTCTGCAGAAATGTGAAGGGTGTTTTGTGACATACTGTAGATTGGTGTTATAGTTGCATGAAATTGGAGCTGCCTTTTTTTACACTGTTGTTCAGAAATTGCCCAGAAAGTGAAATAATACTGGCAATGATGATTTAAAGTTAACAATGCAGCAACTAGAAGCTCAGGATTATTATTTTAAAATAGATACATGTCAGAAAAACATTAAGCTGCCTATCGCCACCTTGTGTTGATACATTATCATAGGCCAAAATAACACGACCCAATAACTTGAAAATGGAAATACTCACAAAATATAATTGCAACATACTCCTAGTCAGGGTTGGGTAGGGTTACTTTAACTGGATTACTTTCAATTACTTTTGGATTACTCCAATACGAAATATGCTAATAAAATACAAAAGAAACTAAATATGAATAAAATGATGACTCACAACACGTGGTAAGCTTTCTCTCCTGGCTTTGATCTCTTTGATCTCCGGCAAAACTAACATAAAATGCAGGGTTGGGTAGGGTTACTTTAACTTGATTACTTTTAATTACTTTTGGATTACTCCAATACCAAATATGCTAATAAAAGACAAAAGAAACTAAATATGAATAAAATGATGACTTACAACACGAGGTAAGCTTTCTCTCCTGGCTTTGATCTCCGGCAAAAACTAACATAAAATACGACATATATAAAATGAAAATTCTAGTAAAATAAGAAGCATAATAAATGGTAAACAGATGATTATTTTGCAAATTTATTAGTAAACATATATACAACAATCTATTTTACTTTTCTAAAGTTCAATATATCCCTGTAATATCAGAATACAATTATGACTCACAACACGTGGTAAGCTTTCTCTCCTGGCTTTGATCTCTTTGATCTCCGGCAAAACTAACATAAGATGCGACAGAAACAAAATGAAAATAAATCCAAACAGCTTGCCAACATCATTCTTGCCGTTCCATGTGTTCCGTTACTTCCCAAGCCGGCACAAAATTTAGTCATTTTATTCACATTTAGTTTCTTTTGTCTTTTATTAGCATATTTGGTATTGGAGTAATCCAAAAGTAATTGAAAGTAATCCAGGTAAAGTAACCCTTCCCAACCCTGCTCCTAGTGATAGATGTAGTGGTAACTCTACTAATGTACGCATGTGAACGTACTGTCTGCTGTATGCATGCTCAACTGTGGTAACATGAGTGTGCTCTGTCGTCGACATCCCACATTTTGTTTTTGTATTTTTTTCTCCTTCACGCTTCAGCCTTCTCCAGACATCCCATTTACATGCGCTGTCATCAGCTTCTTCTTTCACCCATCTGGTCAAATTATTCATGCCTATGCTTGACTTCGCTCCAAACTCCCCACCCCCCTCTCGTGTATACCGTTAGGTCGTCTGCACTAGAAGATGAGGGAGAAGTACGTTTTGTAAAAACTGAAAAGATCATGACAGATTTTTCTAATATCAAAAAACTTTGTTAAATAGTATTACCGCACATTTATTTAGAAGAAAAAGAAGATTCTATTCTATTCTATTCTATTCTATTCTATTCTCATCTCATCTCATCTCATCTCATCTCATCTCATCTCATCAGCTGCACCGCTTATCCTCAGTAGGGTCGCGGGGAGCCCATCCCAGCAATCATCGGGCATGGGCAGGGGACACCCTGGACTGGTTGCCAGCCAATCGCAGGGCACACGGGGACAGACAACTCACTCGCTCATTCACACCTAGGGACAATTTGGACCGGCCAATCCACCTGAAATGCATGTCTTTGGAATGTGGGAGGAAACCGGAGTGCCCGGAGGAAACCCACGCAAGCACGGGGAGAACATACAAACTCCGCACAGTAAGTCCAGTAGCTGGATTTGAACCCACTCAGGAGGTTCCCACGACCTCAGAACTATGCCGCACACGCGCTAACCACTGCGCCGCCGTGCTGCCCCTATTCTATTCTATTCCATTCTATTCTAATATCAAAAAACTTTGTCAAATAGAATTACCGCACATTTATTTAAGTTTATCTGTACAAACCTTTCTCACAAAGAACAGGGTTGGGTAGGGTTACTTTAACTTGATTACTTTCAATGGGGCGGCAGTAGCTCAGGAGGTAGAGTGCTCGTTTTGGGATCCCAGTTCGAATCCCGGCTCGTCCGTGTTGCATGTCGAAGTGGCCTTGGGTAAGACACTGAACCCCCAATACCCCCAATAAGCAGGTTAGCGCCTTACATGGCTGCATGGCCGCTATTGGGAAATGTGGAGCACATTGTAAAGCGCTTTGGGAAGTCATTGACTTGAAAAGCGCTATATATATTAAAAAAAAAATGCAGATCAATTACTTTTGGATTACTCCAATACCTAATATGCTAATAAAAGACAAAAGAAACTAAATATGAATAAAATGACTCAATTTTGTGCAGGCTTGGGGAGTAACGGAATACATGGAACGGCAAAAATGATGTTGGCAAGCTGTTTGGATTTATTCTCATTTTGTTTCTGTCGCATTTTATGTTAGTTTTGCCGGAGATCAAAGAGATCAAAGCCAGGAGAGAATGCTTACCACGTGTTGTGAGTCATCATTTTATTCATATTTAGTTTCTTTTGTCTTTTATTAGCATATTTGGTATTGGAGTAATCCAAAAGTAATTGAAAGTAATCAAGTTAAAGTAACCCTACCCAACCCCTGACAAAGAACAAATTATTTTTGCATACATCAATGGTGCCAAATTCATTTTAGCTTAGGGGCCCACTGTAGAAAAATATTCTCACGACGGCCAGACTTTTATATTAATGTTGTTAAAAGTGTGCCTTAGCCAGGGTTGGGTAGAGTTACTTTAACTGGATTACTTTCAATTATTTTGGATTACTCCAATATATTCTAATAAAAGCCAAAAGAAACTAAATATGAATAAAATGATGACTCACAACACGTAGTAAGCTTTCTCTCCTGGCTTTGATCTCCGGCAAAACTAACATAGAATGCGACAGAAATAAAATGAAAATAAATCCAAACAGCTTGCCAATATCATTTTTGACGTTCCATGTATTCCGTTACTCCCCAAGCCTGCACAAAATGTAGTAATTTTATTCATATCCATCCATCCATCCATTGTCTTCCGCTTATCCGAGGTCGGGTCGCGGGGGCAGCAGCGTTAAAAGGGAAGCCCAGACGTCCCTATCCCCAGCCACCTCCTCCAGCTCATCCGACGGGACCCCGAGGCGTTCCCAAGCCAGCCGAGAGACATAGTCTCTCCAACGTGTCCTGGGCCGCCCCCGGGGCCTCCTGCCGGTGGGACATGCCCGGAACACCTCCCGAGGGAGGCGTCCAGGAGGCATCCTTATTAGATGCCCGAGCCACCTCAACTGGCTCCTCTCAACGCGGAGGAGCAGTGGCTCTACACCGAGTCCCTCCCGGATGACTGAGCTTCTCACCTTATCTCTAAGGGAGAACCCAGCCACCCTGCGGAGGAATCCGGGATCGAGTTCTTTCGGTCATGACCCAAAGTTCATGACCATAGGTGAGGGTAGGAACGTAGATCGACGGGTAGATCGAGAGTTTTGCCTTTCGGCTCAGCTCCCTCTTCACCACGACGGACCGGTACAGGGTCCGAATGACGGCAGACGCTGCACCGACCCGTCTGTCGATCTCCCGTTCCATCCTACCCTCACTCGTGAACAAGACCCCAAGATACTTGAACTCCTCCACTTGGGGCAAGACCTCCTCCCCGACCCGGAGGGAGCATACCACCCTTTTCCGACTGAGAACCATGGCCTCGGACTTGGAGGTGCTGATCCCCATCTCGGCTGCTTCACACTCGGCTGCGAATCGCTCCAGCGAGAGCTGAAGATCACGGCCTGAGGAAGCCAACAGCACCACGTCATCTGCAAAAAGCAGTGACGCAATGCTGAGGCCCCCAAACCGGACTCCATCCCCGCCAAGGCTGCGCCTAGAAATTCTGTCCATAAAAGTTATGAACAGAATCGGTGACAAAGGGCAGCCCTGGCGGAGCCCAACCCTCACCGGGAACGAATCCGACTTACTGCCGGCAATGCGGACCAGACTCTGGCACCGGGCATACAGGGACCGCACAGCCCGGATAAGACTGTGCGGTACCCCATACTCCCGAAGCACCCCCCACAGGGCCTCCCGAGGAACACGGTCGAATGCCTTCTCCAAGTCCACAAAACACATGTAGACCAGACAGGCAAACTCCCATGCACCCTCAAAGACCCTGAAGAGTGTATAGAGCTGGTCCAGTGTTTCACGGCCAGGACGAAAACCACACTGTTCCTCCTGAATCCGAGATTCGACTTCCTGGCGGACCCTCCTCTCCAGTACCCCTGAATAGACCTTACCAGGGAGGCTGAGAAGTGTGATTCCCCTGTAGTTGGAACACACTCTCCGGTCCCCCTTCTTATTCATATTTAGTTTCTTTTGTCTTTTATTAGCATATTTGGTATTGGAGTAATCCAAAAGTAATTTAAAGTAATCCAGTTAAAGTAACCCTCCCCAACCCTGGCCTTAGCTGTAAGGCTGGAGGTCTTTTAAAGGCTCACAATTAAATTATGATTATGATTCAGAGGTGAGGAGTTCGATTATATAAGGATTACAGTAATCCCTTGCTGTAGCGTGGTTTACTCATTGCTGTTTTGCTACTTCGTAGATTTTCATCGTACATTGTGTTCTGCATTGTGATTGCTAAAACAGTCACCCCGCCCCTTTTCTGCTTATGTCTGCCTGTGCGTCAATGACGTTGCGGTCTGAGCTCTGCAAATGCGTAAACATCTTTAGGAACCTACAAAATGTATGCACACATATTTTCAAGTTTCTCTAAAAGCCATCATGTCTACAAAACGCTTTGGACCGTGCTAACTGATCATTTCCAATCACTGGGGGATAAAATGTGTAGTTTAATAGGACACGCTGTGGTAAAACGAGACATCCGAGCAACACACATATTTCCTTAAACAGCTCATCCATGACTTTTATTTTAGGAACAAAAATGCTGTTCCCTTGTTGATGAATTATAGTCATTAAATAAAGCTACACAAGGTGGTTTGCTTTCTGAGTGGTGCCTGCGTTTGGCAACACCCAGTGGTCATATTTGAAACTGCAGGTCATTGTTTGATGTGACAGAGCTAATTTTTCTCTTGCGCTTCTCTCAACCTTGTCTTGCGGGCCGTGTGTTTGACACACCTGCCCTATAAGATAAGACAAAATGAATTCCTACGTAATGCCGCTCAACCTGCCATAGAATGTTTTGATATTAATGTACCGTATTTCCCGCACTATAGGGCACACCTAAAAGCCTTTATTTTTTTCAAAAGCTGACCATGAGCCTTATAATACAGTGCGCCTTATATATGGATCAATATTAAGTTGCAAAGTCTTGCAACTAAGGCAAGCAGCCGCCGACTAGATTTTCCCCCGAAGGCGAAGTTGTCCGCCGTGTATGCTGGGATTTATATACCGGCGTTTCATTTCCTAACCAATGTGTCAATCATCGTTTGAATCAGTCACTATTGGCTAAAGTTATTCGGAGGTAAAGGGGGGGGATACCTTTTATCATTTACAGGCTCGCATAGGCTAAAGGGGCGAAACAAAGCCTGCAATTGGCCGAAAAAGATGAATGTGAAATACACGTTGGGTTGCACTACGGCATAGAGAAAACATTTTTTACTATTCTGTATTTGTAAATATTTGACTCTCCTGGATTTACTACACTCACGGTTGTAAGAAGACCATGGTTACGTATCATTATTGAACGTGATGGCTGCAAGAGAACTTAGGTGAGCTATGCGGCTTTATATTTTTCCGGTATCTTGTTTTAGAACGATCTTGATGTTTCTGTGATGAGTCTATTTTTAAACTCAATTCAATTCAAAGTGTTTATTCTCATATGCACGGCAAAGAACCCCGTTTCCCTGCAAAATAAAATTCTTACTTTGCTGTCCACACAGTTGCCAGCAAAAAATAAAATGGAAACTAAAAAATGTTTGGCATTTCTTGAATCCCAAGACTTTAACCTTCCGAATGATATTTGGAACGATGCATTTGAGAGATTGGTGACATCGTACAGACACTGTTTCCGTACATGTCTGAGACACATATTTGCTTCTTTGCAAGCTTTGGGAATGTTAAGGGGGTAATAAGTTTGACTGAACTGACTGTTTTGTCGACGTTCCCATTGTAGCGCCTTATTATCCGGTGCGCCTTATGTATGGAAAATATAGGACCAAAAACTATTTTTTGGGGGTACGCCCTATAACCTGGTGCGCCTTATAGTGCGGAAAATACGGTAATTCAATATTTTTAGATGATAAAACATTTTGGTGATAGTGTGATAAGTAGTCATTCAGACTGCATTCTAGATTTGTTCTTTAATGTGAGCAAGATTAGCTAGTGCTGATAATTATAGCGATAAGCAGGCACATGCAAAGGCAAATTAGAGCAAGGCTAAATGTAGCCCATGGGTTGTAATTCTATCGTCTGCAGTGGAAGTCTGTGAACTCATTTTTTACTCACGTAGGTGAATCACAATTCCACATTTTTTTTCTCTGTAGTGGACTGACCATAAAGCTTATCCATATTATTAAGAACAATTCCACTTGCAACTTTGTGAGAACACTTTAGGGAGTGTTTAATGCGAGTTATTGGGTTTAATTGGTTTTATAATTAAAAGTCGAATTTGAATTGTCTTTATTGTCCTTGATAACAATGTAGTGAAGATTGACTTAAAAGAGAAAATACAATGAAAATAATGTCAGAATAAATTGGCAAACCTATTTACAAGGTAGTCTTTTGAACCCAAATTTCAAATGCATTTTTAAATAAAATCATTTTAAAAGAACAGCTCTGATTACTTATATTACCAGGCCAAATTAGCCATGGTGCACCTTTTGTCATGATTACCAATGTGAATCCCCTGGGCCCGCTCATCAGGCGCCAATCGCTGCGGGTTCTGATTGGCTCCTTGTCCTTATTTTAACCCAATCCTGTCAATCCCCGGTTGTCAGTCCGTCTGCAAACCTCTGTTTATGCAAGGCAAACATTTTTCGACCCTGACTCCCGCCTGTCCTGTTTTTGCTCCCGTTTGTTTCCGGGCACAGCCTGTTTTGATCCCGACCATGTCTGCTCTCCCGTCCCGGCTTATGACCCATTTTTGATCCCAACCACGTCTACTCCCCCGTCCCGGCTATCGACCTGTTTTTCCGTCCCTGAAACCGCCATCGCCCGCTACGGAAGACCCACTTCCGTATTCGGATCACAATCCGATTGCGAGAGCGACTTGCGCTGCCCTTCCTCTCTCTAGCTCAATAAACTTGTAAGAAACGTTACGCGATTGGGTCTATCCTTTGTTCTGGATGTGACACCTTTTGAATATTTTCGATCCATCTGAAACTCCATAAGTTGGATTTTCTCATGGTTTCACACCATATTATTGCCTGCACTTGTTTCCCTATATATAAGAATCACCTTGTTAGACTACCGTGCCAAAGTGACACCTTTTAAAAATGTCTGGCAGTGAAACTGCATAGGAAGCGTTTCTTCATGGTTTCACACTATATTCAGGCTTTGCTGACGAAAACTCAGCAACCAAGGACCCCCGTAATCCTAAAAGTAAAAATGAAATGAACTTTTATGATTTTAGCAGTTTTAAGGATTTGTTTTTCTCTTTTACCCAGATTTCTTAGCCAGCCTCTTTCCTTGTCTCACATGTTCCTAGTCAAGGCTAGCCTCCCGACTAATATGAATTGTGTACAGTAATCCCTCGGTTATCGCGGTTAATGGGGACCAAGACCACCCGCGAAAACTGAAAATCAGCAAAGTAGCGGCGCCCCTTCAAAATTGCTTAAAAAAACGTATACAGGTATACAGTATACCCCCCTGTATACAGTACACCATATAGAATACGGGTAGAGAGAGAGAGAGTGAAATTCATGTTATAACAAAAAAAAAACTGTAAAATATGTTGTATGTACACGGAATAGGAGTGCGGCGAAACCACTACGAAACCATTCAGTATGATTGTACAGCTCTCAACCACATGCAGCCATGGCAGTTTATTTCGCTTGTTAACACTACCGGCTACATATTGAAAATAAAAACAGTGAAAATGTGATATTAGATGAGTGTTTGCGAAGCGTTTTGGGAAACAACCGTTAAAAAAATGGTCTGTGTTCATTTTAATGAAAGTGAAAGAGCTACCTTCTGACAATAACAACATACTTTAGCTAGCGGCATCGAACGGCTTTTACGACAAATACACGAAACCACACACAATTAGCCGTGTTTAGGTAGTACAAACAACCGCTCGCTTTTAGTATAATAAAGTCAAACTTGAGATGAAATGTGACAGAAGAGAATATACTTACGTCGCGTCGCCGAGTTCCTCCATGATAAACTGAGTGCCACATAAGAAGGGGGTGAGGTGGGAGGAGTTAAAGGAGGGGGGGGGGTGAGCGAAGCGGTAACTCACCATGACTAAGCATTGTGTCAGGGCCTCCCCCTCCCCTTCACAATAAGAGTGTCCACACCGTGTCCTCAGTTGACATAAGCTCGCGCTCAATGGGTCAAGTCAATAAATGGTTTTATTGAGAAGTTAATGTATTTTTTTAGACCCGCGAAGCTCTGAACCCGCAAAAGTGGAAGCGCGAACTAGCGAGGTTCCACTGTATTCCCACTCCATGTCGAGGACCGGCTCCCAACAGCAGGAGCGGGGAACACTGCTCAATTTGTATTCTATCGCCAGTGTTACACTCGTTTTGCAGATTCATTTTCATTTTCTGCCATTTATTTTAGTTTGTATCTCAATTGCAGCTAAAGTCGTACATGAACCCATTTCAGGAGCAATATGTAACTCTTACAAACATCCTTGCTCAGTTTGTTACAATTGATTTGATCCAATCCAATGGACCTCAGCGCTTTGCAGTCGTCTGATGGCGCACAGAAGCAGGAGCCTGGTTGAAAACCGCGGGTGTTTTCCTGGTGTCAAAGCGGGCAGTTGGTTGACCTGGTGCTTTTCCACTCAGGGATTGACAGCTTGGAGCCAATGGTACTGGAGCAATATGTGGCTGTGGCCAACTACGAGAGGCAAGAGAACTCTGAGATCAACCTCAAGGCTGGAGAGACCGTGGATGTGATTGAGAAGAGCGAAAGTGGTGAGTGTAACAATTTTTCTCCGTTTTTCCATTTTTTGCTGGCTTGTTTGTGTCATTTTGTTGTATATAGCGGGAAAATTCGGACTATATGTCGCAACTTTTGTCACAATCTTTCAACCCTGCACCTTATGCCACATGTGTCAAACTCCCGGCCGGCGGGCCACGTCCGGGTCGTCGTGTAATCATATCCGGCCCGCAAGACCATTTTACATTATTGTTATTAATGGCCCGTCAATATGAACAACGCCGTCTCATCCCTGGACATCATATTCTGACGTTTTAGTCACTGTACCTATTCCTTCATATATGACGTATACTATACTACCGTAAATTCTGGACTGTAAGCCGCTACTTTTTTCCCAAACTTTCAACCCTGCGGCTTATTCAGTGATGCGGCCAATTTATGTAATATTTCTAACAGCCGCCAGCGGCGCTCAAATTCAAGGCACATGACGCAGCTTACAAGCTAAATGCAATCGAGCAGTCCGATAAAGAAGGAAACAGAGCTACTCCACGCAAACTTTACCTTGCGAGCGTGTTGCTAGCGTGTTTATGAATAAGGGAGCGTGGAACGTCGTCTATATGATAAAGTCTCTTGTCCATACTGGGGAAGACGACTTTGATGATGTCGGTTATAAGGAGGAAGATGGATGGTTTACCGTGGTTTCTGCAAGTATGGTGTGTTTTTTTTAACAGACTGGTTCACTGTGCTGCGAGCGTGTTGCTAGTAGCGCTTTGCTACCCTTCACAGGCACGGTTTGGGATGAAAGTTATCATATTATTAAAGCTTTGAAAACTCTCGGTGTACCGTCTTTCTTTGTAAATATGTGTAACCATGTATAATATGTATTTGCAACTGTATATTTTTGTAATGTATTTATTTGTATTTATTTTGGACACTTATTCTGGTAAGTCTTGCACTGACCAATTAAAAAGAAGGGGCGTAACAGACGCGGTGGATGACGGGAAGTGGGGACCGGTAAAGGTGAGTGTTTGTGGACACGGCAGACAATAGTGGATATATATTTTTCCCACCCTTACCTTTCGAAATATACTCTTTTTTTTCCATGGATTACTTTTAACAGGACCCGGACTCTGCAGGCCTGCAACCAATGTTGACTACTGGTATAATTTTCCGCAATTTTGCCGGCTGTGGTTTTTGAACTGCGTACTTTGTGTTCAGTTAAAATTGCGGGACTCAAAGTAGGCTTTGGGTTAATTTTGTGATTATGTTATATGCTTTAATGTGGGCGCATGCGGCTTATATGCAGGTGCGGCTTGTGTAAGTACAAAAGCGGCTATCCTCTTAAAATGTGGGGGGTGCGGCTTATAATCAGGTGCTCTATAGTCCGGACTTTACAGTATATACCAGGGGTCGGGAACCAGATATGGCTCTTTCTATGAGTACCTATGGCTCAGAGACAAACTTAATTGCATGCAAATTTTCTCCATCTCGTTCAAAACTTGAGCCATCGATCCTGTTCAGATACACGCAAAGCCAAACCAAATAGGGCACGTTTTCACTACAATTTACAGTCAAGGTGTCACACAAAAAAAATTCGTTTTGGCTGTACAACGCTATATAATCCTTTGTAGAAAAGCTCACTAGATAATCTGTGTTCAGTGTTCAGATACTTTTTGATGAATCCACGGAACGAATTGTAAATACGCCAACACACCGGAAGAGAATTTAAAGTTATTTGATTGGGTGAGTGGGAGGGATGGGTGGAGCTATGCAAAAAGTGCAAGCACTCCCTCCCATCTCTCGCCCTACTCCGTCTGCGCCAAAGGTAAGCACATCAGGCTCCCTGTTCTCAGAATGTTGTGACGTTTTTACAAATAATTTTTAATTTTCTCATTTTGACAGGAGATATATTAAGGAGAGCAAAATCTTTTGGGATATTTAAGTTTTTTTAAATATATACATTGACATAGGAGCAAATAAATTTGAATGTTATTTTACTGTTAAGTTGTTTAAGTTAAGTTCTAAGTCGTATAATTTAACAAGATATTTTTATTTACAGCAAAATAATAAATACTGTATAAGCGATTTAAGGTTTAAATTTAATATTCTTGTCTGTTTTTATTCATATTTATGTTCCAAAAACATTCAGTTTAAGTGTGTTCAATAAATGTTTATCCTGGTTGGCCCGCGACCTTAAGTGTGTTTTGAATTTTGGCCCTTTGTGCAATTGAGTTTGACATCCCTGCCTTATGCCATGAAGGGACTAATTCATGCATTTTATTTAACGGCCGCCAGGGGCGCTACAAGTAAGAGTGAGACACGTGGAATATATGTAATTTTAGTGTTATTTCAAGCTTTGTGCATGAATAATACTAGCATAAGCTGACGCTCATCATGAAGAAAGTGTCAATGGAAAAGGGAGGGATAACCGCCATATTTGGAATAATACAAGTCTTTTTATTTGTAAATGGAAATAATGTGGTGCAATGAACGAATTACAAGAAGCAACGTCCGATGTAGCAGACATTTCTTGAGGGGATTTCTATATAACTGTCAGCGTTATCGTGTGTTTTGGAATAAAGATTTTACACGGTTGGATTCTATGAATTGTCCTTGATGTAAAAAAAGATAGAGATATATAGATATATAGATGGATGGATGGATGGATCGATACTTTATTCATCCCTGTAGGGAATTTCATACTCCCAGCAGTACCCTTTTGTTGAAAAATAAAATCATAAAATAAAGATATAGAATACAAAAATACCCAATATAACGTTTTCCTATAGCGCAGGCCCGTCCAAAGTCCGTCTCGGGGGCCATTTACGGCCCGTGGTCAAATTTTTATTGGCCCTCGGCCTCTGTCATAAAATTAAAAATATGTGGCTCGCCAGTAATGTTGAAAGCACTATAAAATCATTTGGCCATCTTGCCTTTGGCTTTCTGTGAGAATATAAGCCCACCCCATTTACAACATGTGGAAATAAAAAAGAAAACTGAGAGAAAATTCGGGTTGTTTTTTTCACCCAAATCCGAAACAAATCCTAATTTGCCAAGAGACTGTTTTAAAAAAAAAGTAATTTCAAAAGGCACTGCCAGCCCAAACGTGCTACAAAAACCTAATTGTAAACAAATACTGTGAAAAGGGGAAGCAAATGGAAGCTGTTTTAATGGCACTGCTGCGCTTTTTTATGGGACCCTGCGAGTCAAATGAAAATGGTACAAAGGAGAGCTGCGAGGCCGTGCCGTTGAACGCCAAGCACTGAAAACTATTCACTGAGGATGAATTTATTAAAAACTGTTCAAAAAATGCAAGGCTGGATAGTCGGCTCTCATACATTTTCACTTTACCAAATCTGGCCCGCTTTCTAGAAAGTTTGGACACCCTTGCTATAGCGTATTTAAATAGTGTTACGGAAAATAGCCATTTTCGCGAACATTCAAAGAAGTTGAAGATTGCAGGGGACTCAATAGTCATCATATCTTGATTCCCGAGAGTTTAAGATTTCCAATGATATGTTTCATGACGTATTTCAGTGACTGGTGAAATCGTACAGACACAGATTTGTTTATGAAAAGTCCGGCGGCCCACCGGCGGGCTGTCGGAACATTGAGGGGTTCATATACTGTATATTATTAAAACACTTTCTGTTTACCATTTTTCTTTGTAAATATCCAATGTTTCAATGTGGGCTCTAGTCAGGTGCGGCCTATGTATGTACAGTATGGTTTTTTTTTTTCCTTTAGAAATGTACTGGGTGCGGCTTATAATCAGGTGCGCTCTAGTCCGAATTTTACGGTACTAGCGAAGGGCAAAATATTGTCAAAAAGTCAAGTGTTCTGGGATTCTTGTAAAGCAGTGTTCTCGTTTGCCCGCGCCCCTGCGTCCTAGACGCATTATTTTTGCTGGGGACGCATCGTGTCAAATCAACGTGCGTCCCCGGGACGCAACTTTTTGACACGAAATTGTCATTATTTTTTAACAAAGATTTACCGCACTCCAAACTTTTAGTCAGGCAGATCCGCCATTGTTGTTTTGGTCTCGCGGTTCGAGTTTTCGTCTGCGCGCCGATCTCCAGTTCGAGTTGTGTAGTGAAAGTCCGTCTCTTTTTAGAGAACCGGCTTTTTCGGCTCAACTCATTAAAGACTCTCAAACGGCTCACTTGCTTTGATGCATTATATTACGAATGACTATGTTGTGTAAAGAAGTTAAGACAAAAAGGAAGTCTAAAAGGAGAAAATGAAAAAAGACATGTTTGTGGTGATCCCTTTAAATGAGTATATTACCAACAATAATTTCATGCAGAAAATGAATTCATAATTTGAATAAGAAAATGTATTATTCTACTCCATTATATTTGCATGTATTTTTTCCTTCTACAGTGAACGTCCAAGCGACTTCATTTTTGAAGTTTTTTTTATAATAAACCTCATTCATGTCGAGCAACTCGGTGTCTCACAACAAAATGTTCATTAACAATATATATGATATAAGGAAACACATGTACAATATAACATGTTAAACTACTATGTTTTTTGTATTTTGTAAGGGCATGGAGCACACTAAATTTTGGGGACCCATGGATCTCTGTTAGGACCCATAGATTTTTGAGCAGTTTTGTTCTTAAATTTGAGCATACTGCTTTCAATCGGGTGCACACGGCAGATTTTTAATGAAAAATTCAAGCACTCATTTCTTAACTAAGCATAAAGAGTAAGAACGTTTACATGCGGAGAATAGCCCAAATAGGATGATAATACATAGACACAATTATTCATTATGATTTATGATTATTTTTATCTATTGTTTTGTTCTTTACACATCTTTTAAGGTTGGTGGTTTGTCAGCACAGCGGAGGAGCAGGGTTGGGTGCCCGCCACATACCTGGACTCCCAAAGTGGTACCAGAGACGATTTGGATTTAAACACCTCAAGGACAGGAGAAGGTAAGTGCAAAGAAAGAAATCAACATTCTGATCTTTTTTGGAGCAACAAGCAACATCGTTTTACAATTTCACAAATCAACTTCTCCCTGAGAGTTAGATGAGAATGCACAGCAAGAAATTCTTAATGTGCAATCACAGCCACACTTCCAGCTGCACATTTGGAACTTTGCACATTCCAGCGGTTGCCCCATAGTGAAATGGCCCCAGGCCAAAATGCTTTGCACAGTTTTTGGCACTTAATGCTTTTCAATTCCCAGGAGGAAGCGAGTCTTGCATAAGCCTCATAACATTTTTCTTTTTAATGTTTGTCTCAATGCCGGGAGAGAGCGTTTTATGACCGGGCCATATGCTTTCTTCTTAATGTGAAATGTATAAAAGCATTTTGCCAATAATTATGTCAGGTTCTGGACGGTTGCCATGGTGCCCAGCTGGCACCGCCCCCTTGACACCGCCCCTTGACACCGCCCCTTGACACCGGCTGACTCGCATTTTCTGACTTATTGATACCTGTTTATACTTTTTGTGCCTGTTGGACTATGTTGCACTTCGGTGCAACATTCTGAGAGATTCCTGCAAGTTCTGATTAATTCTGGAAATGCCTAGTTTGTAGTTTTGCCTGTGTTTGAAATTTACATAGCGCTTTTTCAGTCAATGACTTCCCAATGCGCTTTACAATGTGCTCCACATTTCCCAATAGCGGCCGTGCAGCCATGTAAGACGCTAACCTGCTTATTGGGGGTATTAGGGGTTCAGTGTCTTACCCAAGGACACTTCGACATGTAACACAGACGAGACGGGATTCGAACTGGGATCCCTTGATCCCAAGACGAGCGCTCTACCTCCTGAGCTACTGCCGCCCCGTTTTGTTTTTTTGGTCCGGTCCGTTTGTGTTTTGGACAACTTTTCTTTCTCAATTAAAATGTGAGGACGTCTACACAAATGAGTTCCTACTTCCTGCTTCCCGACCCGTTTCATGACAAACTATGTACAAACACCCAAGTAAGGACACCTGTACTTCAATTCAGCAAGAGCTTCTAATGTAACTGATGGAATTTTTTTCAAGAATCCTTTACAACTATTTAACGGGTATATTCTCCCCCCAAAAATTAAGTACTTGCGATACTTGTAATCAAATTACTTTATTTTCCTCGTCATTTTTGCTGGGTGCCGTTGGTGCTTGCACCATAAAGTCACTGCAGTGCTGGAAAACATATTATTTCTCTCTTAATGATTGTTTTTCTACTGTTTCTGCTATCGCTCCATGGTTGCGGGCAAACTGCTAAACCACACAACTGCAAATGTTACTTAGATAGCTAACAGCTTGGTGTTGTACTTTTTTGTAGTAACTAATAATGATTAATCATCCGTCATACACTAAGAGAAACAAAACAAAAAAAATTGTATTGTATTTATTTATACAGTCAGTATAAACCATAAACATGATACATACAAGAAATCACTTGACACGCAAACTCTCTGCTATAATAGATTTAAAAGAATAGAGTAAAAAAGATATTGCCGTGTATAATACAAGGTAATTATATACAGGGTTGGGTAGGGTTACTTTAACTTGATTACTTTCAATTACTTTTGGATTACTCCAATATTAAATATGCTAATAAAAGACAAAATACACTAAATATGAATAAAATTACTAAATTTTGTGCAGGCTTGGGGAGTAACGGAATACATGGAATGGCAAAAATGATGCTGGCAAGCTGTTTGGATTTATTTTCATTTTGTTTCTGTCGATTTTATGTTAGTTTTGCCGGAGATCAAAGAGATCAAAGCCAGGAGAGAAAGCTTAACACATGTTGTGAGTCATCATTTTATTCATATTTAGTTTCTTTTGTCTTTTATTAGCATATTTGGTATTGGAGTCATCCAAAAGTAATTGAAAGGAATACAGTTAAAGTAACCCTACCCAACCCTGTATATATTCTACCGTGTATTCTAAAACGTAAAACATTTGCGATACGTCTTTTTTGCAAAAGCAGCAACTCTATACATCCATTACTTTAGACTGTAGTTTTAATTTGTCCCTGTTTTGAGTATACTGAACATTTGCATTGCATAACCAGATTTGATCGGGAACTTTGTGACCGCCGATATTACTCAATATAAATGCTAACTCCATTTTTCTTTTGCAAACCTCATTACTATATTTGAAGTTTTACTAACAGCTCCTTTTGCTTGTTTTCCCCTTACCTCACTCCCTTTTTGTTGCTCATCATCCCTATCCCTATCATCAGTGACTAAAAGACGCAAGGCCCATCTGAAGAGACTTGATCGTCGATGGACACTTGGCGGTATAGTCAACCGTCAGCAAAGCAGAGGTGATTTTTTTTTTTTTGACAAGTCCAAATTTTAACTAACTTCACATTTTCCACACGGTTACGGTCATCATCTTGATATACTATGTTGTTACTCGTCAATAGCTGAAGCCTCCTAACAATCGAACCTTTATTTAAGTATAATAATCAATGGGAATGTTTTTGATGCTGCTTTTTTAAAACCCAAGCTAACACAATTCTGCGCTGACAGTCATTACCCAGCATTTTAAAATATGATTAAATCTGTCAAAATAAATGATAATTAGATAGATATAGATAGCTAGATACTTTATTCATCACCGGAGGTAAATTCACACTCCCAGCTGTATCATTTTGTTGTTTATTAACAGATTAACAGGATGGCCTCGGGGTGCTGTGTTGTAGTTTATATATACATATATATATATATATATATATATATATATATATATATATCCATATCCCCCTAGTGGGAGGTGGCTAGAGTAATTTCTGACTCTTTCTGGGAGAGGAGGGGATTCCCAGCCCGCTCGCTCAACCCAACTGATGTGTTGGGAGTCATTAGGTGACCAAACCCCCCAATTCCTACCCCTAATGCAGAGCGCCAAGCAGGAAGGCAATGAGTACCAATGTTGTAAGTCTTAGGTATGACTCGGTCGAGGCTTGAACCACAACCTCCCAGTCTCGGGGCGGGCGCCCTTACCCCCAAGGCCACCGAGCTGGTAGCAGCAGCATATTGGATGATGTCACACGCTAGGCCAAAAGTTTGATTTCCCTGCAGCAGATGGAAATTTTTGTGCCCAGGGTTTTTCGTCCCGTTTGACAACTAGACTTTGGATTACTTTCTATCCTATTACTTTATGGGTTTTAACGCTCAAAAATGCGTTTATTCGAGGAATCAACTCTTGCCCTGAAGAATTCTCGTGCCGGCGTGATGAGGGGGCCCTATCTTGGATGCAGAGCCGGAGCTAAGGTGAAGGCTAAGCGCTAGCGGCGTTATAAGCCTCCGGTACTGTCCGTAATCATGAAACGTGGCTCACGTCTAGCATCCCGGACGCTAACGGTGAGCTACCCGGCTACCCAGCTTCAGCGCTGTTAGGGCAGACAGAGACACAAACGCCTGCGGGAAGCGGAGAGGAGGTGGATGGTTCCAAGAGCTCGCTGTGTAACATATATGTCAAAGTAAGCGCCGGTGTGCCACAAGAAAGTTTTATACGGCCTAATCTGTGAACTGTTGTTGGGACTCAACCCTATATATTGTGGACCAAACCATGCAATACCTTGTTGCTTAAGCCATTGAGATACCACAATTGGGATGATAGAGAGGTGGGCTGGAATTGTTTACGGATGAAACAGATCAAAAATGTCGCTCAGCAATACCGACTATGAAAACACAGATGAGGAAGAGCACCCCTGGCCTTATACGTTCCCCTTTAAAAGGGTTCCAAACACCAGGTACAATATGCAATATCCTTTTTGTCCGAGTTCATAGGTTAGCTAGGTTCATAGTTCTGCTGGCAGAGCCCGTTAAGAGTATTGGAGCTTTAAATGTGCTGCTTGGTGCTACATGTGCTTACTTAATTTATACGATCCATCCATCCATTATCTGCACCACTTATCCTCAGTCGGGTCACAGGGGTGCTGTCTTCGGGCAGTGGGCAGGGGACACCCTGAACTGGTTGCCAGCCAGTCGCAGGGCACAAAGGGACAGACAACACTCGCTCATTCGCACCAAGGGACAATTTGGACCGGCCAATTAACCTGACATGCATGTTTTTGGTAATGTGGGAGGAAACCGGAGTGCCTGGAGGAATCCCACGCAAGCACAGGGGAGAACATGCAAACTCCACACAGGAAGGCCGGTAGCTGGATTTAAACCCATGACCTCAGAACTGTACCGCACACGCGCTAACCACTGCGCCGCCGTGCTGCCCTCATTTATACCATTTTTATTTCATTGTTTATTAAAGCACTTGAATTTACGTCTATTATTTTAATCTCTTTTCAAATTAAATATTTTTTTTGTTTATTGGATGGACTTTGATAATTTGATGATCTGATTGTTTTGAAAAAATCAGTTAGTCAGTACTTGAGTATTTTTTTACTTTTATTTAAGTCAGTATTTTGATGACTACGTTTACTTCTACTTGAGTAATTTTATTCAGAAGTCATAGTACTTTTACTTGAGTAAAATTTGATAAACCTCTGATACAGAAAATATGAGCATAACTAGCTCGTGAGACCACTGTTCCCAACCCCTGATCTAAGTGGTAAAATATTTTTTTCTTTTGTGTTTTTCTGGATCCAAACAGGTTAAGAAAGTAAATGACTCCTCCATTAAAATAGCCAATAAAATCATTATGATATCAAATATAATATCACGTTCTCCTTTTCTTCCCTGCTTTTTTGCCTTCAGAAGAGAAATATGTCACCATCCAGCCATATACCAGTCAAGGGAAGGATGAAGTCAGCTTTGAGAAAGGAGTGACGGTGGAAGTTATCCAAAAGAACCTTGAAGGCTGGTGGTACATCAGGTTAGTATTGCCTTCCAATCAGTGTTCCCTCTAAGCTGCGCGCGTGCGCAATTGCGCACTGCTCGCACATTCTCAGCGCACAAGAAAATCTAGCCAGCGCACAAAAATGAGGGCTCAAAATTGCTAATTAAGAAGCGACTTAAGTCAAAGTTACAGTGCATGAGGGTAAAAATACACGGGTTCCCCTGACGTTGTGTCCTAAATGCATTATGTTGAAGTCGAGTCGAGGTAGAACGAAGTTGAGTAAAGTTAGTAGAGTTTGTCGAGAACCGGCTTCTTCGGCTCGGCTCACTAAAAGGAACCGGCTCTTTCGGGTCCTAAACGGCTCTTCAGTTTGTTTTTGCTTCTTTAATCCCAACATGACCAAATGTTATGTAAAGTTATGCACAAAATGACTTAAAAGAAGGGGGGAATAGAACAAAAAATAAAAAAATACCAAAAAGAAAAAGTAGTGAAAAGCTGAGGAAAAAAAAACAAAAGGAAGGGAAAAAAGAAGGAAACATTTTGAAAAAAGCCAGAAAGAAAGAAATATCAAGTGAATCTTGTTGCCAACATTGTACTTCCACTAAAAAATGTGATTAAGTACAGTTCTGTATCTTACAACCGACTAAAATGTTAATATTATGCGACAAAATATATCAGGAAATCAAAAGAAATGGATATCTTGTGAAAGAATTGTAAGAACAAACGACGTTTGTAGGCCGTACAACCTTTGCAATAGTACATGAGTCAATTCATTCAAAAGAGAAAAATCATTTTGCATTGCCGGAAATTTGATGTCAAGTTTTGGACATGTTTGATAATTAATTATCTCGCCACACTTTGGGATTATGGTTGCTCACTGTTGTTTCAAGCGTTGCTCACCGACTTTGTGTGAATGCTCAGACCCGTGGAAAATTACAGGGAACATTGGTTCCAATACAACTGCAATACAATGTTAGTTTTTGCGTAATGTGCTGGAGGTAAGCAGGGATTTGGGCCACTACTTGTCCTCAAACAGCTTCTTCTCATCTCTTAGTGCAATGTTTAGAGGGCGCTCAGAAACGTCCTCAGTATTTCCGAGTCAAGGGTCTGTCAGCTGTCGGCATTGTAGTGTGTGGCAGGCCGACATAGAAATCTCACATCTGTAGAGGGCTGCTGTCAACATGCTAAATATCAAAATTCCAAACTCATGGTTGCAGAAAAACCAGAGCTTATTTAAAGAAAATGAAGTACATTTTTTGTAATTGTGCTAGATAGCTTTTATTGCTGTAAATGATTGGTATTTGTCTGTTTAGCGGTGCAACGCCATCTTGTGGCATTTCGAGGTGTTTCAGAATGCAGAAATCAGAGCCAACAAGCTTTTCTGGTCATACCTGAATTTAAAGGGACAGTTTGTATCATTTAGTGCCTAGTGGTGGTAAAAAAAAAACCCAGTCGTTAAAAATAACCAATATGGATTTAAATAAAGAGAAAAAAATACATGGACTATCTATTAAACATGAATTTCTAAAATACTTGGTGGTCGAGAAATAAGTATTTATTTTACCCCCCCCCCCCCAAAAAAAAGGAACCATCGGGCAGTGGGCAGGGGACACCCTGAACTGGTTGCCAGCCAATCGCAGGGCACACAGGGACAGACAACTCGCTCGCTCATTCACACCTAGGGACAATTTGGACCGGCCAATCCACCTGAAATGCATGTCTTTGGAATGTGGGAGGAAACCGGAGTGCGCGGAGGAGACCCACGCAAGCACGGGGAGAACATACAAACTCCGCACAGGATTCAGATTCAGATTTACTTTATTGTCATTCGTATACACGTATATACAAAACGAAATGTCGATACATCTGACCCGCACAGTTTTTTTGAACGTCAGCCGGGATAGATAAGATTAACCATGTCTTCGTCAGAATTTTAGCGCAGCAGTTCGTCATCTCGCAGTTTGATGCCACTTCCAGTTGTTAAATGGTCCAGTTTATTGTCCAGAGAGCGAACGTTGGAGAATGGATGGGAGAGGCGTTTTGCAGGGTTTAGCCTTTAGCCTAGCTGTTAGCCCGGCCCGACAACCTCGCTTCCTCGTCCGGCGCTGTCTTGCCACTCTGCTTCGCTGCTTTGTAGGTTGCTGGGTCTTGTTGACATAGCAGTCCGTGGCTAATAAACACTCCCCAGTGGTCGTAGCACCGAGCGCTTGATGTCTGGATGATTGCATATCCAGCAAAAAAACTGCAATCGTATCTTAATCTGCAGTTCCAGCCGACTTTGTGCGCCGTCAAAACTGAGTCGAAGACTGGGTCTTATGGCCGACGTGTAAAAAACTGTTGCGAGCCGATGCAGCCGCAGCCGAACAGGGGCACCGCCAAGTCCGGTAGCTGGATTTGAACACACACAGGAGGTTCCCAAGACCTTAGAACTGTGCCGCCGTGCTGCCCTGTGTATATATATATATATATATATATATATTAACCGTAAATTCCGAACTATAGAGCGCACCTGATTATAAGACGCACCCACCACATTTTAAGAGGAAAACCGATTTTGTACATACACAAGCCGCACCTGTATATAAGTCGCATGCGCCCACATTTAAACATGTAACACAAACACAAAATTAACCCAAACCCGACTTCAAGTCCTGCGATTGAAACTAAATGTCCTTCATTAAAGTCCACAGTCCAAAAATCACAGCCGGGAAATGATACCGGTAATTAAGGTTTGATGCAGACCTGCAGAGTCCGGGTCCCGTTTAAAGTAATCCAAGGAAAAAAGTGTATATTTCCAAAGGTAAGGGCGGGAAAAATATATCAGATGAACACATTCACTCACGCAACTCCTTTTTCTTTCACCAACTTTTTACCCCCTCTTCTTTCCTTGTCTGTCCCTCACCTTTAGCCGTCCCCACTAAAACTCTGCACCCCGCGTTTGTTCCTTTTTCATTCACCCGTGCAAAACATATCAGAATAAGTGTCTAAAATTTCTCAAAATATATATGTGGCCTTTTTGCTCCTTCTTTTTCTTCTCTTTCCCTCAGATATTTAGGGAAAGAAGGATGGGCCCCCGCCTCCTACTTAAAAAAGCTAAAAGACGACTTCTCCCCTCGCAAGAAGACGCTGTCCGGCCCCGTGGAGATAATAGGCAACATCATGGAGATCAGCAGTCTTCTCCAAAAGAAATCTGTCAGCGAAAAGGACATCCACGCAGACGGCGAGGGCGAGGGCGGCGCCACGCCGGAGCGCCACATCTCCAAGTGCGAAATCAGTTTGCCCATGCCCTTCAGCTCCGAGATAAATGCCGAGACGGGCAGGAGGTTGAGCGCCGGTCGTGATACCAACAGTCCGTGTCTGGGAATCGCGGCAGCGAGCTCCGCCCGCATCGAAGCCAAAGCCCGAGGCGAGGCAGGGTCCCCCGCTGTCGCCAGAGTGGCACCACACAGGGTTGAAATCGGTAAGTTTTTTTTTTTTACCTTAGTCACCCCCCCTAAAAAAATCCTAATACTGAATCCTTACTCACTGATACCAAACAATCATTGCTGCACAATGGAAAAAAATACCGTTTATCTGTTGCAGTTGCTATCCACTAACTACAAACTGGGTTTCGTACGGGTGCCAGGGTTGGGTAGGGTTACTTTAACTGGATTACTTTCAATTACTTTTGGATTACTCCAATACCAAATATGCTAATAAAAGACAAAATAAACTGAATATGAATAAACATACAAAATTTTGTGCAGGCTTGGAATACATGGAACGGCAAAAATGATGTTGGCAAGTTGTTTGGATTTATTTTCATTTTGTTTCTGTCGCATTTTATGTTTTTCCGTACAGATTTTCTTGTATGTCGTACACGTCTTAAAATGCATAATAAACGTAATTTGTACGGCAAAAACGTACAGGTTGACGGGTATGAACTTCTCCGCCGTTTTTGTGTGCCGGAATTATTGCCGTTGTTATCACTTTCGACTTATTACTGACACTGAAGAAATTACCAATTTTGTTGATTTTCACCTAATGCTAACTGTTTTTTCGGAGGCATACTTAACCTCCGCTCGACGACAAGCACCACAACAATGACGTAATCTCGAAGCAACGGGATCTCGTTGGCCGAGATCGGCGTGCAGACGAAAACTCGAACCGCGAGACCAAAACAACATCTGCCGGATCTGCCTGACGAAAAGTTCGGAGTGCAGTAAATCTTTGTTAAAAAAAGTAATCGGCTAATAATGACAATTTTGGGGCAAAAAAGTTGCATCCCAGGGACGCACGTTGATTTGACACTATGCGTCCCCGGCAAAATTGATGCGTCTAGGACGCGGGCAAACGAGAACACTGTATTAAATGTGTATTAGTGCATTTATTATGTATTAATTATGGACATTTTTTGTGGGCCATTTACTCAATCTGATACATTGGCAATGCATTAGGAAAATATTTCATTATTTTCATTTCTCTCATACCTATTCTTCAATATCCATACAGTGACCTGCAAAAGTATTTGCCTTGGAACTCTTTGACATATTGCCATATTTCAGACTTCAGCCTATATATAAAAAAACCTCAAAATACACACAATCATGAAAAGAAACCATATTCATTAAACATTTTATAGTATGCCAAAAATTATAAAAAAAATAGTAGGCGTTGCAGAAACTTGTTTTGCTGCAATCACAGTAACAAGTCTTTTTGGGTAAGTTTTGCACAAACCATGCTGGACAGCCGGCCCTCAGGAACCAGGTTACCTACTTCTGGTCAACACCATCAAAACCTAATCAGAATCTGACTTGGAGGTGTAGTCGAGATTTCAATCCTACTCACCCACAATTTTTTAATGTCATTATCATTTGCTTTTTTAGCTTAGTGAATGTTATTAAGTAATTTGTAAAACGATTTACTGTTTTTTTAAATTTATCTGTCTTTTTAGGTTCTCCCAATCTCAGACAAAAACCTCCACCGAGAAGAGGGACCAATTTGGTAAGACTTTTCACAAAATGGCTTTTTGTTTGTTCTATTTACGGATCAAGTTCTAAAGTGTACTGCTTTGCACAGTGAAACTATCATAAAAAACGTATTATTATCACCTTTTCGTTTTACACACTAATATCTTTTTTTTCACTATTAATTTTATTTGAACCTTCCCAGCATTATATTCTTTTGCAACAACTGGAATTACTTAATCCATTTACAAAATGTAAAAAATGAAATATAAATGGCTCCTGCCACATTTGTGATATCCTCTATAATCTGAATAATGACCCTTTGCTGCAATTGTCTTTTGGATCTTATAAATTCTCAATGACACCATAACTAAACAATCTCTTCATTTCCGAGAATGAAATTGGATTGTTTTAAATGTTATTCATTCTGTCTTCTAGGGGTTGCATTTACCTAAGCCACCAGAGCCCCCTGCTGTGGAAGCAGAGTATTACACCATTGCAGATTTCCAGTCGTCCATTTCTGATGGCATTAGCTTCCGAGGGGGTCAAAAGGCTGACGTGAGGGCCCTAAAACACATTATTTATTATCATTGATACTGTATTGTGTACTATGCAATAGGAAACAGGATAACGGAAATGTAATTATGCTGTTTTAAAGAGTATCTCCTTTCTTATGTAGGTGATAGAGAAGAACCCCGGAGGTTGGTGGTATGTGCAAATTGGAGAGAAGGAGGGATGGGCTCCATGTTCCTACATTGACAAACGCAAGAAACCCAACCTCAGCCGGCGAACCAGTACCTTGACCAGGCCTAAAGTCCCACCCCCAGCTCCACCTGTGAAAAAGCAGGATTCAGACGAGGGTCCTCCTTCCACAACATCCACTCCCAAAGTAACCAATCCAGTCAAAAGATATGTGTACGAGGAGCCAGAATATGATATTCCTGCAGTTGGTTGTGAAGGAGAATTGGAAACGGATTCTCTCAAACAAGAATGTTCCGTGGAAGTAAAAGTCAGCACTGTCGTTGGCAACAAGTGTCGCAGTTCCCCACCTTCCAGTAAAGCTTCCACTCCTGTGTGCAAAAAATCTCCGGTTTTCGCCCATCGAAGAGCATCATTTAGGTCTGTTAAAGAAGTTGTGAGCGAGGAATGTATCTATGAAAATGACGGCTTCCGGCCTACTGTTTTGACCGAAGGAAAAAAATCCGACGTGTCTAGCAACCCCAATTCTCCAAAGACCTACCATTCGTCCACAGTTCCGCGTAAACCCTCTGGAACTTCACCGCTCCCTGGTCACACTGCAACAAAAAACACCCCAGAGATGAATAGAAGAAGCCAGACTCTCGGAAGACATGTAGACGTTCATTTTCGGTCCCAGGAGAGTAGTCCACAGTCCTCATCAGACGAATTGAGTCGAGGTTCTAAAAAATGCACAAGCCTAAGCCAGGATGTGGAGCAGAGGATTGGTCAAAGCCCTTCAACCAGACCGAAACCTTCTGTCAGACCGAAACCACTCCTGACTAAATCCGAGCCTCAGAATCCTGACAGAATGGACATCTGTTCCCTGAGACGACAGCTGAGACCCACAAGTCACGTACGACATGTACCCAAGCAGTCTCGAGGGGATGACTCTGAAACCACCTCTCTAATGTCATCCCAGGATTCCGTGTGTTCCCACAGTGCATCCGATCTTTCATCTGTTTACTCTAAAAATAGCTACGGAGAGTCTGACGTAGAGGGTCCCTGTCTGTACCGCTCTGTAAATGCCTACAAGAAAATCCAAGAGTCTGAAATCAGCTTTCCCGCTGGGGTGGAGGTTGAAGTTCTGGAGAAGCAAGAGAGTGGCTGGTGGTATGTGCGTTGGTGTTCCGAAGAGGGTTGGGCCCCATCGTACTTTTTGGAACCCGTCAAGGTAGCGGGTGATACCCTGAGGCGAGAGTCAGAGGGACATGTGAGTGGCAGTAGTAAATCAAACAGTCTAGAGAAAAACCAGAAGCATGTTATGGCTCTAAACAGCGTCAACATTCAGGGACTGACCCAGCAGCATCCAGTTCTAAGAAGGAACACACCACCGGTTCCTTCCAAACCCCCTGGTGGCTTTTCCAAACCCTCTGGGATGGTTAACGGAAGTGTTCGGATGAGGAACGGGGTACGCCAGGTGGCAGTGAGACCTCAGTCTGTATTTGTAACATCAACACAGCCGGCGAAGGACACGCATTACATGACGGGATCTCTGAGACGAAACGAGTCACTCGGAAGGAGCGATCACTACGGCTCAGGTTCCGCCACACTCGGCGTCCACCGAAATGCCTCCTTCAGCACAGTGCGGCCTCACGTGGTTGTTGAAAGTCAGACCAGACCCGCCGAGCGTTCCAGCCTCAGTTCCTCGAGCGGTTTCAACTCGAGTAACGTCCAAGATCCCCTTGGTAGGTTTAGCCAGCGCAATGGTATGCCTGTATCCACTGTGCGTCCTAAACCCGTAGAGAAGAGCCAGCTGATCAAAAATAACCTCGGTAGGGACGTTTACGTATCCATTGCCGATTACCGCGGAGATGAAGAGACGATGGGCTTCACAGAGGGGACTTGTCTAGAGGTTTTGGAGAGGAACCCCAACGGTTGGTGGTACTGCCAGGTGCAGGACAGCCTGCTTCAACGTAAAGGCTGGGTCCCTTCCAACTACCTAGAGCGCAAGAAATAAAACCGCCTCAGTTCTTTTCAGTCATCAATGTCATTTTTGATGTCCCTGACTAAGTGGATGATGTAATCCTGGAAGAATGTTAACCACAACCTCCCTCAAGCAATATGTCCTTAAGAAGATCCGCTTAGAAAGAAAAAACTGCCTTTCGAGACGATGAATCCTGGGTCGTCGGGAGTGTTTTACCTGGGAGGGAGAGTAAAGGACTGGCCATATTCAACAAGGACCACCTAAAAATGGTACGGAAATCGGTTTTCTACATTTGTACCACAGAATGTGCCTTTCGTAGTTCACAGAAACTGATGTACTAAACAGTGGGTGGGAAACTTACACCTAACAAATCATGAAACGTGCCATTCATCTTGAAACACCGCCACCTGGTGGTCCTGGGTTCTAGGTCAAACTACAGTGGAACCTCGGTTTTCGAACGCCTCTCAGTTGGAATAAATCGGAGTCCGACCAAAAATTTCGAGAAATTCTTGCTTCGCTGTTCGGTCAAAAAATCGGAGTTTGAACGCCGGTAATGCCTGAGTGCGTACGCTAGCGTGTAGATCGCTCTTTTCGTGACCAACTGTTATCGCGTGCGGACGTGCTTCGTTTTGCTTTCGCTTTTAATATAGGTGTACGACGTGCTTTAGCCCCTAATTATGCCTCCGAAGAAAGTCAGCAAAGTTGCTACAGGTGAAAAAAGAAAAAGTAGTGCGTACAACTATTGCTGATCTTGCCTGCGCCTTCTGCTGACCACCACAAAGTCCTAATTCCTATTCATAATTCTTTTCTTTATCCTTTATTTTTTATTTTTACACGTTCATGTTAGCGTAATCTTTTGTACGGAAGATTACGATAACGCGAACGTACGATTAGCCTGGGTTAGCTTTATGTTTACGTTAAACATTCAAGGTAAACATTCAAGGTAAACATTCAGGGTGTTGGAACGGAGCCCAACATTCAGGGTGTTGGAACGGAGCCCCCTTTCCAATGAACCGCTCACCACTTGGTGTGGAGACCCGGGTGCTAAATGACTTGTAAACGACCTGATTTTTTTATTTTTACACGTTCATGTTAGCGTAATCTTTCGTACGGAAGATTACGATAACGCGAACGTACGATTAGCCTGGGTTAGCTTTATGTTTACGTTAAACATTCAAGGTAAACATTCAGGGTGTTGGAACGGATTAAAACGATTTACATTATTTTTAATGGGAAAAATGATTTCGGTGATCGAACAAATCGGTTTTCGAACAGGGTTCTGGAGCAGATTATGGTCGAGAACCGAGGTTCCACTGTACTATATGAGAGCCACAGAGCCAATTTAAGACATACACGTTTGACTGCTTGTGAGGTTTATCATTTGAAGCAAAGAAAAATCAATGATTTTTCGTTCTTTTAATCTTTTATGTCCCGGTTTGATAAACCCCGAGACGATTATTTCTGCTTTCTTGTTACATCGTTTGTCTGCCGAAAGCTTATGTAAAGATAAGAGCTCTTTTATTGATCTCCA
This sequence comes from Urocampus carinirostris, assembly GCF_059441175.1. NCBI lineage: Eukaryota > Metazoa > Chordata > Actinopteri > Syngnathiformes > Syngnathidae > Urocampus > Urocampus carinirostris. The sequence continues at coordinate 11,668,253 of NC_142356.1, forward strand.
ACTTGAATTGTGAAATATTTGTGTGTTCAATGTCAACAATCAGTTGGATTTTGATATAAACGTTTTTTGGGCCAATTGAAAACCGAAATCATTGAATACTTCAGAATATATGAGTTGTAAATCATCTATCATCTCAAAACACATAGATACCTAAAACTATGGGGTCTCAAGTTGGGCCTGGGGACCAATTGTGACTCTCAGGATAATCATTTGAAGCCCGCTTTGTAAGTTAAAGGGACAGTGTGTATGATTTCTATGTTGCTCTATTCTGTCAAATCACTAGTAAGAATCAAAACTACGTCTATTAAATGTTTAGCAGAATTTTGGGGGGGCAAAAACCTGATTTTGCACCACCTCACCAGCTCCGGCGGCCCCCAAGTTCATTGATTTAGAGACCCCTGACGTAAAGGGACAGTGTGTATTATTTGACCACTAGATGTCGCTGTAGGTGTAGTGAAACAGAAAATGACTTCTAATAAAGCACAAGTGTCAAAAAATTTACTTATTTTTTTGCCCAGCCTTTTTGACGTTTTTGTGCGTTTGTAGCAGCAAGATGGCTGACAATTATGTCAGCTCCCTCTAGGTGACGCTCATGCTATTAGAAATAAATGCAACATTTTCGACCTGTAAATATCTTTAAAAGAATGCTCTTTTATTTGAAAGTGCACATGTTTTTGCTTATTATCTGAACTAATATGATTTTTTCTATGATAATTGAATTTTTACCACTAGGAGGCGCTAAATAATACACACCGTCCCTTCAAACTTTTTTTTTGAGGGTCCTTATCCAGAAAAAATGACTCTTATCTCCTCAATAAGGACTGGTTTGTTTAACCATGGCTCATTAAAATACAGCCCTTCAAAATAAATATTTAACATATATAATCGTCGATGGCACTGAATAAAAACTGGATTTCCAGGATATATATCAGGGGTGGGCAAACTATGCCCTGCGGGCCGCATGCAGGCCATCAGGCCCGGCAAACTACAATGTACGATTAAAAAACGGGTTGTTTTGGTGCCATTCTTGTCCCGAATGTCCACAGTATTGAAATAGCTGGGTACATTTTTCTTTACTTGCTATTTTTTATTGTATATTTATTTTATTTATCAAGGTATTTAGCAAATGTAATGAAAATAAAACGGCAACAATTTTTGGAGCTAGTTGTACAGACGCTCCCCTACTTACGAACGAGATAGGTTCAGGACGATTGTTTGTATGTTGAATTTGTTCGTAAGTTGCCTCAGTACTACCGGTATATTTTGTATGTTTTAGGTTTATATAATTATGGGTAAGGCTTGTATAAGCAACCTGTATTAATTTTTACTACAAAATAAACATTTCATAAAATAATATGCTCTATAAAGATGGATAAAGTTAAGTTTAATTTACTTTTGGAAGATGGGCTTCAAGAGTTGGGCTAACTACTCCTCCGTGGTAGAAAGTGGGCAAGAAAAAAACGATCCAACCATTTTTTTCAACCGGATCAAGCTTTCATATTCCACTTTTATTTCAAAAGAAACCACTCGCCTCTTCTTTATATTCTATACCAACTATATTAAATGGATGCTCAAGATATTAAACAGTAAAACTGTCAAAGTTCTTAGCGCGCTGTAGATACAGTATAGAATGTTTACACACAAACTGGGAAGAGGAAGCCGGATTTCTTCTTTGGGGTGGGTGCTGGATGTCCTCTCACAGCGCCACACGCCGGTAGTGGCGGAAACAAGCACTACAGTAAATTCCTGTTTTTGGAAAAAAGTGCACACAATACAAAATCTAACTTACAGCAATGTCCGGATTCAACATCCCGAAATAAATACTCTTATCTACCGTTTTTCGTAAGTCGAATGGTCGTAAGTAGGGGAGCGTCTGTACTGCTTTTTTTAATGCAATTTATAACTTTGCTAACGTTGTTTCTTGAGACACAAAGAAAGAAATGAAATATTAGATTTACTGCGTGCTTGTTTATTTATAATTCCATATCATTGTTGCTACTTAAAAATAGACTTATCTCCATTTTTTTAACCTTTTTTTAAATTGTTTGAATTGTCAAAATTATTTTTAAAAATCCACAAAATAGGTAGGCCTACGTTATCTTTTTCTCCTCATTGCCAAAGTATGGGATTTAGGACTGTATCGATAGATACCAAGATAAAATCATTATTTGTTTTCTTCCCGACCCTTTTGCTACATTTTTAACTCAATTCATTCCGGGACTCAAAAATCGTTTGTCCACCCCTGTCTTAAGATGCTTTCAGTCCAAAATCTGAGCTATTTTCATCTTGTTAATAGTTCAAGTAATAAAAAGTTTTTTTTCTGACTGAAAAAAAGGAAAACCTGGAACAACTTGATCTCAAAGGTTTCATTTGTCAGAGATGGAAGTGAATACGAATCCGATGACTCACAAACAAGGAGCGCTTGAACATAAACACCTCAACTTGCCTCAAAGTGCTTTAATGCAGATTACTTTTATTTTAAAATCTGTCCCTTTTGAACAAGAATTCAGAATTTTACATTTGAATTTTCAAATGAATTTGAAAACAGTGCTGTGGGCCACACTTAAAAGATGGAATTGAATCTAGCGTTCTCCTTAAAGGGACAGTACGTATTATCCGAGCTCTAAATGTTGCCGTATTGGGTCGTGCCACCGAAAATGAACAAAACAAACTACTAAGACTCCAAATGACTAAAACCAGACAATTTTTCTTCTGTTTCTGCCTAGTCTTTCGGAAGGTTTTTGATTTTTCGGGTACCCGTAGCAGCAAGATAACAGACAACTAGGCGAGGCTCATGTGATGCAAAATGAACGCATTTAAAAATCTTCAGCTCTTTCTAAATCCATCCATCCATTATCTGCACCGCTTATCCTCAGTAGGGTCACGGGGGTGCTGGAGCCCATCCCAGCCATCCTCAGGCAGTGGGCAGGGGACACCCTGAACTGGTTACCAGCCAGTCGCAGGGCACATAGAGACAGACAGGTCACTCGCTCATTCACACCTAGGGACAATTTGGATCGGCCAATTAACCTGACATACATGTTTTTGGAATGTGGGAGGAAACCACGCAAGCATGGGGAGAACATGCAAACTCCACACAGGAGGTTCGATCTCATGACCTCAGAACTGTGCCGCACACGCGCGAACCACTGCTCCGCCATGCTGCTCTTATTTCTAAATCAATAGTGCTTTTTTTTCAAATAACTTTTTTTTTAAACCACTAGGATGCGCTAAATATTACACACTGTCCCATTTAAATATAGTTTTGCATCCTTTTTTTAAGAATCAAAATAAATGTTCCATAACATTTCCACATATGTTATTCATATCACAAAATACTACTACATGCATGTGGTACCGATTTCAAAAATGGCGAAGTAAATGCAGTTTTCTTACGATACATGTTGGAATTTTTCATGGCTGATGTTCAAGACTGTTGAAAAACATGGATGTAGTTAATATTATTTGTTTTCTGCTGGACAGTATTTGTTTATATTTGTATTTTATTTAAATGTGAATGCACATAAACAGTCATGAGGAATGAAGTGGCTCTGTTTTGTCAAATGGTACATTTAAGAAAACAAACATTTTATTGGGCATTCATGAATAATCTTTAGGTTCAGCTAACATTCGGCATATTTTTTTTTTATTGTATTTGCATATTTCTCCATTCTAAGCAATATTATAATTATTTTTGTGAAAATACATGTATTCGACATCCTTATTTCAAAGGGACACTGTGTTATAGTTGACCACTAGATGTCACTGTATTGTGTAGTGCAACTGAAACCAAGTGCTTAAAAAGCGCAAGGAAGAATACAAACTACTAAGATCAAAAGTGACCAACAGCACAATTTTTCCTATCTCCTTGACCAACCTTTAACACGCTTTTTGTTTTTTGGGGGTACCCATTAGCAGCAAGATGTCGGACAATTATGCCAGCTCCCTCTAGGACAGCTTCATGTTTTGTGAAATACATATAAATTGCAGGACATACGAGTAATTAGAAAAATGCAAATTTTATGTGATATGTTTGAAATGTAGTAGACACCCAAAATAAGGAGAGAAGACAGAAATGGATTTGAAGTTGCAAGGAGAACAGGGAGAGGAGTCTTCAGATAAAAAAGTTTAACCTGAGATAATTTTAAACTTTTCGTAGACACCCAAAATAAGAAGAGAAGACAGCAGATGATTTTGAACTTGCAAGGAGAACAGAGATATAAGCCTTTAGATTAAAAAGTCTAACCTGAGGTAAGTCTAAACTTTTGTAGACATCCGAAATAAGGAGAGAAGACAGCAGAGGATTTTGAACTTGCAAGGAGAACAGGGAGAGAAGCCTTCAGATGAAAAAGTCTAAGCTGAGATAAGTCTAAACTTTTGTAGACACCCAAAATAAGGAGAGAAGACAGCAGTGTATTTTGAACTAGCAAGGAGAACAGGGAGATATGCCTTCAGATTAAAACAATCTAACCTGAGATAAGTGTAAACTTTTGTGGATACCCAAAAGAAGGAGAGAAGATGGCAGTGGATTTTGACCTAGCAAGGAGAACAAGGAGAGCAACCTTCATATTAAAAAGTCTAACCTGAGATAAATGTAAACTTGTAAACACCCAAAATAAGGAGGGAAGACATCCATGTAATTTGACCTAGCAAGAAGAACAGGGAGAGAAACCTTCATATTAAAAAGTCTAACCTGAGATAAGTGTTTTTGTAGACACCCAAAAGAAGGAGAGAAGATGGCAGTGGATTTTGACCTAGCAAAGAGAACAGGGAGAGAGACCTTCATGTTAAAAATTCCAACCTGAGATAAATTTAAACTTTTGTAGACACCCAAAAGAAGGAGAAAAGACGGCAGTGGATTTTGACCTAGCAAGGAGACTAAGGAGAGAAACCTTCATGTTAAAAAGTCTAACCAGAGATAAATTTAAACTTTTGTAAACAACCGAAAGAAGGAGAGAAGACAGCGGTGGCTTTTGAACTTGCAAGGAGAACAGGGAGAGAAGCATTCAGATGAAAAAGTCTAACCTGGGATAAGTTTAAACTTTTGTAGACATCCAAAATAAGGAGAGAAGACAGCAGTGTATTTTGAACTAGCAAGGAGAACAGGGAAAGAAGCATTCAGATGAAAAAGTCTAACCTGAGATAAGTTTAAACTTTTGTAGACATCCAAAATAAGGAGAGAAGACATCCATGTATTTTGACCTAGCAAGGAGAACAGGGAGAGAAACCTTCATATTAAAAAGTCTAACCTGAGATAAGTGTTTTTGTAGACACCCAAAAGAAGGAGAGAAGATGGCAGTGGATTTTGACCTAGCAAAGAGAACAGGGAGAGAAACCTTCATGTTAAAAAGTCCAACCTGAGATACTTTTAAACTTTTGTAGACACCCAAAAGAAGGAGAGAAGACAGCAGTGGCTTTTGAACTTGCAAGGACAGAAAGAGAAGCCTTAGATAACAAAGTCCAATCTGTTCTAAAGGCCCTCTCCTGAGCTCTTTCTTTCTATACATATCCTAGGTTACAAAATCTTATCCACCCTAAAGGACGTGGCTATCAAAGAACAGCATTATGATTGGCCCATAGCGATGAATTTTGTTAACAGTGCATACTAGTAAAAACAACAAACAACCGTGTGCAATAATGGTTAAAATAACGAACTGGCTTCCTTTATTAAAGACCGTAAAAGTATCAGTAAGATAGTTTTTGTATTTGTGCTTATTATTAAAATCAATATTGTAAGTTTTTTTTGTACCACTAGCAGTTAAATAATACACATTATCCCTTTAATTTTTTTTGCAGTTATTTTTTATCACTTTAAGTCTCCGTAGTTTATATTCCTTCTATTCTTCCTCCCTTTTTAGCACATGTTTGTCACGAAACGGGACGGGACTGTCTTGGAACGGGCCGGGAAGCAGGAAGTTAGAACTCATTTGCGTAGACGATCTGTCACTTTAATTGAGAAAGAAAAGTTGTCCAAAATCTCTCAAAATGTTACACCGAAGTGCAACAAAGTCCAACAAGCACAACAAGAATAAACAGGTATGAACAGGTTTTCAACAAGGGTAAACAACGATCTGGCAAAGGGCAGTTCCAAAAAGCAAATTTAAGTACCCATAGGAGTAATCAGGAAATGCAGGTTAGCCGGTGTCAAGGGGCGGGGCCAGCTGGGCGCCACGACAACCGTGCAGGACATGACAATGTTTTTGTTTGCACTACACCATACGGCGACATCTAGTGGTTAAAAAAGCACACCATTTATTTTTGATTTTTTTTAAATTGGGATAAAATTGTAGTCGTTATTGAAACGATTTTCTGGACCGGATTATTTTTCTCATGCTCCAATGTCAACAAACCATGAGCACTTCCTTCTTCTACGTTGTGTTTTACATAATGCCCGATTGAGGTACATATTTATTGTCAAGAGGTTCATATCGGTAACCGCATGCGAAAATGGCCCTACCGATTTTTTTTTTCCCAGTGCTGAAAAATACTAATACAGAAATACTACCAAACTTTTACTCCGGAAACAAAAGTACTACTGCTGTAATACTATGATACAACAATACTATGGCAATAATAATACTACAGAATTACTACAATAAAACGATACTACTACAAAAATAGTACTAAAGAAATACTCCCAAATTTTTACTACAGAAACAAAAATACTACAAAAGTACTACTACTGTAATACTATGATACAACAATACTATGGCAATAATAATACGACAGAATTACTATAATACAACAATACTACTACAAAAATATTACAAAACTAATCCTTCAGAAATATTACAAGACTACTACTACAGAAATATTGAAAAATACTAATCCAGAAATACTACCAAACTTTTACTACGGAAACAAAAATACAACAAAAGTACTACTACTGTAATACTATGATACAACAATACTATGGCAATAATAATACTACATAATTACTACAATACAACGATACTACTACAAAAATAGTACTAAAGAAATACTCCCAAATTTTTACTACAGAAACAAAAATACTACAAAAGTACTACTACTGTAATACTATGATACAACAATACTATGGCAATAATAATACGACAGAATTACTATAATACAACAATACTACTACAAAAATACTACAAAACTAATCCTACAGAAATATTACAAGAATACTACTACAGAAGTACTGAAAAATACTAATCCAGAAATACTACCAAACGTTTACTACAGAAACAAAAATACTACAAAAGTACTACTACTGTAATACTATGATACAAAAGTACCATGGCAATAATAATACTACAGAATTACTATAATACAACGATCCTACTACAAAAATAGTATGACAGAAATACTACAAAACAAAACTATTCATACAGAAATACTATTACGGAATGACTACAAAAAACTTTTTTTTCCCAGATATTTTTGTTTTATGCATAGAAGGTAGCAACTATCTCACCAACTTTTTGATATTGGAATAATTATTATTCTAAATTCCATAATTTAACTGTTCTCATGCGTTAACTAGTATATGTACTGTTATCGATTATCGCATGGAAAATATTTGCTAACAAACTCATTATAATGTATCAATACTAATTAATTAGGGATTAATTAGTGATAAGACTCATTTTGTGAAAATATAATTTTCAAAATATAACCGTTTTTGTTATATGTTATGAGCACATGTTGATTTTCAAGTTCAGCAGTCAATAATCCAAATCCTCCCGTGACCTTGATGTGAAGCTCTATGATGAATTCCTGGTTTGGGGTAGCTCTGTACTCAGACCTGGAAATGTATTCAGTCTTTTTATTTTAAGAATAACTTTTGACAAGTCGTCAGGGAACATGAAAGGGTGTCAGGACCAGAACGGAAACAGGACCCATTTGCGTTACGTTTCTCACAAGTTTTATTAAAGGAAAGAGGAAGGGCTGCGCCCACGACCTGGTGTTCGCTAGTCGCGGGAAACAAGTCGCTCCCGTCCTCAGATTGTGATCCGAACACGAGAGGGGATCTTCCGTGGCGAGCGATGGCGGTGTCAAAGACAGAAAAACAGGTCGATAGACGGGACAGGAGAGATAAACGTGGTCAGGGTCAGAAACGGGTTGTAAGCCGGGACGGGAGAGCAGACGAGGTTGGGAGCAAAAACAGGTCGTAGCCGGAGACAGACGGGAGCAAAAACGGGACAGATGGAAGTCGGGGTCGGAAAAAGGATTACCTAGTGTTCACTGAGGTTCGCAGACAGACTGACAACAGGGGATTGACAGGACTGGGTTCAAATACTGACAGGGAGCCAATCAGAACCCGCGCCATTAATCATGACAAGGGGTGGCTACTTGTTGACCGAGCTAGTTACAATAACTTGTAAATTTACACATAGAACGTAAAGAAAAAATATAATCAAATAAGAAAATGGAAATCTCAAATTGTATTTATGTTTTAATCCATTACCATGAGCAATGCTTTCTTAGTGCATCAAAGCAACCAAAGAAAAGGAAACAAAACTCACCAAAAAGAGTCAAAACAAGGAAAAGGAGAGATTTGTCTTGCTAACAATTGCTATGATAAGTCCAGTCTGTTTTCTATTCTAGCGTGCGGCGAGCAATGACGAGCAATGACGAAAGTTCTTGCTCTGCTGTCTTTTTTTTTTTTACAAAACTTTATTGACACAGGCAACAATAAATCATTGCTCATAGTTAAAATAATGTATTTCATTTGCTAATGTAGTTATATGATTGAACATTTACTACAATGTGTTTCCAGTCAGATTATAATATTTTATTTAAGTGTCTAATTATATCTTCATTTATTTATTTCTCGTTCGCTTCGTCACAGAATTATCGGCAGTAATGCCATTTTCGCACGATGTTAACAATGATTTTATGGGTTCGACAATCATTTTGAAGACCCACATGAAAATAATGAATGAATTCGAGTGTGGGCTGCAAAATATTTGCACGGCAAGCCGAACGATTGTAATGTTGCCAGAAAAATAGGATTAAAGCAGGGAAGAGTCACTCAAAGACCACCCATTTGAAACTCTTCTTCTCTTGCTGTAAAGCGGTACAAGACAAAGGCATTATGTAAATGTGTGTCAGGCTTTATCATTGTTGGTCTTTTCCTTTTTTTTTTTTCAATCAAGCTTTATTTAGTTGATTGAATGCAAGGGAATTATTTGCTTTTATTTCTCAATCCCAAGAAAAAAATGTGCAATAGTAATGTGTTGAGCAGGGGTGGGCAAAATACCTCCCGTGGGCCTCCTATCGACCAGCAGGTTCTTTTAAATCCGGCCTGCTAAGCGAAAACGCTCAAAATATAATGACATTACATATGATAGTAGATAATAATAATATAATAATAATTTCCTTGTATTGTCATTCTGTGTAACAATGTACACAGAACGAAATGTCGATTGCACCTGACCCGTTGTAGCGAGCCGATGCAGCCGCAGCCAACAGAGGGCGCCGCCGACCACTTTTTAAGTCTTAGGAATGACTCGGCCGGGGCGCGAACCACCGACCTCCCAGTCTCAAAGCGGGCGCCTTACCATCTAGGCTACTGAGCTGGTAATGTAATACTAGAACAAAATATATACCACAAAAATTACAAAAAAAAACTCTATAGGCTAAATTAAGTGCTTTAAAACAGGAACCTAATATGTAAAAAATATTGCGTTCATTCTGAAAAAAAAAACAAAAAACGCCACAAAAATTTTTCCAAAAATTAAACTACGGCATTACAATGATACAACAATTTTGTGACAATAATACTACTACAGAAATACTACAAAACGTTAGAAACAAAAATACTACATAAGTAATACTACTCTAATACTATGATACAACAATACTATAGCAATAAAAACACAACAGAATTACGATAATACAACAATACTGCTAAAAATAATACTACAAAAATACTACATAACTAATCCTACAGAAATACTACAATAATACTACTACAGAAATACTGAAAAATACTAATCCAGAAATACTTCAAAACTTTTAGTAAAGAAACAAAAATACTACAAAAGTACTAATACTGTAATACTATGATGCAAAAATACTATGGCAATAATAATACGACAGAATTACTATAATACAACGATACTACTACAAAAATAGTACGACAGAAATACTACAAAACTAATCATACAGAAATACTTCCAAAACTATTACGGAATGACTACAGAAAAACTACCACAGAAATACTACAATATTAGTACAAAAATACAATAGAAGTAATACTACAAAACTAAAAAATCAGTTGCTTGAAAACTGGAACCTCATTTCATTTTGTGTTCATTCTGAAAAGAAAAAATATTACAAAAATACTACTATAATACAACAGTACTACTCCAAAAATGTTACAAATATAAAACTACAGTAATACTATAAAAATACCACATATTACGAAAATCCTACAACAGAAATACTACAATAATACCACAAAAAACAATTACACTAATACTACAAAGCTAAATATCAAATTAAGTGCTTAAAAATCCTTCTACAGCATTACTTTAATACAACAATACTACTACAGAAATACTTCAAAAATACAACTATAGTAAAAGTACAAAAAATATAAAACTATTAATACTTTACTATTTTATAAATACTATAAAAATCATTCTATGGAATTGCTATAACCATTCAACAAAATACTACTAAAAAATACAAAAAAAAATACTATTACAAAATACTACAAAATCCAACTACAGTAATAGATAATACTAGTTATATTACTGCAAAATACTACAGAAATACCTTAACTCATTCTATAGAATTGCTATAACAATACTACAAAATACTACTTGAGCAATACTAAAAAAAAATACTACTACAAAATCCAACTACAGTAATACAAAAATACTACACTTATATTACTGCAAAATACTACAGAAATGCCTTAACTATTTTATAAATAGTACAAAAATCATTCTATAGAATTGCTATAACAATACTACAAAATACTACTAAAAAAGTACTATTACAAAATACTACAAAATACAACTACAGTAATAAAATAATACTAGTTATATTACTGCAAAATACTACAGAAATACCTTTACTGTTTTATAAATACTATAAAATTCATTCTATAGAATTGCTATAACAATACTACAAAATACTACTAGAGCAATACTAAAAATAATACTACTACAAAATACTACAAAATCCAACTACAGTAATACAAAAATACTACACTTATATTACTGCAAAATACTACAGAAATGCCTTAACTATTTTATAAATAGTACAAAAATCATTCTATAGAGTTGCTATAACAATACTACAAAATACTACTGAAAAAATACTATTACAAAATACTACAAAATACAACTACAGTAATAAAAAAATACTAGTTATATTACTGCAAAATACTACAGAAATACCTTAACTATTTTATAAATACTATAAAAACCATTCTATAGTATTGCTAACAATACTACATAATACTTCTAGAGCAATACTAAAAAAAATACTACTACAAAATACTACAAAATCCAACTACAGTAATACAAAAATACTACACTTATATTACTGCAAAATACTACGGAAATACCTCAACTCTAAATATTAAATTAGGTGCTTAAAACAGGACATTAATATATTTTTTTACATTAATTGTAATTGTTTTAATACCAATTGGATGAAAATAATTTAATATAAAAAATATACAAAAATAAATCTAACAATTTAGACGTCTGCGTGTATATTTTTTCATAAATGAGTATAATTGGAATAGGCCAATAGGGGGCGCCACTCCAAACGTTTGCCCACCCCTAGTGTAGAGGAACATGATTGCTCGTGAAACTCAAGAAACGACTCATAATACTACCCTGAAGTACTTGTACTACAGTACTAAGTAATTACTGTTGGTTGTATTTGCTTTATTGTTCATTTGAAATACATCATCTGTATTTGTCTATGAAAGCAAAAATGACAAAACTGTTTCCTCGCCATCCAAGTAAAATCCATGCTCATTGGACCAAAGCAAAACATATGTGATACTTTCTTATTCTTGTGCTTTGGTGGACTTTGCATATCGTTCTCCTTTTTGGAAAAAAAAGCCTTTTGGCTTACTTTGCTTTTGCCAGATGGAGCGTTGTGGCATCAGGGGCCCACCTCTCGGTTGTCCACCTTTGTGCCTGAATGGAATTCTAATATCTGTATAAATTTTTCCTTCTTGTGTCCCTATCTTCGTGGAGGTCTTCATTGACATTTACAGCTTTGTTCTTAACGATTCAGCATTTATAGTCCATGTGCAGGGTTGGGTAGTGTTACTTTAACTGGATTACTTTCAATGACTTTTGGATTACTCCAATACCAAATATGCTAATAAGACAAAAGAAACTAAATATGAATAAAGTGACTACATTTTGTGCACGCTTGGGAAGTAACGGAATACTTGGAACAGCAAAAATCATGTTGGCAAGCTGTTTGGATTTATTTTCATTTTGCTTCTGTCGCATTTTATGTTCGTTTTGCCAGAGATCAAAGCCAGGAGAGAAAGCTTACCACGTGTTGTGAGTCATCATTTTATTCATATTTAGTTTAATCCAAAAGTAATTGAAAGTAACCCAGTTAAAGTAACCCTACTCAACCTTTTCCATGTGGAAATAACTTAATTACCCAGTAACCCTGTGTAACAACCGAAACTAGGCATGGGTGTCTATCCCAGTGGTTTTCAACCAGTGTGCAGGGGCACACTAGTGTGCCGTGAGACCTTGACTAGTGTGCCGCTGGAATTTGCCCAATTTTATCTTTACAAAAGATCAGGCCATTATTCAGCATTTTTGCTATCTTCAGACAAGGAACTGTGATAGTCATCCATATCAGTAGGTGGCAGTAGATACATTTTATAAACGATCTGCTCATGAGGTAGCACAGTACATTTAATAACTCAATTGACAAAGCGGTTTAAGGTTGCACTGTAAATAATAAAACCATAAATAAAGCACATCATTCTTCTTTTATTTTAAGTATTATTTTCTTCTTTTTGTATACTAATTATCTGCTTATGAGGTAGTACGGTGAAATATTTGACATAACTTTATTTTCAAACATTTTTGACGGACGGTGTGCCTCTGAACTTTTTTATAAAGTTTTCAAAAAGGGTTGAAAAACACTGCTCTATCCTAATGATAAAATCTGCTTTTTGATTGTACAAAGTAACAAACAAGTACTAGAATCTTTCTAACAAGTAGTGTCGGCTGATTGAATATGATAGATACGTTTATAGTTGATTTGGAACTTGCAAGGAGAACAGGGGAAGACCGAACCAAAACCTCAGATAAGAAATTCCAACCTGTTCTTTGGCCCTTTTTATTAAATCTCCTAGGTTACAAAAGCAGATCCTTCCTAAAGGGTGTGGATATCAAAGAACTGCGAAAAGATAGGCTGACCACCAATCTGGTGAAAAGCTGCCAATAAACACATGTCAAATGCTTTCACACACTCTGGTTAAGTTCTCATAAACACATGTCAAAATTCAGCTGAAGGTGAGATTGAAGTCAAGTAGTTACGAAAGTTTGGGGTTTTATGAAAGTAAAGGAATTTGTTTTTTGAAATGACTTTAGAGAAGTAAATAACGTAAAGCAAATAACGTTTAAACACATTTGGATGTACAGTATAACCTTACCACCCGCTAGCAACATTATTGTAGTTCTAGCATACATTCTGTTAATTGTGTATTTTTAGTCTGTAGAATATTGAAGAAAGACTTTCAAAATAAAGCAGCCGCAAACCAAAATACTACATACTAGTCGCGAGTCAAGTATATTTTTGTCGTTTGAATTTGAAAAGGTAGTAGGCATTTTTAAGGGGCAAAAAAAGGTAGTGTTGGCAAGTATGTGATAGTTAAAATGGGAAGACAGTATCGATCACAAGAGAATAGTATCCGATCCAAGTACTTGTTCGGTATCGATAATAGCTATATTTGAATCCATTTGCTCACGCTTAGACTGAACAACTGCATTTTTTTCACGATTGTTGGCAAAAGAGGTGGGCAAAGTTTTGAATTCGAACTAGCTTGCTTTATTTACGTCGTCGTGAAGTTTGCACGCCATCTTCCATCAACGAAAGGTGGTCCAACTCTCAGATTATAGAAAGTGCGTAGTATTATTTTTTTCCGTTCATATGACACACCGGACAAATTTTGTTTACAAAGAAAGGTAAAACACGCTCAGAACCAGAAGAAAAATGCCTTTCTACACAATGGTTAAAATATTCGTTCAGGAAGGTAAAGAAGGACATTAATTAACAGTACTGGCATGTTTTAATAAATAGAGGCCAAGTGTGTATTTTCTAATTAATATTTCTGCAGTTCACAGGTTTTATCATCAAACTCGTGTGCTGACTTCCCTTCCCGGGCGTTTTAAAATACTTGCCTCAATTTTAATTACCGTATTTTCCGCACTATAAGGCGCACCTAAAAGCCTTTATTTTTTTCAAAAGCTGACCATGCGCCTTATAATACAGTGCGCCTTATAGATGGATCAATATTAAGTTGCTAAGTCTTGCAACTAAGGCAAGCAGCCGCCGACTAGATATTCCCCCGAACACGAAGTCGTCCGCGGTGTATGCTGGGATTTATATACCGGCGTTTCATTGGCTAGCCAATGTGTCAATCATCATTTGAATCGATCACTATTGGCTAAAGTTATTCGGAGGTAAAGGGGGCGGATCCTTGTTATCATTTACAGGCTCGCATAGGCTAAAGAGGCAAAACAAAGCCTGCAATTGGCCGAAAAAGGTGTGTCAATCATCAGTTGAATCGATCACTATTGGCTAAAGTTATTCGGAGGTAAAGGGGGCGGATCCTTTGTATCATTTACAGGCTTGCATAGGCTAAAGGGACAAAACAAAGCCTGCAATTGGCCGAAAAAGATGACTGTGAATAGCATGTTGGGTAGAACTACACCATAGAGATAACAGTATTTTACTATTCTGTACTGTATTTATAAATATTTTACTCTCCTGGATTTACTACACTCACGGATATAAAAGGACCATGGTTGCACATTATTATTGAAGACAACGACTTCGGTGAGCTACTCCGGCTATATATTTTCCCGGTATCTTGTTTCAGACTGATTTTTTAAATTAAACTAAATTCCAAGTGTTTATTGTCATATGCACAGTAAAGCTGCGAGCGAAAAAGAAAATAGAAACTAAGGAATGGTTGGCATTTCTTGAATCCCAAGACATTAATCTTCCGAATGATATTTGGCGCGATGCATTTGAGTGACATCGTACGGACACCGCATCCGCACGTGTCTACGACACGTATTTGCTTCTTTGCAAGCTTTCGGAATGTTAAGGGGGTAAAAAGTTTGACTGAACTACCTGATTGTTTTGTCGACGTTCCCATTGTAGCGCCTTATAATCCGGTGCGCCTTTTGTATGGAAAATATAAGACCAAAAACTATTTTTTGGGGGTGCGCCCTATAACCCGGTGCGCCTTATAGTGCGGAAAATACGGTACATTTGCTGTAAATGTCAATGAATCATTCACTTGGGAGTCATCAGGTGGCAAAACAACAATTCGGTGTATGAATACTTTCTAACCCCTAGATGAGTACAACTGTAAAAATCGGGAAAAACGGTTCCCTCTGGTACGATTATTTTGAAATGCCATTTTCTTATTCATCATTCTATTTGGATGAGTCATTTGCCTTTCTTTCTATCTTGTACATGTTTACATTGTATCTTGCATTGCCTAAAAAAGATTAAATGTGTTTATCTTGGTTGATGGTTCATTTTCTTTTATGTCTTTGAATCCTATTGGTTGTCACATAAACCCGTTTTTGTGTTTGCAAACAACCTTGACGTCTGTCAGAGCCAGAACAGGGGGTAAACCCAAACGTGTAACTTTTCACACAAAGATTTATTGGAGAATCGAGGAATTCTGGCACAGGAAAACAAATGCCAGCGATTCGGCGATCGCTGGGCAGGAGAAGCAGGAAGCCCACGAGATCGGAGCGTGGTCGGAATGCGGAAAGAAGTGGGGTAGCCGGGACGGGCGATCGGGGTGTAGTTGATGTGCAAAAACGGGTCAAGTAGTCGGAGCTGGAGTACGGAGGGTGGTTGATGGACAGATCGGGTCAAGTAGCCGGAGACGATCGAGAAGTCAGGGTACAGGGTTGGGTAGGGTTACTTTAACTTGATTACTTTCAATTACTTTTGGATTATCCCAATACCAAATATGCTAATAAAAGACAAAAGAGACTAAATATGAATAAAATGACTAAATTTTTTGCAGGCTTGGGGAGTAACGGAATACATGGAACGGCAAAAATGATGTTGGCAAGCTGTTTGGATTTATTTTCATTTTGTTTCTGTCGCATTTTATGTTCGTTTTGCCGGAGATCAAAGAGATCAAAGCCAGGAGAGAAAGCTTACCACGTGTTGTGAGTCATCATTTTATTCATATTTAGTTTCTTTTGTCTTTTATTATCATTTTGGGTATTGGAGTAATCCAAAAGTAATTGAAAGTAATCAAGTTAAAGTAACCCTACCCAACCCTGTCAGGGACAGATGAGCAGGATACAGGTGAGGACGGGACCGACGGGATCGATACAGGATACGGGACAATGGGGCTTGGATCAGGGATTCATACAAGATACAGGATACCGGACAGACGGGATCGATAACATACAGGATACAGCGCTTAGATCAGGAATCAAAACAGGACAAGGAACAGACGGGAGCCAGAGTCAAAATGCTTGCCTTGCAAGTGCGGAGGTTCTTTGACGGACCGACGAGGAGTGAATGAGAGCACTGAGTTTAAATAGGAGGGGAACCAATCAGGAAACGAGCAGCAGCTGACGCCAAACGAGCGGGCACAGTTGAGGGAAATGGGTAATCGTGGCAAAGTCATTGTATCAGGTGCTGTCCGGGCCGTAATTCATGATTTGAGCTCACACTTTGAGCTGAAATGCTCTCATCAGTAAGAACGAAATGTTGTTTTTTTCATAGACAGTAGCAAAATGTTTTCATACACACGGGTCAAAGTTTTCTGTTCATAGATATAGGTAAAATAACACTAATTAACAGCACTGAAAGGTGTTGATGAATACTGGCCAAATGCTTCCATACACGCTGGTAACATGCTCTCATAAACACATGTCAAATGATTTCGTACGCATTAACCATATAAATTGACCAATGACCATGCTATTTTGGCCACAATTATTATTATCTTAGAAATTAAAGGGAAGCGATCATGCAAGTACTCATTTTTTGGAAATGATTTAAGGTAAATAATTATTTAGTGTACATAGAAAAACAAAAATTTGGCCTTGATTTTGAATCATGAGAGAAAAGGCAAAAAATTGCCATAATAATTAGCCAGGAAGTCCAAGTAACCATGGCAACATGTATCCACTAGATGTCTCTCTTGAACCATATAGCTAGACTTAAGCCTACCGTGACATGGGCTGACTGTTTTATTTCAGGAGAGCTCTATAATATAGATTTAATGGTTTAAAAATGGAATTTTCCAGGATCCTTTTTAGCACCTGTATGGATGAGTCTTTCTACACGATAGCGAAGCGTGGAATACGGTATGGAATAAACTTTTCAACAACTATCTGTAAAACGCAGATGACACACAGTTTGGCACACACTGATAGCAGGTACACGTAGCACATACTGATACACACATTCTTGACTTTCTCTATCCGATGCTCACACTTTCCTTCTAGGTTTCATGATATCTAACACATACTCAAGGCGCAACTCACAATAAGCGTGCCACACATTCTGAAAAAAGTGTGGTGAGGTGTAAAACGTCATCCACTCAACGTAGGGTTGGTTGTATCCCTTAACCAATCGGGACATAGGGGCACCATTTTCTGTGGTGTGTCTTAGGCAAGTACAGCCTGGTGGCGCCCATGCCTCTCCAGGCCAACATGTTTCTACCCGGTAAAGGATTTTATACATTTGACTATAAAAGATTTTATATGATTGACTACAAGTTATGTGTATTCAGTTTAATGTAATAAAGAAATTTACTGACTGTGCTTTAATTCAATGTACAGTAAAAGGTCAGGTCAGGCTGTGTGAAATGCATAAGTGGCAGATGTTTTGTCTAGGACGAGCCGCACTTCTTCTGATAACAGGATGCATGGGTGTGCTGACGCAGTGCGACCAGATGTCGGGGCGCTGGTGTGTGACATTGTTGAGCACAAAACAACTGCCTTGGCACGCCCATGGGAAGAGCCGACACACCATCATGCGGGTGGAAGACAACCAATAAGAGAAAGCTAAAGTTAGCTGCAGATGACACAAAGCCAATAGGGGAATAGTAGGATGTATTTGCTTTGTTAGTTGAAATGTATAAATGATCCCGGGCTACTCGGATGGGTCTCCTATGGCGTACACTTAGATCTGCTTTTAGGAATAATAACCGCCCCCGTGTGGAATTGCCGGATTCCTGCTCATTTCTCTCTCCAAACGATTGCGCATAATTGATGGGTGAATGTAGGTCGTGTTTGGTTAATGGAGTCAGATGACTAATTCGAAGATTTTGGTAAACAGTACATTTTAATAGTTAAAATTACAACACCGGTCTCAAACTGTTTTGTGTACTGTTACCCAATGCTAAATCTATTGCACCCTTGTTATCCTGGAAGGGGGATTACCACTAGTGAGGCCCCTTCTCAAGGTTTTCCTTGTGCTGAAGTTTTGAGTTTTTCCTTGAAGGCATGTTGGTTTAAGATCAGGGGATGGTGTCATTGTAACCTGTGCAGTCCTTTGAGACATCTTGTGACTAAGGGCGATACAAATAAATGTAACTTGACTCGACAAACTACAAAAACCCAAACTGGAAATTGAATAACGCAAGGAACAAAGAAACCAGAAACTAACTAACCTGACATGAAGGCAGATCTGAAAATCATAGCGAAAACCAGGATCACAGGGGCCGACCAAATGAAAAAATGACAATAACCCAACCAACTTTTAAAGGGTGAGGAACATCGGGCACAAGCGTGTGGTAATTGGATGCCCAGTTTATTAACCGGTTGGGGCCCTCTAGTGGTCGGAGGTGTGTCAGACCGTAACAGGACACCTGAAAAGGAGGTTTCATTGGATGCAGATTAGTTATTTTGACTATTATTGTGCACTTTTGTTTGTTGTTTCAACTATAACATCATTGCTGCTATTTACCAATCATGTTCACCTTCTTTTATTGCAAGACCCTTTAGGATGGATCTGCTTTTGAAACCTAGTATGGGGATATTGGTAGGAACCAAAACCCGGAACTATTGTGCCTGTGTTAGGCGTTGACTAGGGATATTAAAGAGAACGTAAGGCCCTCATGGGTTACAGGTTCTCACCTTTGGCGCAAGGTACTTCTCCTGCACGACTCCTAATGGGTCGAAACAGCAGAACATCACTGCCCGTCAGTCAAGAGAACTTGTAACGGCGCTTGCACGACTTACAAGCTTTCGGGGAAAATGATCAACGAATAAAGGAGACACAAGCAGTGTTTAGTCATTATTAGCCGATTACTTTTTTTTTTAACAAAGATTTACCGCACTCCAGACTTTTCGTCAGGCAGATCCGCCATTGTTGTTTTGGTCTCGCGGTTGGAGTTTTCGTCTGCACGCCGATCTCGGCCAACGAGATCTCGTTGCTTCGAGATGACGTCATTGTTGTGGTGCTTGTCGTCGAACGGAGGTTAAGTATGCCTTAGAAAAAACAGTATTAGGTGAAAATCAACACAAAATTGGTTATTTCTTCAGTGTCAGTAATAAGTCGAAACATAATGCAAAAAGTGATAACAAAAAACGGCGGAGAAATTCATACCTGTCAACCTGTACGTTTTTGCCATACATAGTACGTTTATTATGCATTTTAAGACGTGTACAAGAAAATCTGTACGGAATAACGAAAATTTGTCAATTATGGGTACCATCCGGTATACACCGACTATCACGAAACGGCAAAACAATCAAGTCAAACGAGTTCGAGTTGTGTAGTGAAAGGAAGTCCGTCTTTTTTTAGAGAAGCGGCTTTTTTGGCTCAACTCATTCAAGAGAGCCGGCTCTCAAACGGCTCACTTGCTTTGATGATTGATATTACGAATTATGTTGTATAAAGAAGTTAAGAAAAAAAGGAAGTGTAAAAGGACAAAATGAAAAAAGACAGGCTTGTGGTTATCCCTTTAATCGGGATATTACCAACAATATTTTGATACAGAAAATGAATTAATAATTTGATGATTAAAACTGAATTAATATATAGATTTATATTATATATTTGTCACCGATTTACAATTTCAACCGCGATAACACTACATTTTGGGGACCCATAGATCTCTGGTGGGACCCATAGATTTTTGAGCATGCGAGTCCCTGGGACCCATCTCTTTTCAGAGGTAAAATGAACACTGCACAAACATTCTGTTTCAACAAAAGACACCACACACAGTTGAGACAGGAGCTGGAACAAGGACTTAGAGTCTGGGTGGAGAACATAGCGTAACCTGGGTTCATCACAGGTCCAGCCCAGACACCATGGTCCCACGACATCGAGATGCCCTCAGGAAGTCTTAGGAGAAACAGATACCACATATAGGTGATTCTAGAGACTTCTGATTCAGGCGCATGATCAGAAGACCAGTGAAAATGGACTTGTAATACATTTTCTTACTTAAAAAACACTTATTGGTGTTAGAAATTAGGTTGTTAAAAGATCTGTGGTCAACTCACTTAAAGGGGGAGATGTTGGAATATTGGTAGGAACCAATAGGCGGAACTAATGTAACTGTGTTAGGAGTTGACTAAGGACATAAAGGTAACGCCCATACCAAAGACAATGTGTTGCGAGATGACAATGAACTTGGATGTCTGATCAAAGCAGCATGAAAAGTTACTCTCTTATTGGAGTCTTAGTCATACAGAAAATATATAGAACACCTAGGCAGCACGGCGGCACAGTGGTTAGCGCGTGTGCAGAACAGTTCTAAGGTCTTGGGAACCTCCTGTGTGGGTTCAAATCCAGCTACCAGACATTCTGTGCGGAGTTTGTATGTTCTCCCCGTGCTTGCGTGGGTTTCCTCCACATTCCAAAGACATGCATTTCAGGTGGATTGGGCGGTCCAAATTGTGCCTAGGTGTGAATGAGCGAGTGAGTTGACTGTCCCTGTGTGCCCTGCGATTGGCTGGCAACCAGTTCAGGGTGTCCCCTGCCCACTGCCCGATGATTGCTGGGATGGGCTCCAGCACCCCCGCGACCCTACTGAGGATAAGCGGTGCAGCTAATGAGATGAGATGAGAATTATACACCTCGGATATGTAATAAAATGAAAGGGCTCAGGCTAAGGCCCTGAGAACAGGTTGGAATTTCCCATCTGAGGTTTGGCTTCTGTTCTTCTTGCAAGTTCACCTTCATGTCGATTGAATGCGAAGCAGCTATCAGTCTAAAGTTGCATGGAATATAATCCATGGATTTCTTTAGAGACCAAAAAGAAAATTGCTAAAGTTAAGACTTTTATACATTGGGAATAATGGTGAACAAAATGGAGGGTATTTAATTAGATCTGGGGGTCTCGGACTCAATTTGTTGGGGTGTCGATCAAGGATCTCTTGTGAATTGAGAAAAAGAAAGATTAAAGGGTTGGTCAAAGGTAAAAACGTGGGAGTGATTATTTTGACGAGGTGTAAAGCAAATAAGCCCAGCACAAAAATGACTTCCGCTTTCTTTGTTTCAACTAACTCACTTTGGAATGGATGGAACGACTGCACCCCCTTTTGGACAATTCCCGGATCTACCAATTCACTATGTACCATAGTGAAATCTGATAACATGAAGTTTTGAATGTAAAAACAACCAAGGCAATGTATTGATAAAATAATGTTCCAACCTTGTGTAATCATGTCGATTGGAGGAACATTCTCAATTACGGAACATTCCGCAAATTTCTCACTTCTTTGGCTTTCTAACAAGCTAAGCAATTTCAAACACGGTCACCCGATACTGAGAGTATAAGATATCTAAGACAACGCCCAAAAAGACATGATCTGGCCAAGCATCCCTGGTCCACATGAAAAGAGTAGCTGACCAATAGACCACCCTTCTTTCTCCTACCTGACTGTCTTATCGCACATCGGCCGCACTTGGACCACACATTGTGACCATACCTCTCCAAAACAACAAGATGGTTTCAGATTTAACTCCATGTTTGCTGGTTCTTGTGCACAAAAAAACATGCATTCCCAAGGGAAACTCCCCAAATTGACTAGCATTATAGTGGAGACTTTCAGCGGTCGAAAAATCCCATAAACTCCTGCACTTCCCCTCCCCTTTTTTCATCATTGATTCTCTGTGTTAACAAATTGTGTGTGCCGTGTTAACAAATTGTGTGTTCTATTTCAAACGGCCTGGTTCATTGATTCCATTTTCTTGGGATTATTTGCTCTAAAGTGGTCTAGTAATGAAATAACACTGTACTATAGACTCTTAAGTACCCCTCTAAAACAAACAAATTTCAAAGAGATTCCCCAAACATATGTAAAGTTTATTGAAAACAATCATCTAAACATAGTTTACAAATTTTGAAAAAAAAGAAAAAAACCTTTACCAAACACTCTTTCGTAACAAGTTCAAAACTAAAGGGAAAGAGATGCAAACGCACGTGTGATTGTTCTCATTTGGTCCTAATTTGCGTCATCAGTCGCACACAAAAATATAGCCATGATAAATACATTTAGGGTTGTCACACACACACGCTTTGTACAAATAGCAATGCAAAAGTACTGCAAACACACACAAAAATCGACAAATCAAGTCGAGAGGATTCCGCCCTCCCGTTAAAAATGACTGAAAACACATTACAGGGTCAGTGACATTCACGGAGCCATTTCTATATCCTGAATGCAAACTGTAACGAATACAACTTCAGAAAAATAAATAACAGTCAGCTGAGTGAATGAAATGGGAAATTTGGTCAGAGTGCACAATATAAAACATGTCACCACTGAAACACGGGCCTGAACATTTCCTATTGTACAATCAATTGCCTAATAAAGTGACATTAATTACCACTAAACAAGTGATACACAGTGATGACTTTCATACGATATTAGAAAAAGCTCTAGTTGGGACGGATCATTCCTTTACACACAATATCCGATCGTTCTATCGAATTCAGGGATGTCAAACGTATGGCCTGAGGGCCAGATCCACCGTGGATGATTTAATTCAGTGCACCATACACGTCTGAGTACAGTAATCCCTTGTTTTTCGCGGGGGTTGCGTTGCAAAAACGTCATAACTAGCAGCTTCAGCGACAGACTGCTGTCTCGGTCTTGTTCCACGGACAGATTGAGGAGAGCATTTCTTCCTCATGCCATGAGGCTCTTTAACCCCACCCGGGGGAGTAAAAGCCCACATTGAACCCCACCCCATATTACCCTATTTTTATTACAGTGTGTATTTTCCGTAGCACTATTTAAATACTCTATAGCAAAACGTTATATTGGGTATTGTTGTATTCTATATCTTTATTTTATTATTTTATTTTTCAACACAAGGATACTGCTGGAAGGGTGAATTTCACTACGGGGAGGAATTAAGTATTTATCTATCTACCGTTATTTAGTATTCAAGAAAACATGTACAGGCTCAATTATTTGACAAAAAAAGGTACTATACTTTATAAACATTTTTTTTTAAATAACTTCTGCACTAGGAAATTATAATTTCAAAACTAACCCATTTTATTGCATAACTATGTTTTAACGACACAATCCTCATTACTTTACAGTACATGATACTTTCCCACCGTTATGTGGACGTTATGGAAAATTGCATTTAAATTGCGGTTCTTTCCTAAAGAAACATATATATATATATATATATATAAAATCAAACATTTTTGAAAAACCATCAAATTCCGACAAGTGGCTCCAGAAGTTTAGTGGGTCGAGAAGTCCATATTTGTTGGCGATTAAAAGCATCTCCCCCTGCATTTTTGCTGCTTTTGTTTACATTATTGGTTTTAAAATGAAAAAGATTTGCGCATACATAAAGTAGGTTAGTCAAGCAATTTTACCTATGTATATCACTCATAGATGCGCAGGTGGTAAAGCAGAAAAGGGGCGGGGGAACTATTAAGCCAATCAGAATGCAGAAATCCGTGAGGCAGCAAAACCGCGAGACAGCAGGGGATTACTGTATCTCAAACAAAAAGAAGCGAATATCTCGGTCATTTCTATCAAAAGTTCTGATTTTTTTCAATGATTGCAGATCAAAAGCCCTCTATCTGAGTTTGTATAGCATGGTGACTTGGTTCAGGTGTAAAACTGCACACACTCAACTGTTAACACAAACCATTTTAACACATATAATGCAGAACCTGAAAACGTTTTCCCCATTGATTGTGAATAAATGTACAGTGTTTAGAAAAGATCCCTTGTCATCCTTTTTATTGATCAGATCCGCCTCAGAACAGAAAGTCTGGATCTGGCCCCAGAGCCAAACTGAGTTTGGCATCCCTGATTAAATCCCGTCACATCCTTCAAATTCAGGGACTGTAGTAAATCTAATACAAATAAATCTATATCCCACAACTCTGCAATGTACAATACCACACATCATTTGTAAAAGTACAAAACTATAATACATTTAATGTCAAATTCAGAAGAAAAATTTGACTCTAAACTATGAATGAACGAATAGGAAAATAAATTGACACTTTTCTACGTTTTCTTAAATTGAACCACTATGAAAAATACAGTAATTTCTTATTCTATATTCATATACAGTCATACCTCTACTTACGAACGTCTCAACATACAAATTTTTCAGGTTACAAGCAAACTGAGCGTAAAAAAATTACCTCAAGGTAGGATTATTTTTTTTTTAAAATACGGGTAAACAGACCAGTACCAGTGCTTTTAGACGATTTGCAGTACTGTACCTGGAACCCGATTCGTATGCGTGAGCGCTGGCTTGCTCTTGTGTCTACCACTTATTCTTTGAGCCGACTTTCTCTTTGTGTCCACTTCCGGTCCCATTACTGTTCTGTAAACAGTACTGTACTCTACAATGTGCTAGAAAAGAAACGAAAAAGAGTGTTCCTGGACATTGCAACAAAGCAGGAAATAATTGAACGGTATGAAAAGGGGATGCGTATTTGTGATGTTGCCAAAATATATGGCCGTAATACATCTACGATCGCCACGTCAAAATTAAAGACATCTCGACAAAGTTCCACAAAGTCTCGGAATTCATGGAACTTCATCACTGGTCGGACTATTGCTCATTATGATGATGTCTGCCTCTCGCATTTCCGAGGGATTGTCATAAGCCGGCAAAAGCAGACGTCATTGGTTCAGTTCTTCAAGAAACAGGACACAAAAAACACTGCTGAGGACCAGTGAACAAAGAGGCCAGTTAAAAAGTAAGAGAATATTTTTATTCTTTCCTTTATCTTTGTTTTTTGTTTTTTACATCGTGTGCCTCTCGTTTTAAGTTTGTGTGCAGTATTGTAATTTGAACATTTCATTTCTGATGCTTTTTTTATGATTTATCAAAACAAAAATAAATCATACTGTTGCATTTCTTGGAACGGATTAGCGAATTTACATGAAAAGGCGCCTCTACTTACAAATTTTTCAGGTTAAATACGTAAGTAGAGGTACGACTGTATTCACATTCAAATGTGATTGAAAACTCATGGAGATAAGTGTGAACCTTGCCAACCTTTGGCAGTCAAGAAGGGCTAGCTTAAGCAGCGACAGCAAAACCTAGCGCTATTGAAATGAGTGGACGAGGAAGTGTCACAATTGAGATTTCCTTGAAATATTTAAAGTAAGCATTTGAACCGGCCTTCATTTATCTAAAGGCTCTTTGTTGCTGGTGAAAACCTGCCACAATCATTAAAATACATTGCAATAGAATATGGGAACACAGCAGATTAAGAAAAATAATTGACTTTACGTGCTATTTATAAAAATTCTCCCTTAAGTGAAAAATGTGAACAGTATTTTTGGTAATTTTCTTTCCTGTAGACACATTTACTTGTGACTGAGTCTAGTTAAGGCAGCTGGACTGCCTTGTGATACCATGGCAACGATTCACGTTCCTACGGTTATTTTTAAGTACAGTGGTGTGAATTTTTTTTTTCCGAACCTTTCGGAAATTCTCACACTCTGCGTACAATCACTATCAAATGTGATCTGGTCTAAAACCAACCAAACATTTATTGGTTTTTATATTGTACTGGGGATAGCATGCAAACAATGACAGAAGGAGGAGGAATAAGTAAGAGAACCCTCTGACTTAGGCAGTGCTTCTCAATTAGTTTCTATCACGTCCTCCCTCAGAAGAAGAAATCCTCCCGCGGCCCTCCCAGGATGGTATTATTTTGCTGAAGAAAAACTCAAGCCTCTTATCAGCGTGATTGGGTTGTTCTGTGACTTATTTTTTTTGGCTTTGTGCTGTCCGCTTTTAACATTTTTGTTCGTGTCCCTTATCAACATTATTTTTAGGTTTCTGTTCTCGTGACGTCCGATACAACTAGTGGTTTTCCTCTAGTGGTTGTACTACTATCAAGATCTAGATGGATGCAATTTCAATCAAATCAATTGTTTTCAGGATCAGATTTATGTCCTAACCATTGGACTCAGTGAAGTGATACGGGAGACTTTTGTTTGTCTCCTTACCCCTTATCTCTTCGCCTTTCCCTGCGTCCGTGTTAAATGTACTTTTTATGAGGTCACTTGAGGGCCTGCTACAATTCACGTCTACACTTCATACTCAATGCTTATACTTTGTACCTAACGCAATTGCGTGGAGGCTAAATGTAAACAAAACACTCAGAACGCCACTGCTCTCTTATTCTGGGAGAGTTTAAAAAAATAAATCAAAGACTTGGCTTAAAATGAAATGAAATGAAATGATCTGCATTTATATAGCGCTTTTCAAGTCAATGACTTCCCAAAGCGCTTTACATTGTGCTTCACATTTCCCAATAGCGGCCATGATCTGTGCAGCCATGTAAGGCGCTAACCTGCTTATTGGGGGTAATTGGGGGTTCAATGTCTTACCCAAGGACACTTCGACAAGTAACACGGACAAGCCGGGATTCGAACTGGGATCCCTTAATCCTAAAACGATCGCTCTACCTCCTGAGCTACTGCCGCCCCACAAAACACACTTCTATTCTATAGCATATGAATAACATAGATTTGATGTTGACAATATCTGTGTATTATTTGTTATTGCAACATTTACCTCATGTGCGGTCCCCCTCAAGGTTTCTTCATTTTCCTCATGTTGAGGTTTTTGAGTTTTTCCCTGCCCTCGTGTAGGTTTTAGATCAGGGGATAGTGTAATAATTGTCAGTGGTTTGCAATAATCTGTGGTCTGTGTAGCACTTTGAGACCTGTGATTAAGGGCTATACAAAGAAACATGACTTGATATTTTTCCTTCATGTAATGTGTGGCCAATCGAGTCTACCGGGAAACATGACAACAATTTCAAGCATTTACTAGTACTTCAAACCAAAATTCAAGCCTTTTTTTCCAAACAGCATATTATAATTTAAGCATTTTCAAGGATTTTGAGCACCCGTGCAAACCTTGCCATGCCCACCCAGGGACAATTTAGACCTGCCGCCATGCTTGGTTTTGGAATTAGGAGGAAACCAGACATTTTAGGCCAGATTCGAATTTTGGGATGGGCTAGGGCTACAGCTGACATTTTTTTCTATCAGTGTTGATTTTGACAAACGAGATCACATTTGATAGCTGTTTTTTGGGGGGCAAAGATGTGAAAATTTCCATATGATTCCAATTTTTAACCACTATAGTTCTAAATGTCTATTACTCACAGTGCATCAGGCATGGTTATGACTAAATAGGGAAAATAATTTCTATCATCTTTCAAAAAAAATACTAGCCCTGAGAATTCACTCTATAGTATTGTTTTTTTGTTGTTGTTTATTTTAGGAATAAAACGATTGTTGTTGTTTAAACCCCCAAGTGCCCTCTATGCACCTTACAAGCAAGAAGCTAGCTAGCACAATATAAAGTACCTACTACTGACATAAAGACACGGTAGGAAACAAGTACAGTTAGATCTGCACCGTCTCTAAACTCGATGTTTTCAATTTGAGCTCAGCGAGACCAGTTTTATTGGCGACTAATGAGAGAGTGCTTGTTTTATTTGCGTCGCATCCTGAAAGAATTTCTGGAAACATTCAGTATAGAGAGCAAAATCCCCAAATAAACATAGGAAATGCTCAAGATTTAAGTGTCCTGAGTGCAGAGAGGGAGGGAAACTCTTCCAGTGCTGCCTGTGTATGAGATCAGCACTATACCTGAATTAGTTAAGATTATGACAATCAAAATATATATACTCTACTTTCAAAGTATCAAGATTTTTCATAAATGGGACAGTGTGTATTATTTGACCATTAGATGTTGCTGCATTGTGGGAAAAAAAATTAATTGTAAAATAATAGAATAAAAACTGGAGCCTTTTTTTCTGTCCAGGTTTTTGCAAAGAAAGAAAAACGGGAAAACAAGGAAAAAGGTAGAAAGAGAATAGTGAAAACAAGAAAAAAAGGGTGGAGAAAGAAGAAAAGGGAGAAAAGAGAAGAAAAAAAAAAACAGGGAAAAAAAGAGGAAAAGAAGGGAAACAAAAGAAAAAGTATGAGAAAATACTAAGGTAAGGGTACAGAAAAAGGGGAAAAAAGCGGGTACGATAGAAGAAGAAAAAAAGGAAAAACAAAAAAAAGGAAAAACTAATGAAAAAAGTGAAGAATACAAATAAAGACAAACAAGAATAAAGGGAAAAAGAAGGGGAAACAAAAGAAAATAGTACGAGAAAAAACAAAGGTAAAGGTACTGGTAAAGGGGAAAAAAGCGGGGACGATAGAAGAAGAAAAAAAGGAAAAACAAAGAAAAGGAAAAATGTATGAGAAAAGAGTAGAATACAAAAAACAGAAAGAAAAAAGGGCAGAAAGAAAAATGGAATAGAAAAAGTAAAAAAGACAAGAAAAAAAACAAAAAATGGTAAAAAAAGAAAGAAAGGAACAAATGGAAACAAAACAATACAAACTAAAAAGAAAAGAGAAAGAAAGCGAAACAGGACAAAGGGAAAGTAAAAGTGGAAAAATTAATAAAATATAAAAAAGGACAAAAAAGACAGGTGTCTAGTCATGTAGCAACCATATGTCATCTCCCTCTAAGCAAGGCTCATGTTTTGTAAAAAAAAATCCAAAATTCTCAACCTACGAGTACTTAAAAACATATATTTTTATAATAGTTCATAGTTTTTAACATTTCTAACCACTAGGAGGCACTAAAAACACTACACTGTCCCTTTAAAATCCTGCCTCACTGCATGTTCTCTTACGTACTCCGGTAGGTTTTGATGATATCCTTAATGTGCCTTCTGCAGATTGGGCAGCAGGCATTGGACATCTCTTTGAGTTTGAGGCCGCAGTTAAAGCAAAGACACATGTGTCCGCAAGCGTAGATGACCGTGTCTACCGTGCTCTCGTAGCAGATCAAGCAATCGTCCGAGCGAGGACCCCGCTCCGTCGGGAATGTGGGGGACTTTGGCATGCTGACAGGAGAATTTGGGGTAGTTCCTGGAGATAAACAAAAAAAATCTGGGTTATGATTAACACGAACATACCTGTCGGCCAGTACATGTTTGCCATACAAAGTAAGAAAAGACCTGAGATCTTTGAGTGTTTTGAAGACCAGAGACAAAATGGATTTGGAGTGTCTCAGGAAAAAGCTGGTTTCAGACTCTCAAAATTGCACAATCCAAGAAATACAAAGGGTTCACTGCCTCCACAGGTTAGTGTATACACTTGTTCTACTTGTTTTTTTAAGGGAGCAGCTTCAACGCGAGTATGTACAGTAATTTGTAACTAAAAAGTTACTTTCAGAGTAATTAATTACTTTCTTATATCAGTAATCTGGAGGATTGCTTTTGAAATTCAGTAACTAGTAACTGTAATTTATTACTTTGTTTGCTACAGCAATCGAAACCGGATTGCGGCAGTGAGGGCATCAACAATGTACCACAAATGGTAGAAATGACATGTTGCAAAAGCAAAAGACCTTATCTCATTATCACCAGGGTTGGGTAGGGTTACTTTAACTGGATTACTTTCAATTACTTTTGGATTACTCCAATACCAAATATGCTAATAAAAGACAAATGAAACTAAATATGAATAAAATGACTACATTTTGTGCAGGCTTGGGGAGTAACGGAATACATGAAACGGCAAAAATGATGTTGGCAAGCTGTTTGGATTTATTTTCATTTTGTTTCTGTCACATTTTATGTTAGTTTTGCCAGAGATGAAAGAGATCAAAGCCAGGAGAGAAAGCTTACCACGTGTTGTGAGTCATCATTTTATTCATATTTAGTTTATTTTGTCTTTTATTAGCATATTTGGTATTGGAATAATCCAAAAGTAATTGAAAGTAATCCAGTTAAAGTAACCCTACCCAACCCTGATTATTACACTATTTTTACTCACAGTGCCAGAAACACAAATTTGCAGAGTGCATTCTGAAAAGTATAACAGTGACGCACATGGTAAGGAAGGGGAGAAACTGTTCAATCAGAATGCACAGCGACCATTAGTAAAAAAATTGTCATAATAATATCAGATCTAATGCTTTTTCATATGTCATTTTTACCACTGGAGTTCTGGTGGATTAAGGTCCAGCGCCCTCTCTTCCAAGACCCGGGTTTGAATCCCATTGCATACATATATTACAATTTTGGTCAGAGATGACTACCCACCTCCAGATGAGCCACAGAAAGTGGCTGAACACATGCCTCGATTGAGGATTGGATCTGAGCTTCCGCTTCCTAGGGCACTTGGAGTACTCGATGATGAAGACGGCGAACTGGGGTTGGACTCGGCCCGCGGATATGCTAAACGGGTCGAACCTATAGAGTGTAGAAGAAAAGATCATTTTAGCGTCACAAAGTTTCCAGTTCCTATTCCTGAAGCAAATATGTCATCCCATCTACCTTCCATGTCACCCTATGAGCTGATATGTTGCTTTGGCCAAAATCTATGATGGGTGTGTGTGTGTGTTTGTGAATGGGTAAGTGTGAAGCAAATTGTAAAGCGCTTTGGGAGGTCTTCATTGACTTGAAAAGCGCTATATAAATGCAGACCATTTACCATTTCGAGGTTCTGTTTTTTGACGGTGCAAGTCATACGTTTCTTGATTTATGTTCATCTTTAGAGCCCTTGCTCAGAAAATGCTAGTCGACTAAGATTCCAAGAGCCATGAAGAAATTTGCAGGTTTGAGAGCGTTCTCCATTCGGACCCAGGTGTTGTGGACTGGTCTACTCTCAGAGATACAATATGCAAACTAATAGAATTGTTTAAATTGATGCGTAAGGCACTTATATTCTATAGCTTAAAGGTGATCTTGACCTTATACTCTTTTTTTTCTTGACATGGAAGAAGGATGAGCGTGCCTTTTGAGACACGGTACTGTCACTTGAACCTGATGTACACCATCATCTATAACTTACTGCTCTTTGGGGCAGGAAGCTGTAAACTTGGATACTCTGTTATTACTTATATTCATGTTAATGTCTTGTCTGTCGATGCTCTTGCAACATCCATTCCAGCCTGATTATTTCATTGTCTTCATCCTGAGATTTTTGGGTTTTCCCTTGCCCTCGCATAAGTTTCAAATCAGGGAATGCTACAATGGTGGTCTGTGCAGCTTTTTGAGACTTTTTGTGATAAGGGGTAACCAAATGAACACGACTTGACTTGACACAAGACCCTGGTTCGAGAGCAAAACACAAGCATCTGCAGCAGGGTTCTGAAATCTTCACCGAGTGCCCGCCGGAGCTGACTCGTATTCTGACAAGACATTAGCAAATGCAGCAATGTTGTGTATTATAACTTAGATCAAGCTGATAAAGCATGTTTGAATCACTTGGCTTTAAGGCAGAACCCCAAAGTTTCATGTAAGGTACACCCATGATTGTTTCAGTTTCAGTTCAAAAACAGTTACAGTCTCCTCGCCTGCCATGTCCCTTTCAGTTTCTTATCCCTCAATTCAATTCATGTTACATTTTTTGTGATTTTATTGTATTTGTTCACTTACTTCATAGTTCTAATACCCACCCCACACTTGGTGTCACTTGTCATGATTACCCTCCGATCACACCTCTCCCTCTAACCTATTCAAACACTCTGCAACCTTGATCTTGTCACATCCTAAGCTTTCTTGTCACACCTTTGTTGGTCCGAGTGTACCGAATCCTTGACTGCCCTTCCGGATCACAATTACTGCCTACCGAACCTTTGAACTGTTGCCTTTGCTGTGTGAGTTTCCTGGACCACAGACCCACTGCTTGTCTCTGTGGGAATACAGACATCCACTACTTCACTAATATGTGTTTTTGCGCTGTGCTCTCGCACCCCCCCTGAGGGGGTCCTTGAGAAAACCAGGAAGTATCCCAGCGCAGATATAAAACAAACTCAAACGTTCTTTCTCTCTCTGTCTTTCTCTTTTCACTCTGCTCAGTATTAACGGGATCAGCCAGCCAAGTACACTAGTTTTAAAATCTTGCTTTTAAAACACACTACACAGGACTGCACTAACATTCAACTTTCAAATTAAGATGGGGGCCTAAAACTTATTATCCCATGGACGACTATTGGCCCACTGACTGCTAGTTTCAGATCTCTGTTTTACAGTTTATTTAAAGGTTCTGGAATAAATCAAAAAGAAGCAGCTATGCTGTACAATTAGATTTCGTGTTGACAGAGTATACCTACTGATGGAGGGCCCGAAGAAGGATAGTCTTACTCTTCACCATAATACTGACAAGTAATAGGGTTCACGTTTCAGAGAAATAACCCGATAAGCATCAGACCTTTCAAGGTTCCTCATTACATCACCATTTCAAGACACAACTTGAGAAAGTAAAAACAAATATGACAACGTTTTTTAAACACATGTAAGGTGTTTATGTTACCCTCTGCTAAGGAAGGAATATAGAAATTTGGTGTAGGCGGGGAAATCCAAATATCGATATTCTTAGTGATAAGCATGTACCGTAAATTCCGGATAATAAAGCGCACCTGATTATAAGCCGCACCCACCACATTTTAAGAGGAAAACCGATTTTGTACATACACAAGCCGCACCCGTATATAAGCCGCATGCGCCCACATTTAAACATGTAACACAAACACAAAATTAACCCAAACCTGACTTCAAGTCCCGCGATTGAAACTAAAATTCCTTCATTAAAGTCCACAGTCCAAAAATCACAGCCGGTAAAATGAACAGAAAATGATGTCGGTACTTAAGGTTTGATGCAGACCTGCAGAGTCCAGGTCCCGTTGAAGGTAATCCAAGGAAAAAAGTGTATATTTCCAAAGGTAAGGGTGGGAAAAATATATCAGATGAACACATTTACTCACGCAATTCCTTTTTCTTTAACCAACTTTTTACCCCCTCTTTTTTTCTTGTCTGTCCCTCACCTTTAGCGGTCCCCACTTAAACTCGGCACCCCGCGTTTGTTCCGCCCCTCATTTTTCGTTCATCCGTGCAAAACATATCAGAATAAGTGTCTAAAATAAATACAAATAAATACATTACAAAAATATACAGTTGCAAATACATATTATACATGGGTTACACATATTTACAAAGAAAGACGGTACACCGAGAGAGTTTTCAAAGCTTTAATAATAATAATATAGCTTTGACAGGGCAGTTAATGGTAGCAACACTCGAGGGCCGCTAGCGGCCGTTAGAAAAATTACATAAACTGGCCGCATCACTGAATAAGCCGCAGGGTTGAAAGTTAGGGAAAAAAGTAGCGGCTTATAGTCCGGAATTTACGGTAATTGGATTAGCTTGAAACCTTTGCCCTGAGATCCGCTTCTCTGCATGGATAGCGCAGCCCCTCTCTCTTTTTCTTTCTCACACACTGCCCTCTGCAACTCAAAAAGTCAATACCTAAGAGGGTGACAGGCAGTCACATTTTTATGACTGCTTGACTAGCCCCTCTCCCTACCTGGCCACTAGCTGGCCTGCTGCGTCCAGTCTGCCAGGCAGAAGAGACGACAGTGAGCTAGATCAGTGTGCCCACTCCTACCAAAAAGCTAAAAAATGACAGAAGCCAACAGTGTGTACTTTTTTCCAACAACAGAAAAGGACAAAGCGGGGTGAAAATTAAATGCTAAAGTGGTCTGCTACTGAGCCAACACCACATATTTACATAAACACATAAAAGAAGCTTACCCTGCATCGAGCAACAAGCAACAAGCTGCAACCAGAATGTAAATGTATTGCTGTTCCCCATACAAAACCCTGAAAAGCTGTTGTCGCTCAACAACAGAACCAAAAGGGCTTCTTACTGACTTTATTATCAAAATATTGCGCAGCGGAAAATATTTTCGTTGTCTTGTTGACATTGTTTTAAAGTAGTTGTATTTTTGTTACATTGCTGCTTTTTTGGGGGTTAAACTCTCTTGGCTTTTATTTTGAAACAAGGTGTAATAAAAATATACTTGTTTTTCATCCTAGTTTAAAAAAGGAGCATTATAGTGTTTGAAATTGCTGTGCTGTGTTTAGAGTAATCATACACAAACTCAACTGGGAAACGGTTCTATTATTCAATTATCATATCATTTCCAAGCAAAGGGTATCGGTATCAGTGTCATGAGCGAGAGCAGGAGGAGGACCCAGATGCGTGAAGTTTCTCACACAAGCCTTATTTTACGTGAAATGGGGCAGTTAACCCAAACGCCAATGATTCGGCGATCGTTGGGCGGAAGACGTAAGACAACAGTCTGGAATGACAGGAAGCCAGAGGCCGACAAAATCGATACCAATTGCACGACCAGATATCAGATAGATGGGGTCGATACCGGACAGGACGGGGCAGACAGGTTTGATATCAGGCACTGGAGACTGGAGTCCGATAACGAGCAGGACGAGATAGACGGAAACGATACCAGACACTAAAGATTGAAATTAAACAGGACAAACTAAACGGGAACACTACCAGACACTTGAGATCAATATCAAACAGAACAAAACAGCCGGGAACGAAACTTGAGATCGATATTAATCAGGACAAAATAGACAGGAAAAATACCGGACAGGAAACACAAGCAGAAACCGGACAGAGTCAAAACCCACGTCTTGCAGGTGCAGAGGTTTGTTGACGGACTGACAAAGGGTGAGTGAGAGCACTGAGCTTAAATAGGAGGGAAGCCAATCAGTCAACGAGCCGCAGCTGGCGCCAAACGGGCGGGGCCAATTGGGCACCATAGGCAACCGTGACAATCAGATTGTACTTACCGTATTTTCCGCACTATAAGGCGCAACTAAAAGTCTTCATTTTTTTCAAAAGCTGACCATGCGCCTTATAATACAGTGCGCCTTATGTATGGATCAATATTAAGTCGCAAAGTCTTGCAACTAAGGCAAGCAGCCGCCGACTAGATTTTCCCCCGAAGGCGAAGTAGTCCGCGGTGTATGCTGGGATTTATATACCGGCGTTTCATTGGCTAACCAATGTGTCAATCATCATTTGAATCAATCACTATTGGCTAAAGTTATTCAGAGGTAAAGGGGGTGGATCCTTTTTATCATTAACAGGCTAGCATAGGCTAAAGGGGCAAAACAAACCCTGCAATTGGCCGAAAAAGATGTGTCAATCATCAGATGAATCGATCACTATTGGCTAAAGTTATTCGGAGGTAAAGGGGGCAGATCCTTTTTATTATTTACAGGCATGCATAGGCTAAAGGGACAAAACAAAGCCTGCAATTGGCCGAAAAAGATGAATGTGAATAGCATGTTGGGTAGAACTACGGCATAGAGTAAACAGTATTTTACTATTCTGTACTGTATTTGTAAATATTTTACTCTCCTGGATTTACTACAATCACGGATATAAGAGGACCATGGTTGCACATTATTATTGAACACAAGGACTTCGGTGAGCTACTCCGGCAATATATTTTCCCAGTATCTTGTTTCAGAGTGATATCGATGTTTCTGTGATGGGTCTCTTTTTAAATTAAACTCAATTCCAAGTGTTTATTGTCATATGCACATTAAAGTTGCGAGCGAAAAAGAAAATAGAAACTAAGGAATGGTTGGCATTTCTTGAATCCCAAGACTTTAACCTTCCGAATGATATTTGGATTGATGCATTTGAGTGACATCGTACGGACACCGCATCCGCACGTGTCTACGACACGTAATTGCTTCTTTGCAAGCTTTCGGAATGTTAATGAGGTAATATGTTTGACTGAGCTATCTGACTGTTTTGTCGATGTTCCCATTGTAGCGCCTTATAATCCGGTGCGCCTTATGTATGGAAGATACAGGACCAAAAACTATTTTTTGGGGGTGCGTCCTATAACCCGGTGCGCCCTATCGTGCGGAAAATAAGGTACTTGTATCGGATAAATACTAAAGTACCCAGTATTGCCCACTCCTAATTGAATTGTTTTGTTCTGTGAAAATGCAAAATATTTCTTCTTGAACAAGCATAAATAAAATTGAGCTCTCTGCACAGAATGTTTTAGATTTCTTAGGAACAAATACGACGCAGTTGCAAAAACTCAATGTAGCTACATATACAACCGCTACTTAATCATTGTTCACATACAACATGCTTTCACTAAACGTCATTGGAAGTAATGCTTTATTATCGCTCCCTCGATCTGGTCTCGGATCAACGTCATTGAAATTGTGATCGCTGTCCTGTCAACACATGGCAATACATCAGCATCAAACAAGTGACATGACGGAATGCCAAGAATGTCCAAAGAGCACACTTAAGGATTCCAAGTTGAAAGCTGGTAAGGAGACCTGTTGTGTTCTTTTGTTTCTGATTTGGTGGTGTGCCAAGTGTTGTTATCCTCCTGAATTTAACAAAGCACAGAAATACTTGTATTTTGACCCTGTAGTCTAAAGGTGATTAGCTGTCATTTTGTGATCTCATGAATAATCCGGCAGTTTGTGGAAGTTTAGGGGTGTCTAACCTATTCACACACACACAGTTTTCAAAGAAACTCTTTACTTAATATACCCATATGTTCACAGATTCCTTAACCGCCTTGGTTGTGAGAGCACCACAGAGGAAGCAACTCTGGACAGCTTTCTTCACTGTTGATGTTTTCTGGTCTGTTTTTGGGTCGGAGCAAAGGTGGAGCCAGTCCATTACTAAAACGTTATCGGCCCAGTTATTTTCTGTCTTTCTTTTCTCCTGCCCCCTTGGACTGTGCCCTTCGGTATCGTCCGTAATCATGGTAAATGTGAACTCTCTACCAAATAAACATCAAAGCGTACAGGGAGTGCAGTTTGCTGTGTTTTACGGAAACATGGCTCACGTCTAGCATCCCGGACGCTAACGTGGAGATACCCGGCTTCACCGCTGTTAGGACAGACAGAGACACAAAAGCCTGCGGGAAGCGGAGAGGAGGTAGACTCGATATCTACTTGAACAAGAGGTGGTGTAACCCTGGGCAGAAAGATTTCCATCTGCTGCAGGGACGTTGAACTTTTGGCCTAGCGCGTGACGTCATCCACTCCGCTGTGGCTAAACTACAACACAGCACCCCGAGGCCATTCTGTTAATCTGTTGATAAATAACAAAAGGATACTGCTGGAAGTGTGAATTTCCCTACAGCAATGAATAAAGTATATCTATCTATCTATCTGTCTAAAGAATAAACTTGTCCGGTCCTGATGATCTTGTGACATGATCATACAACTGCAGTTTTTGTCTGTGCTTAGTTTTTCATAGAATCCAATGTGCCCTCCAATCGTGTTGGGCACAGTTTTATTTGTCAAATGGGCTTTGTAGCTGATACCTAGGTTTCCTGTAGCATCACATCCCCATGGCCTTGATTTTTCTTTACATGTTTGTTGTGAGAGTTTATGTCTCGCTAGCATAAAGGAAAATGGACATAACAAGCATGCATGACTCTGAGCTTTGATTTCACAGCTAAGTTCTTGTCCCTCCAGATGGGTTTAAGTCCAGCAGGTGGTTGGTTGTTTGTTGAGATCCCTTGACCACAAATGCCGTAGGGGCACCATTTCCTGTGGTGTGTCTTGGGCAAGTACAGCCTGCTGGTGATCATCCCTCTCCGGGCCAATAAAGGTTTCCACCCGGTGTCGAGCACTACGTTGTAAATATTCTTACCTATTTAATCTGACAGTCTTTTATATTTGCCTTTAAATTATTTAGTACATGTTTACCCCTGAATGCCATGTCTAATCTTGTTGCATATAATCACTCAGTCACTACATTGATATGAATGACAATAAAGTTTTATTCTATTGTTCTTGCATGAATCAAGGTGATGACGTAAATTTCTGAAAGAACTGGATTTAAGCACGATTTGGTACCATAAATGTGAGTGTGAGTCAAAGGGGACAGGGGAAGGTGGCATTTAGGGTTCTGGCATGGTAACAGCCCAAGTGTTGGTCCACCCTTAATTCCCATCTACTCATGTGATAAACGTGAATGCACGAGTTTGATGCTTACCAAGAATTTGCAGTTGAGTGACAGCACCATGCAGACCAAAGAACATCCATAGTGGGCGTGAATTGTCCACACAAACTTGCATTCCAAAATTGGTGCCATTGTGACTCAAGATGACCTCCCCACTGTGGGTGACCGAGAAGCCGAGAATGTCACTGCTTTGTAGAGGGGTTGGCACACGACACACTGCCCAAAACTCCTTTCTGTCTACAAGAGCCTCTGGATTATAGGGCAGGTCACTGGGGCGCAGCATAGCTGGGTCACAAGAAGTCACACCATAGGACAATGAGCCCGTGCGGGCGGGACTGGACTTAGTGATTTTTATGTAGACGCATTCTCCGCTTTGTAGAGGCCGGTTGGTAAAGACGAGTGTGCGCTCCTCGCGTGAGTGCTCTGATCTTGCCACAGTCTGTTCATCTAGCGTCTTAATGTGCGCACCACGCAACTGGTGGAAGTGGAGCTCGTTCTCTAAAATCGACGGCAGAAAGGATGATTGCTGTGAGTTTAGGGAGT
Organism: Urocampus carinirostris; assembly: GCF_059441175.1. Lineage (NCBI taxonomy): Eukaryota > Metazoa > Chordata > Actinopteri > Syngnathiformes > Syngnathidae > Urocampus > Urocampus carinirostris. The sequence continues at coordinate 11,707,303 of NC_142356.1, forward strand.
TCTGCGGGATGGGACAAGTCGAGGCAGCTGACGCCAAGTGAAGCGTGTGATGGTGCGAGGTGTTTTGGGAGTTTCCACGGTCCTCCTGCCCAAGATTGAGGTCACACAGGCTGACGGAGAGACGGGAGTCATCTGCATCACGCCGGAGAGAAGAGGAGCGCACTGTTGTAAAAGAGCGCGGGCGCAGGCAGTCGGGAGGAACAATCTCACTGTCTGAAACGAGATTCATACATGCTATCAAGACAAGTTGTAGCCTTGTGATATTTTCAGGGTTCGTGCACCTTTTCATGGCCCAATTCAAGCACTTTTTAAGGACTATCATAGTCAATTTTTCAATTTCTCCAGTACCATTAAAAACTAAAGATCCGCTGTAAATCCTATATTTTGCAGATCTATAAATATATTTGCGATTTACATGCGCAATTCTTAATCTTGCGTGTGCATTTATCAAGAAATATGATATTTTGGATCTTGAGTAAAACACAAATACAAACGTTGGGTTAGGTATGAAACTGCAGTCACTCAACCGCTAAAATAAAACAGTTTACACATCCAATGCCTAGCCAATACCAAACGTGAAAATAGTTTTCCTCATTGTTTCTCAATAAAAGTGTTAAAAAAAAAATCCCTTGTCATCCTTGATTATTATGTGTAGGGTAGGTTACTAATAATTGGAAATAATTCTGGCATACGGCATCACTGTATAGTACGCTGGGAGCATGGCAGCAGACAGGAAAATTATACAGCGGTAATCAACACAGCCCAAAAGATCATCGGCTGCTCTCTGCCCAGTCTAGAAGATATTGCGATACCGGAGCAGAGCCCTTAACATTATAAAAGAAAATTCAGAGCCCAGCCACCACCTCTTTGACGTAGTGCTCTCTGGTAGGCACTACAGTTCCCTCAAAACTAAGACAAAGATTCAGAGACAGTTTTTCCCCCCAGGGCCATCACAACCCTAAACGAACGCACAAAACTGTGAAAACACATCTTGAGACAATTTGGGGTTTATTTATTTTTGTTTATGCCAAATGAAACTGTGAAAAAAATATATACACTGAGAAAAATAAAATTAAACTACATATATATATATATATATATATATATATATATATATATATATATATATATATATATATATATATATATATATATATCTCATCTCATCTCATTAGCCGTACCGCTTATCCTCATTAGGGTCGCGGGGGGGGGCTGGAGCCCATCCCAGCCATCTCCGGGCAGTGGGCATGGGACACCCTGAACTGGTTGCCAGCCAATCGCAGGGCACACAGGGACAGACAACTCATATATAAATATATATTTCATTTTTAATTGCTGCTGCTAAATGTTATCACAGTGAATTTCATTGCATTATTGTCACTAATATTGCGCTAATATTAATTGAATGATTATTATAATTATTATAACTTAGGTCAGTTTTTCTAAGCTGTACTTATTATTTTTTGGCCTATTCATCTTGATAGTCCTTTATCTGTTTTCCCTTCAAACTCTCTATATTACATGCTTTACCCTTGAGTGCCATGTCTAATATCATTGCATACAATGTTTTACAACGTTGATATCAATGACAATAAAGATAATTCTAATTCTAATTCTAATGTAGGCTGAATGATAAAGCATAATACTGAAAAACAAAGCTAAAAGGCACCTGATAAGTGAAAGAATGGATAAAACGATTTGGGCACTGGAGCCAAACTGAGTTTGACATCCCTGGTATATATACTATACTACCCCTGTCAAATACTTCATTGATGCCATATTTGCATGTTATTGTGTCACTTTTTACAATCTCCGAAACAGCATTAATATACATAATCATCAAAGCTCCTATTGCAATTTCACAAGCATCCATGGCCTGATAGCAATACATTTACCACATAAAATAACTGTTGCAATTATGTTTGAAAATAGATCCTATGTTACATTCTGGAGTGACCGGAATAGTGGATCCCATGAAAGTAGTAAGGAAATAACACTTATAAAACTATATATAGCCCTTAATCAGAAAAATGTCTCAAAGGACTGCACAGGTTACAATGACACCATCCCCTGATCTTAAACCAACACGCGGGCAAGGAAAAACTGAAAAACCTCAACATGAGGAAAATAAGAAACCTTGAGAAGTGGCCTCACACACTGGTAATCCCACTTCCAGGATGCCCAGGGTGCAATAGATTTAGCATCAAAAGGTGGTATCAAAGTGGGCTCTGTGAGTCATGCTTGCAACAAGGTTATCGAACACTAACTAATTCAAATTACCCAAAACAAGACCGCGTAGTGACGCAGAAAGAGTACTCACCTGTAAATTCATCAGCGACAAGAATGCCGAGGCGATGAGACCATGATATACAGGAGTTAACAAAGTTTGCCATGTTGGCAGTGAGCAGGAGTAAACAATAATAACCCAGCAAAGCGGTGAAGGCTGTGAGTCTTTATGTACTATGCGAGACCTCTTTGCTAACTTACTGCTTTAAACTATTTAAACTTTTAGTGACATCACCTCAAACAACGGCATTGGCACCCTACAGAACGTAGGGAACGTATTGTCCCACAGTCAAGTCAAGTCAAGTCATTTTTATTTGTATAGCCCTTAATCACAAAGAATCTCAAAGGGCTTCACAGGTTATTACACAGATTATTTTTTCAGACTTTATTACACCATCCCCTGATCTGGAACCAACATGAGGGCAGGGAAAAACTCAAAAACCTCAACATGAGGAAAATGAAGAAACCTTGAGAAGGGACCGCACATGTGGCATCCCCCTTTCAGGATTACCAGACAGCAAAGGATGTTGCAATCAAAAATAATACAGAGATATTGTCCACGAAAAGTATAGGTTATTCATATGCTATAGAGTAGAAGTGTGTTTCAAGCTTAGATTTAAACATTTCCACTGAGGTTGCAGATCGGATCTCAGGGGGGAGAGCATTGCACAGAACCGGTGCCCGGATGGAGAATGCTCTTGAACCAGCGGAACACTTCTTGGCTCTTGGGATCACCAGAAGACCGGCGCTCTCAGAACGAAGGCTTCCGACCGGAACATAGGAACACAGGAAGTTTTTGTCATATTGCCACATCTTAGGCTTCAAATTTAAAGCGAAAGAAAAACTTAATATATTTCTTAAGAATCAGCAACATGAGAGACACAATGGTGAAGTAGAACCATAGCAATTAAACATATTATATTTACACAGAAGAAACTGAAAAGTAGTTGTAGCAAAAATATTGCCCCCCTGTTCTCTCAGCTCAGCCAACTAACTCCAGAAGTTCCCTGATCTGAATGAGCCAATGTCAACCTAAATGACGAATAAACACAGAGTGTGTGACTGAAAGTTTTAGTTTAAATGCAACTGAACAGAACTCATTATGAAGCATTATGAGAGCAGTATAAGGACCAAAGAACACACCGGGCAGGTCCGGTTTAAGTTATGGAAAGGTTCAAAGCAGGAATGGGATACAAGAAGATTGACGTTTGAGGGAGAGGAATGTAGATGGAGGAGAGAGTTGGCTGTTCAATGTTGGCCAAAACAGACTTTGGCTCAAGCAGTAAATATTTTTATTGAGGAATGGTAATCTAATGAAGCACATGGGAAGGTGGAGCACGAGAATGGCTTAGTGGATCTCCTAGCTAGGGCATAGGAAACATGCCAAGAGTGTGAGCCTGTGTTCGAGCTGGTCGGTAGAGGGGATTTACTCCGTCACGCGCTCACGCATGCACAGTTGGGTTATCTTTATCCAAAGTCTCAGGAGGGTATTATCTGATATCGTCAAGGGTGAAGACAGAGATGGAGAAGAGAGAATTAAACAAGAGTTTTCAATGAAGATCAGTGCAGTTTATAAAGAAACTAAAAGAAATGGCTCGAATTAATTCACTCAAGAAGGACAATGTGCAATATACACCAGATTGATGTTTTAGGCTTTCAGCAGTTGTTCATTAGATGACAACACAAACTACCATATTTTCCGGGCTACAAGCGCATCTAAAACCTCAATTAGGCCGAATAAGGCGGAGGACTTATCATAGGTAATAAGGTTATAAGGTAATACCATACTTGGGCAATGAGTATGCAATGATTGATCAAATAAATAAACCTCACTGACCTAAATTGCCAAACATTGTGTGCTACAGGAATCAAACCAGAGAAGTGGCGGTGAGAGTGCCGACACTTTAGCACTAGACCACCAGTGGTACAAATGACATCTGACAAGGCATTAGACCTGATCCCATTATCACACTATTTTTACTCACTGTTCCACAACACTGATTTCCACAGTGCATTCTGATAGATTGAAAAGTCCCCCCACTTCTTCACCAGCGAATGTTAGACAACGAAGTAAACAGAAAATATTTCCACAAAATACTATACAAGCTCTTTTACGTATGCATATGTAACAGATGTAATAATAACTTTTGTTTTATTGAAATTCCTGCTGAAATATGTTGTATAGTTTCTGTATAAGTGTCCTGCAATGATGAGTCCAACAGTGCCACCTGCTGGTATGGGGTAGGGTTTGGTTTGGCTTTTGACATGTGACCGGAAGGCGGGGTTTTTGGCAGTCTACAATGAGCTGCCAACGGCAAGACACGATCTTTTGGTGCTCCGCAAAAAGTTAATTTTAAACATTAAAACCACAGCTGACAAATCTCTCAACATGCACAGGAATGTGATTGATGTCAAGCTGTTTGGATTTATTTTCGTTTTGTTTCTGTCGCCTTTTATGTTAGTTTTGCCGGACGTTGCATGTTGTGCTAAAATGCTAATCCCCCTTATAGAGATCAAAGAGATCAAAGCCAGCAGAGAAGCTAATCACGTGTTTGACTCATTCATTTGCAGGTAAATTGTACCAGTTTTTATACTCTTTATTGTTATTATTTCTATTTTCTCATATATATAAAAAGGATGATGTTGGTTAAAATTCAGACTAAAGAAAAATATGTTGAATTAATTGTAAACGTTAAAAAGCCACTATACGATCTCTTGTTAAAATGGATGTAAACATGTATTGTGATGGTTGATATTCTAAAATATATTTTATGTAAATTGAAAAGAAAGCTCTTTGATATGTTTTGGGCAGTCTACAACGAGCTGCCAAGGAGATCAAAGAGATCAAAGTCAGCAGAGAAGCTAATCACGTGTTTGACTCTTTCATTTGCAGCAACTATAACAAAAACCTCAACATCCAGTCCAGCGTGAATGTGGATCTTTGGTGGGACAGATACACCGCGGTTACACATACATATTAAACCGAGAGTGTTTTACTTATTAGAATGTACTATGCAAATTATTGTTGCTGCATCGTAAAGAATAGTGCGATAATGGCTTTAGCTCTAATGCCATTCCGTGTGTCATCTGTCCCCCTGGTGGTCGAGTGGTCATGTCTTGGCGAACAATATTGGCAATATTTGACAATATTTGGGTTTGAGTCCCAATGTATAGTCAGTGGCACATATCAATGCATTGCCTTAATGCAGTATTATGTGGCTGTACACATGGAAACTCTTTCTGTCGTCTCAATTTCAATGGCCTTATGTATGGAATAATATATGCAAAAGACTATTTTGTGGAGGGTAAGCTTTATAATCGGGTGCACCTTATAATCCAGAAAATACGGTAAAAAGGGACATTTTGTCAATTAACCAGGCCAGGAATTAAGTTCGCATGCAATATGAGTGAGAGAAGGGGATAAAAATTGACAGAAGAGGAATGTGTCCTACATATTTGTCATGTTCTTTCAACTTGGCAAAGGCCAAGTCCAAATTCTATCATAAGGCGACTGGGCTTTGAACCGCACGCTTGAGCATCAGGCTTCTGGCACATGGCTAAAACAAAGAGCAATCCGAATACTCCATCGGTTTGGTCATCATCTGAATTCAGCATGGTCCTTGTTGCTTTCACTGTGTTATTCCAGGAACTTAGTCATTGTGATCCCAGACAAAAAGGTTTTTAAATTAAACCATCCTTTTTATTTTTGTATGCAGTCATGAGGAGTACGCAAACAGCAACCACTGTTTGAGATGCATATATTCAGGGATGGAGTGGGGCCCTTTTTCACCCAGGGTGTTTCATACCCAAAGCCGGCTTTCTTAGCTATGGAGGAGGAATTTGAATGAATGGAAGAGCAGTAAGTTCTTACAAGTTAATGGAAAAAACTTAACCAATTTAATACAAAAAGATATATATCAAGATTAGGATATAGATGATAACGGATTAACCTATGAACAGTATCAGTAATTTGAGATCAGAATTGCATTTGACTTCCCAACAAATTGTTAGATTAGAGTTTACTGTAAAGCCCAACTCCTAGTTTGTTACTTCCCGTCTCGATTACTGTAATGCACTACTCTCCGATCTCCCGAAGTCCAAAATCAAGAGCCTTCAGCTGGTACAAAATGCTGCAGCGAGGCTTTTAACTAAGACCATTAAGTTTGATCATGTTAACCCGATTTTAGCTATTCTGCATTGTCTCCCTGTTAACTTAAGATGTGATTTTAAGGTTCTGTTGCTAGGATATAAAATCATGCATGGACTTGCTCCCTCATATCTTTCAGGTCTAGTTTCCCCCTATGTTTCGGTCCGGAGCCTTAGCTCTGAAAACGCTGGTCTACTAGTAATCCCAAGATCCAAGAAGAGATCCGCAGGTTTGAGAGCGTTCTCCATCCAGGCCCCGGTACTGTGGAATGCTCTTCCTCCTGAGATTTGATCTGTAACCTCAGTGGAAATGTTTAAATCAAAGCTTAAAACACACTTCTACTCTATAGCATATGAATAACCTATATTTTAGGATGATAATATGTGTATCATGTGCCCTCATGTAAGTTAATAGTCTGTAATAATAGTTTGCAATAGTCTTTCATCTGTGCAGCCTTTTGAGACTATTTGTGATTAAGGGCTATACATATAAACATGACTTGACACTAATGTATATATATATATATATATATATATATTGTCTGGAAAAAAATAACAAAGAGTCCAAAGAGAAAACAAGAAAACTGGAGACTGGAAGTTGAAAAGCAGCTGTTGAGTCAACCTTTTGCTTCATTTTGATGAAAAAATGCTTAGTCAACAAAACCAAAAGTGCTGAGTCATCTTTTTGGGGTGCATTTTTCACATCAAAGGTAACCTACGTGAATGCTTGTTAAAGATGGTGGTCATATCTAAACTCAATACCCCTTTTCTTGGGTGGACAGACAAACAAACAAACAAACGTACTAATAGATTTACTTAGATTCAAAACTGAAACATGTTCAGCACCCTCGCTTTGGTCGCGGGGGAAAATAACATTTACAATGTTTTTATTTATGTTCTTGACTTACTTTTTTGTGTTTATTTATATTGTTCAGGTGAACTTTTTGTTTTCACTTCATTCTCTGTGTTGGAGTTTAACATTCATCGTTGGCACCGTGTGATGAGATCAAATATAACGCCTTTTCCTACGTCAGCTACATTCCTATTGGTCTAGTGATTACACTGTATTATTATCATCATATCATGTCTACCCAAAAAAAGAAAATGAGTTTATATATGACCACTATCTTTCACAGGCAGTCAGGTAGATTATCTTGATGAGAAAAAAGCTGACCCAGTACTTTTGGCTTTGAAACAGCATTTTCCCAGAAAGACATTCCACTGTCAAAGGTAAAAAAAAACGACATTGAATATCAACACCATTTTATACAGGTCGTCAGGTAAGTTACCCTAGATGTGAAAGGCTGACTTGGCACTTTTGGTTTTGTTGACTTTTCCAGAAATACATTCCACTCTCCTAGATCAGAACAATATTGAACATGAATACCATATTTTACAGGCAGTCAGGAAGTTTACCCTAGTTGTGAAAAGAGAGAAAAAGCGACTTAGTATTTCTGGTTTTGCTGACTGAGCTGGTTTCCCAGAAAGACATTCTACTCTCCCAGGCCAGAACAAGTTTAGCCAGGATCACAATTCTTTACAAGCAATAAGGTCACCCCCAAAAATGAACTCAGCACTTTTTTTCTGACATATTTCCAGAAATATATTTCCTCTTTCCAGGCCAGAACAACATTCAATTTGTAGACAGTTAGAAGGGTTGATCTATATGTGAAAAAAATAATGAAAAAAAGTCACTCAGCACTTTTGGTTTTGCTGGCTCGCAATATTTTAAAAGAAGACATTAAACTCACCCAGGCCAGAATGAATTAAATATCAAAACTCTTTACAAGCAGTACGGTAGGCTACCCCAGACTTGTAAACTGCCCAAAATAGCTGACCCTGCATTTTTTTTTAGTTTTGCTGACTCAACAGGTTTTCTAGAAAGACATTCTACTCTCTCAGGCCTGAACAAGTTTGACCATGATCACAATCTTTTACACACAATCCAGTAGGTATCTCGAGAGGTGAATGACCGTGCAATAAATGAAAATTCGACCCAAAAATGGTTTTGAGTCCCAATGCAGATGATGCTCGCATGGCGCACAGCCATTCTAGTTTATTCATGTATGCATCTAATAGCAACTCCCAAACAGTTTGGGATACAGTCAAAGCGTTGATGGCATCTTTATAACTTTCATTTGAAAAAGAAAAAAGACTGTCAAAAACTTTTGTTTGATGGCATTTTTTAAAACCGATATGCTGAGAAAGAATGTTTTTGGCTTGCAAGCTGTCAAAGATAAGGTAGCTCTTCTGTCACCTTAGTGACGAGTGTAAACAAAGTCAGTGACAGTTGCACCCTTATCCATCAAACCCTAGTGTGTTGTTGTAATCTTGATATCATCATTTACAAACACATTTCCCTGAAGTGCTTTTTTTTTATAAAACTACGTCACACAGAGTTTGAAGTAACAGTCTAGTGCAATATTTAATATTTTTTTAGTTTGCATTGCAGTGCCTAACTGGTAAGCAGGGTAATATAGCCAAAGATAATAATTACCCAAATACCTTAGGTGAGCAGGCTAAAACAAATAAGTTTTTGAATAGTTATGCGGTAAACAGTTTCATTAAAGGATTGGCCGAGAAAAAAGTCCATTATTCAGTTGAAGAGTCGTGAGGAAGACATTTTGAACTAATTGCCATTCTGTTCCCTGCTGCAAAGTAAAAATAATAAATTAAATCAGGTAGAATCTCATTACAAGTGACCGAGTGGGAATGCTAAACAAAAGTGCAATGGATTATTTTTTTAAAGAATAGTTCATCGTAAGAGCAAAAAAAAATACCGGTAGTTACACGACAGGCGCTGCCCTTCCTTTGAACGAGATACGTTCCAAACGATCGTTTGTAAGTTGAATTTGTTCCTAAGTTGCTTCAGTGCTATATTTTGAATGTTTAAAGTTTATATAAGTATGTTTAAGGCTTGTATAATAAACATTTCATAAAATAATATGCTCTATAAAGATAAACAAAGTTAAGAGTAACTTAATTTTGGAAGACAAGCCTCAAGAGGTCATCCTCCGTGTTAAAGAGTGGCCGAAAAAAAGCGATCCAACATTTTTTTTCAACCGCATCAAGCTTTCTTATTCCACTTTCATTTAAAAAGAAACGGCTCGCCTCGTCTTTACAATTCACAACAACCATATTGAATAGATGCACGAGACATTAACAGTAAAAAGGTCAAAGTTCTTAGGTAGTTTAGACATAGACAGTATAGAATGTTTACACACAAACTAGGAAGAGGAAGCGGATTTTTTTTCTTCTGGGTGAATGCTGGTTAACCTCTCACAGCGCCACATGCCGGTAGCGGCGGAAATAAGCACTACAGTAATGTCCTGTACTCGGGAAAAGGTGCACACAATAGAAAATCTAACTTACAGCAATATCCGGATATTTTTCGACATCACGAAAAAAATGTTCGTATCTACCGTTTTTCGTAGGTTGAATGGTGGTAAGTAGGGGAGCGTCTGTATTGTTATAACTTAGGCCGGTCTCTCAGCACTATTTTGTAAATAGTTTTTCCTATTCATCCTACTAATCACAGTATTTGATCTTATTTCTAAAGCCTTTAATACATGTTTACCCTGAAGTGCCATGTCTAATCTTGTTGCATACACTATTTGACAACGTTCATATCAATGACCATAAAAACAATTCAATTCAGATGGATGTCCATTGAGAAGTTCAAATACTGCGGAGATTATTCTTTTTCAGTTTTAACTTGCAACCATCACCTCTCGTCTTAATGCAATTTACGAGTCAAGCTCCTACATGGAACCTCAAAGACCTCCTTTACCAGAGAAACTTAAAATTTGTGGACTTGTTGTATACATTGGCAAAGGGGGAGCATGAACGATGCAGAAACTCTTCAGCCTTAAATTTTTAAAATCTCCAATTCAAGTTGGCCAGACCAATCCACAGCAGTTACTTTGTTTTCAGTGATAATAAAGTACCTATTTTGCACACCATGAGTCATATTGTGATAACAGCTAATGAGTTTTCATATATCGTCTGCATCACTGGTGGTCTGGTGGTTAAGGTTCTGCGCTTATTACTGCTGCAACCCGGGCTTGATTCCTGTTGCCTACAATTTGTTCAGCTTAATTTTTTCAAATGATCAATGATTGCATCAATTCAGTGAAATATTTAGTGAAAGGCACTAAAACACAAGAATACTGTATGCATTTCCAATTTTATCCACCTGGAATTTGTCCTAAATAAGGCGTACTTTCAAATTTCTGGCCAATTTAGGGTTTTTAGGTGCATCATACAACCTTGGAAATACGGCACCTTGTGTAACGTTCTGTGGGTGGATCAGAGTCAGGTGTGTTCAATTAAAGATGGTATATAATTTGAAAAAAAAAAAAGAGCCAGGAGCAAAGTCACAAACAAAAACCAACAAGTGAGCTCAAAGCAACTAACAAAATGTCCAAACCGGGAACAAACAATAAACCTGACGTGGCAATGGCAGTTATCCTACTGCCTACTGTGTGCTGTCAGTAAATTTAGTATAAAGGCCAAAGATGATGAGGGACGAGTGTGGGGAGATAGTATGCAGGTGCTCACAATACCTCTGCTGTGGGGGAAGAGGTCGGCAACCTACGGCTCTTGAGCCAGATATGGCTCTTGTCATGAGTACAAATGGTTTGGAGATAAAAATCCACTACGTGCTAAATTTCTCTGCATCCTTCTGATTCCAGATCAAACGATGCATATATTTTATAAATGTGAAACTGAAGCAATACTTACCTCTGTGTGGTTCAGTCCAGTATATGAAGGGCATAGTCTCAACTAGTTTCCAATGAAGGTGTTACACTAACATACCCATTTTTCTCTGTACGTCTCTAAATACAATTCTATATGGAAGCTCAATAAACAACTGATGTTCACTGTTGAGACACTTCATGATGAAAAGCCAAAGAGCAAACTTTGATTTGCAATTACATTGGGTGATCGGTAGGGGACTGCGGATCTCGGCACACAAAGCACGCACCAATCGCTCTCGCACAAGGCCACTGCACTGAAGGGACATTCATTTTGTGAACTTTTTGTTTGCAGTTTTTGTGTGACATTTTTACTAAAAACTTTGCTTGCACCTTGTTTTGAAACCATTACTTAAAAAAATGAAAGTCATAATGAGCCTAAATGATCTTAAGTAATTGCAAGTTTAAAGTTGTATATTTGTTGCAATGGGACAATGACTCTGACATTATTATTATTTCATAAATTTCATAAAATCATCAAACCTCACACAGTTAAGTAAAAAAATAAGTTTTGGCGGTTTTGTTGAATTTTGTCTTAAAATACATAGTGTGGATCTCTATCTAAAAAATAATCTAAATATTTTGCTTTAATGGCGCGATGGGTCAAAAAGGATCCCGACCACTGCTCTGGGGGAAGATGGCGTGCCAGACATTCGCATCCCTGTCTAACGTCCAAGTTTTGTTGTATTTTTCAATGCACATATTTGCACGCACATCATGAACGAGCGCGATAATAATAATAATAATAATAATTTCCTTTGTATTGTCATTCTTTGTAACAATGTACACAGAACGAAATGTCGATACACCTGACTCGTTGTAGCGAGTCGGTACAGCCGCAGCCAGAGGGCGCCGCCATTATACCAATTAGGTATGTCTCGGTCGAGGCGCGAACCAGCGACCTCCCAGTCTCAAAGCCGGCACACTACCATCTAGGCTACTGAGAAGGCAGCAATGATAACACAAGCAAAAAGGTAGTTGCAGCGTGTAAAAAAGTTCCATAAGTATTGATCTACCACAGATGAGAGCCTCAATTCTACATTAAAAATCAACCTTTGGAAGAAATCAATAACGGAGTACAACCATCTTACCTAGCAGCTGGACTCCACGAGTCAGCCCATAAACATCAATTAGGGCCCACAAGGGTTCATTGGTTCGGACTCCACTGAAAAATAGCATGGGATTGTATTCGTTGATGCGGTAGAAAACACGGCCTTTCTTGTCGACCCAAAATGCGATGACATTCCCCTCATTGGCAAACTCTTCAGGTAAAGCCTTTGCCCAGAAGCCACTCTGGGACACCAAGTCTGGACAGGCGTACTTTGGCAAGTTTTCTGGATTTATCCTGCAGGGATCTTTGGAGGTGAACCCCAGTCGCAGAGCTCCACTCCAACAACACTGTTTTTTAGTAATCTGGGGGGAACAAAGAGTTCGAGTCCATGATTATATACAATAAGCATACCAAAAAGTTAAACGTGTTAATCAGTAGATGATCAAATGAAATGAGCAGTCTGAGATGACATTTTCCATAAAGAAAAAAAGATGTGAGAGAATTTTATGTGGTTATTTTCCTTCAACTTCCTGGCTTTTTTTTCTCCTGCCGGTGCATGTTGCAATACCATTTTTACGACAATAAATTGTACATTAAAGTATTACATTTTCTTCAAATTGTGTAGTGCGCTCGATGTGTGTGTTGGGGTTTTGAAGTAGAGGGGCACCATATTAACTTTGAAAAGGGAGTGTGAGCGTTGAATAATAAAAGAACAAGTGTGCACAAGAACGTGTACAAGAATGAGTATGTATCAGTATATGTGGGTGTACAAGAGATGTGCCAGTATGTGCTTTTAAATTACACTAACTATCCCCTGTGATTCAAAATGATCGGTTAACACCTGGATTAAAAAACACAAATTAAAAACATAGCACCTGGGTGTACTTGTAGAATTTTAAAGAAGCATTAGCAGCTTTCTATAATAGCAGTGTCTGAAACTCATGACAAAAAGTTACCAGACACCAGGTCAGACAACTCTGAAAAGTTGCCTGCCCAGCCATAAAGTTGCCTGCCCCATTTTTCACAACGTGAAATGCAATAAGACGACTAATCGCAAAAAAAACCATTGATGCAAAGTATTAGGGATTGATTATCAGAATATATAACAGAACAACACTTTAAATTTACATTTATTATAAATCTACTTATAACATTCATTCGATGTATATGACATCGCTATTTTCCATCTGCCATCAGTATGTGCCTGTATTTACTCATCTTCATTCATGCAATGTTGGCGTTGGGTGTTCTGCTACAAGCCACGTGAACTCCTTTTCCACGATGCTTTTAATGTACGTTTACGTTTTGTAGCGTCATACATTTTGTTAGCTTCTTTCGAATCTTTCTTCTGGGGCTGAGGTTTTGGCTTCATTCCAAACCACTTATCCATTTTTCTAGTGTTCTCTGTGCGTCTACTTTGGAAAATGATATGCAAATGCACGACCTTATAATGCTCGGGAAAGTCCGGAAGCACGAAGTTATTCGATGCAGGCTTCTGATTGGCTGCTGAGTATGCAAATTGCCTAATGAACCGTAATTTCGAAATTTCCAAACCGAACAAAGATTTCGAAATCGAAATAAAGCAAATGTCTGATTTGAAAAAACGAAAGATTCATTTATTTTCTTGAAAAAGTTGTCGGCCACCCGGGTGTAAGTTGTACGCCCGACGTAAAAGATGCATGCCCCGGGCATACATTATTTCAGACATTGATAATAAATATGAAATCAAACAGATAAGATCCTAGATTTAATGAATTAAAAATAACAATTAAAAACAGAAAACTTCTTTTATATCATGAAATCATTTGCACTTAAATTAGTGTATGTGTGCTATTTTTGTCACTTTCCAGTTTGCCTGAGTTTCTATGAGTTAAATAAGCTGTTGCGGAAATGAATTAAATAGCTGTTTGTATTTTACTACAAGTGCTCAGTTAATAAACACTACAATAAATTAAATCTTCGTGACGGAAAAAAAATTAAGGGAAAAAAACAGGGATAATTATTTAATAATCAAATCTTAAATCCCTGAATCATGACTGTATTTTAATTGTTATAGGGCTGGGCATCCTTTGGAGGCTCACACTTTCCATGCCAATAATTTACTAGTCCGGCCTACGTGCGAGTGTTTTTCCTGCCATGTGGCCCTTGAGCTAAAATAAGGCCTCTCTAATTTTTTGAAGTGGGATAACTTGCACAATTGCTGATTGACTAAATATTTTACCCCACATTATTAAACTTTCATCCAAATATGCATGTAAAAAGATATGAATCTATAAAAGCTTTGTAATTTCTTTAATTTTTTTGCTGTTGTTTAACACAATATTCCTAATTTATGTAACTAAAGTTCATTTGCAGACCTGACTCAATAAAAAAAAAAGAGTGTTCAAATAATAACCTGGACAACAATGGACAACTAGTCAGTATGGTAAATATCAAATTAGGAGAATTACTTTGAGTCGGACTTGCTCATACACGGCTATGGGCCTGTTGCTGAAGGTGATGGCATTGCAGAAACTACCCTGCCTCTTGACTATCTTCTGGGCAATGTCCATGACAATTTGGGAACCCTTAGCATTAGGGTGGAAGAGAAGTGGGTTAGCTGGGATGGCCACACCACCAACACTCCCGCACTGAAGAGGCAGGCATCTCTTGGGTTTGTGGTGACAGCGGTGAGATGTGGACGGGAAGGGCCCACCAAGAGAATCTGGAGGCAAAAGACAAAAAAAGGAAATCAATGGATGTATCCATCCATCCAGTTAATAAACACTACAATAAATTAAATCTTCGTGAAGGAAAAAAAAATTAAGGACAAAAACTGAAAAAATTAGGCAGCACGGCGGCGCAGTGGTTAGTGCGTGTGCGGCCTTATTTTAGCTCAAGGTCTTGGGAACCTCCTGTGTGGGTTCAAATCCAGCTACCGGACTTACTGTGCAAAGTTTGTATGTTTTCCCCGTGCTTACGTGGGTTTCATACCTAAGACTTACAACATTGGTACTCATTGCCTCCCTGCTTGGCGCTCGGCATTAAGGGTTGGAATTGGGGGGTTTGGTCACCTAATGACTCCCAACACAGCAGTTGGGTCTAAAAAAAACCCGGCTCCGATCGAAGCCCACGTTGAGAGGTTCGCGTGACAAATGATTTCCTGTATATATCATGTTTATGGTTTATACTGGCTGAATAAATAAATACAATACAATATCCATCCATTTTTTCTTTAAAAATAAAGCAACATTTTCTTATGGCTCTTTAATTTCCAGCAGGCATATTTCTTAGAAATAAACTTCCCTATGACATGAACAGTAAATGAAGGAAGCTGGCAATATTCAGGTACCATGAGTAGCCTATATATTTTATATTTCAGCAAAAGTGGTGTAAAATCGCTTCAAAGGAAAAAAATAATAACAGTTTTACGTCATTCACTAAACTACAATAGAATTATGTAAAAGGAGACGTAACATACAGTGAAAACATGTAAACAAAAATTCCAGGCGTATGATACATTTACTATTTGAATACTCTATATCGACACGTTATATTGGGTATTTCTGTATTCAATTTCTTTTATTTTATTATTTTATTTTTCAACACAAGGATACTGCTGGAAGTGTGAATCTCCCTACGGGGATGAAAAGTATCTATCTATCTATGTATCAATAATGAATCAAGATCACCTCAGAGGCCACAGTCTGGGGCCAAATGTGGCCCGCGTGCCTCGACTTTGACAATGTGGTTTTCATGGTTGTTTTTAGGGACATTGCTGGCTAAATAGCCTGAATGTGAAAGTGGTCCATTGTAAACAAATATCAAGATTGTGTTCTTAATATATGGAACTTATCTTCCAATCCGTTATAAGGGTAAGAAAACACTCAAGTAAAGATAAAAGTCAAATATGTATTGTTGCCTCTAATGGTAGCTGAGGAAAACAAAGAAAATGGCCAAAGGTCCCAAGGGATGGGTGGATCGACCCCAATATCAATATTATTGATACTAAGGGAGTACTTGGGTCAAAATCAATACTATTGTCCTAGGATTGATACTTCGCTTCTCCAACAATTTCCTTAAAGCACCGCTTCTCTATGTAGAGAGCTCAGCCCTTCTCTCTCACGCCCTTAGCCACTTTGTGCCGGAGTTATATATTAACAAGCACAAAATTAGCAACTTTGCCCAACCAAGCCTGCTGCTGCACCCTGCTTGCCGGGTAGAAGAGTGCTAGATCTTTGCGACCACCCCTATCAGAAGCTAAAAATGACAAATAGGAAGCACAGCGCAGTGAGGACCTTTTTCCCCAACTACAGTAAAGTACAATGCCATGTGTATTTTGCAAGGTAAAGTGGTCTGCTACTGTAGCAACATCAAAAATTGACATAAACACCTGGAAAACGTTCACCCTGCAGAGAGAAACGTGCTGCAACTAAAAATGTAAACATGTTACTGTTCCTGAATTAAAACATGTAAATCAGTTGTCACTACGGCAACAGACTCCGGGAGAGAGAATTAATACTTTACTCGCACCACTGACTGGAATTCGAAATATCTTGCAACGGGGGGATAATTTAGTCGTCTTGTTGATATTGTTATACAGCATTTGTATTTTCGTTACAATGTTGCTTTTCTGTTTCACTCTGTTGGCTTTTGTTCTGAAAGGGTTATGGTAGAAATATGTCAATTTATTTTTCATACTTTTAAAGTTTGGAATATAGTTATCCGATAGAAAAAATATAACATTTTTGGTACCTTGAGTCATTGTGCTGTTTCTATCAAAAAATAATAAACTCTTGGGAGGAAGCAATTATTCAATGATCATGAAAATTCTAAGCAAAAAGTTATTCCATCGACAGCAATCAATAATAACCTTGGACTGGATAAACACCAACAATTTCAGTATCGCCCACCACTAATGTTCACAGCAAATTTCAGAGAGTTTAAAGAAGTTGTGGGCAACACGGTGGCGCAGTGTTTAGCGCGTGTGCGGCACAGTTTTGAGGTCATGAGATTGAACCTCCTATGTGGAGTTTGCATGTTCTCCCTGTGCTTGCTTGGGTTTCCTCCCACATTCCAAAAAAATGCATGTTAGGTTAATTGGCCGGTCCAAATTGTCCCTAGGTGTCAATGAGCGAGTGAATTGTCTGTTTCTGTGTGCCCTGCGATTGGCTGGCAACCAGTTCAGGGTGTCCACTGCCCAATGCCCGAAGATAGCTGGGATGGGCTCCAGTATCCCCGCAACCCTACTGATGATAAGCGGTACAGATAATGGATGGATGGATGAAAAAGTTGTTAAAATATTCATGTCATAATCAGGCTTTGTACACCTTTCAATGGCCAAATTCAAGCACTTTCTAGGCAATTTTTTCAATGTTTCCAGTACCTCCAAAGGAAAAAATTCACAGTTGATCAAAAGAATGTTTTTTCATGGTGTTGACTTTGATGACTAAATTAAAAGATGTATCTTGCACATATTGGGTACTATTTTGAGCTGTTCCTACCTATTGTATGATCTTTGATCTCTTTTTGTCAATGGGCTGCTATAAACTGACATAAATTTTGCCATTCTGCTTTTAACAGTGCATGCATAGCTTGGCGACGTCACACTTGTTTGCAAACACGGAAAGGGCTCTAAAGGTGTTGAGTAATAATTGAGTTCAACACAAAAGACAAAAAAAAGTGCTGTGTCTATAAAAAGCAGAAAAAAATAGCCACAGTTGGACTTATTTCAATGACATTGATTGCTCCGAAGCAGAGTGCATTCAGTGTTGATCCTTTCCCTTTCTTCTTACGTCTTTTAATTAATTATTTGTGTGTGTTTTTCAGAGGATCTGTGTCTAAATTGATTAAAAAAGAATTGGGATTTTTTTTTCTCGCATTTTATCATTTATTTATAGCACTGAAGAGTTCATTTTTTTATTAGATTTTATTGTTTTTCATTTTCATGGATTTTGTGTGGTTGTTTGACTTTAAAACTGTGTGTAAAAAGCTAAAATTGATTTGTATTTCATTCTTTTTCCGTTATAATATTAGATTTTAGTTTTTTTTAAAACATAAAATTACAAATTAATAATTTGGTCCATAATGTTTTGATTATCAATGAAAATATATCATTGGAAAAAACTAGGAGCCGGAAGAGCCGACTCTACTCAGTGAGTCGAGCCAAAAGAGCCAGTTTTCTAAATAGAGCTGTCCTTTTCGGTGCGACCTATAGGGAGCGGTGTCGCTTCACATGACAACGCCATAATGACAAGCCACCAGAGCAGGCGTATCGGCGTTATTTTCACGCACTTTTAAAAAAAATATCTTAATCAATTGCGTGGTGTATTGAGTCAGACTGCCAAGATACATGGCAATGGCTACAATGTCAAGCATTTTCAAGCACTTCAACCAATATTTAAGTATTTTCCTGACCCTAAAAACACAACACTGACATTATAGCATTCTCATTTAATTTAAGCACTGGTACGAACTCTGCATAATATAAGGATGAACTTTTTGACCAGTTGACTTCAACAGATTGGACATTTGGATGTTCCTGAGGGTGGCAGCGCCAGATTTCCAATTTAGCCCTGATAAGCATCATGCGCTTGGCCATCTTTCCCTTTCTTTGACTCTGAATGTGTGGAAAAAAAACAAACAAAAAACCTTTGCACTACCTCACCCTGCATGGGTATCAATAAAAGCATCATTGTGGCCTTTTGTCTTAGCCACAGTCACAGTAGAGCAATTGAATCTGGGGCACATGGTCCACAACAAATTGAACTGAATGCATTACCGGCTTCTAAAGAGGCGCAGCTGCTATGTGTGAATTCATGTTCCTTAGCAACCATTTGTATCCTGAGCTCTAGCTCTACATTGTAGAGCAATCGGATCCAGTCAAAACATGCCATATGCTTTACAGGACAGTTAAAAAATTCTTTTCAACTTTCAAATGGAAAAAGAAGGTTGGTTTTGTTTTTAATTGTGCTTGTTTATTATCAGTCTGACTTGGTTTGTGCGTCACTTTATATCACGTGTGTGAAACTCATGGCCCGCGGCTTCAATTTGTGTGGGCTGCGAGACAATGCTGAGAAGGATAATATGCAGTGTCTTGCAAAAGTATCGACGACACAAAATCATTTTCTAAGCATTGTACAACACGTCTTTTTAGTATGTCCCTATGTTTCGCACATCTTCAAACAAAATGTTTGCCTATTCGCTCTTACAAAAATCCCTTGACTGAGGTTTGAACTAAATTTTTAGAAAAATGGTTAATAGGTTTTTGTTGATAAGCCCTGCAATAGAAATCAATGTTTGTTGGTTTATTAACAAGATATATTGTGATTTGTGACTGAAGTGCTAAATAGAACTGGTTGATCACTGCGCGACTCTAAAAAAGAGCAGCTTATTGTTTTCATCTTGTCACTTGATTGAGACCATTAGGATAACAAATGAATATTCACCTCTAGGTCACTGCTCATGCGCAACAAACAACACTAAACACTAAAAGAGTGAGCGTAAGACTTAAAACATTTGAACACACTCAAACAATTAGATTGCTTATATTAAAAGCTTTTCTGAAAATGCTGGGGCGGCAGTAGCTCAGGAGGTAAAGCGCTCGTCTTGGGATCAAGGGATCCCAGTTGAATCCTTGGGTAAGACACTGAACCCCTAATACCCCCAAAGAGCAGGTTAGCGCCTTACATGGCTGCAAGGCCGCTATTGGGAAATGTGGAGCACATTGTAAAGCGCTTTGGGAAGTCATTAACTTGAAAAGCGCTTTATAAATGCAGATCATTTCATTTCATTTCAAGGAAGATGTAGCAGGGAATAAACCACATGAACTACAGCAGCAGAAACCCAGTGGCTGCCAAGACAGAAACCTTGCTGGCAGAGGATCTAAACCTCTTCTTTGTGCATTTTGAAGGAAGTGAGCCCCCGCAGTCTCACCTACATCACCACCTTACAGCACGGGCACCTTGACACTTCGGGAGCATGAGGTGAGACTGGTGCTGAAGACAGTAAACCTCTGGAAGGGGACATGAGCTGATGGAGTGCCTGGTAAGGTGCTTAGAGCATGCACTGACCAACTGAATGGAGTATTCACAAAAATCTTAAAAAAGTTCCTGGCACAAGGCACAATTATCTGCTTCAAACCGTCCGCAATCATCCCTGATCCCAAAAAGACAGCAGCAGACAGCCTAAACCATTTCAGGCCTGTCGCACCTACGCTTGTTATTTTGAATTGCTTTGAGAGAGTAGCCTCGCAACACATCTGGGCCTCTCTGCACCCATTCTGGACCCCCATCAGTTTACCAACAAGACAAAGAGATTAACGTAGGATGCCCTCACTATAGCACTCCATTCCGTGCTGAGCCACCTGGAGCACAGCGTGAGCTACATGCAGCAGCTCATCTTTGACTTAAGTTCAGCCTTCAACAACATCATCCCAGGGATTTTGGTGCAAAAACTGCTGCATCTGAGCCTCTCCACATCCATCAGTCAGTGGATAAAGGACTTCCTAACATACCGTCCACAATCCGTCAGGTTAAGTAAACACTCCTTCTCCAACCATAACGCTGAGCACCTGTTCTTGAAAAGGGTGTGCATTAAGTCCCCTTCTCTTCACTTTCTACACATCCAACTTCACCCCAACCCATCCCTCAAATAGCATCATCACGTTCACTGATGACACCACTGTGGTCTGAATCATCTTAACAGGAAGATGAGTCAGACTACAGAGATGCGATCAAAAGACTAACGGTGTGGTGTTTAGGGAACAGCCTCACACTTAACACCACAAAAATAAAGGACAAAATTCTGGACTTCAGGAAGGGTAGTGCACAACCAGCCCTTCTTCACATCAACAAGGGCATTGCGGAAAAGGTCCACTTCATTCGTATTCTGGGCATTGAGATCTCAGAGGACCTATCCTGGTCGGCCAACACCACAGCAGTAATAAAAAAGGCCCAGCAGTGACCTCCACCTCCTCTAAGTGCTCAGGAAAAACAACCTGAAGTAGAAGCTGCTGGTGGAATTCTACATGCCACTATAAAGAGTATCACTGCATGGTATGCAGCATTTTTAGTCACATCTACTTAGCAAAATAACGTTTTGTAATGGAAAAAAATAGGCTTGGTTATACACACGTTTGAAATTATTTAGATGTTTTGCATTTTTGTATTTGGTAGCTAAATTTGACTTGATCATCGTGTAAGCAAGTTGCATGCTGAAAAACTGTAAGCAACCTGATAAAGACCATTAAAAAAAGCATTTAGATTGGTTGAAGCTCAGTATGTTCTATTTTTGTCTGCCTTTGTGATTATCGTTCTGTAGCTTGGTTTGAATAATTGACACTAGATGACGTAGGAGGGAAAGGTGAGTCAGAAGTTCAATGCTCCTCGCCCACTGTTTGAGAAATTATATCACTTCTTCAAATGTATAGAAGTAATTAATAATAACTTCATTGGCTGTGCTGGACAACTGATCCATGTGTAAAAACAATATTGTTTATTTTGCAGTAAAGAACAACAGGGTGGCAGAAGATTCAATGATACTACGTGGTTTCTAAACACAATACTGGTCGGCATGTGTTCAAAATTAGAGTCATTTTGCTCAGTCGTCTAAATTAGTGATTGGCAATTACCAGGCCGTGGATTGGTACCGAACAGTCGGTAGTCTGGGACAGGGCCACACAGAAAGAAAAATAAGAGCCATTATTTTTTACCTATTGTTGATTTGCTGACACTGTTACGTTTCAGACTGATCTTGAACCGGGACTTTGAGGTGGTACTTTTGAATTAAAGTCAGAGTGGTTCGCAGTTGCCTTGTCAGGCAGTGCAACAGTCACGTTGGTAATAAGGATTCCCGCCCGCTGGGGTACAGTAAAGGATGAAGAGAACCAAACTTTTGAAGTAATAGCCAAGTAGCATAGAAAATAGTCAACTGCAGCCCACTATGTCATGCTGGAAAGATTGTAAACAAGCTTGTTGCTATGGAAAATCTTTTGGTAATGAAGTTGGATGATGCATGGATCCCTAAGTCAAAAACAACAACACAGACACATAACCCCAACAAGCTTTTTGTAGGGTTGGTTAATTTGGCGAGTTTGTATTTTCAATGATTTGGCACGCGGATCACCATGTTGTTTTGCGTTTAACGTTACGATGGCGATTACAATGTCTTCTTCACAGTTCAGAGATCCCAGGTTCAATTCCAGATACTTGCCTCTCCTTGTGAGGAGTTAGCAAGTTCTCTCCTTGTTCTTGTGCACTCCGGTTTCCTCCCATATTCCAAAGAGATGGCTGGGATGGGCCGTGCACTTCAGTGACCCATGTTAGGATAAGCGGTTCTGAAAATGAATTCATGCAATTTTGATTCTACAAATATGTCTAGATGTTCCACATGACTACTCAGTGTATTTACGCGCTTTATCTTTATTAATGTCATTATCTAGCCATTATCTTCACTGCTTATCTTCAGAATGGTCGTGAAGCGCTGTACCCCATCAAAACCTTCTCTGGGCAGTGGGCAGGGGACACCCTGAACTGGTTGACAGTCAGTCGCAGGGCCGACAGAGACGGGCAACTCACTCGCTCATTCACACCTAGGGACAATTTGGATCGGAGAACATGCAAACTCCGCACAGGAGGGCTGGTAGCTGGATTTGAACATGTTTAGTGCCACCCTTGGGAAAGGCTGTGAAAATATTGTCAGAAAATAAACAGGTTTGTGGTACACAAAAGGTTGCAGATCCCTGGTCTAACTGACAAAAGAGTAAAATGCCTAGTGTCTTTTTGTGTGTATAAGTCCATTAATAAGGGACCTGTAACGGGTTTCTTGAATTCATAAATCTATGAGGATAACATGGTGCCTGCGAAGACAGCAGCTGCATTTGTACGACAGCAACACTTTTGTCTTGGGATCCAAGTACGTCTGTTTGTTTACCTTTTTGTGTGCTTTTGTATGTCTACTAAAGCAAAAGGGGAGGGAGTTTACATATGACCAATGTTCCCTCTGAGCTGCGCACCTGCGCAGTCACGCACTGCCAGGACATTCTCAGCGCACAAGAAAATCTGTTCCCTCTAAACCAGCTCACAAAAATGAGGGCTCGAAATTGCTTATTAAGAAGCGAATTAAGTCAAAGTTACAGTGCATGAAGGTAACAATACGCAGGTTCCCCTGACGTTGTGTTCTAAATGCGGTATTTTGAAGTCAAGGTCGAAGTAGAACGAAGTTGAGTAACGTCAGTAGAGTTTTTCGAGAACCGGCTTCTTCGGCTCGGCTCACTAAAAGGAACCGGCTATTTCGGGTCGTAAACGGCTCTTCAGGTTGTTTTTGCTTCTTCCATCCCTATATGACCAAATATTATGTAAAATTATGCACAAAATGACTTAAAGGAAGGGGGAATAGAACAAAAAAGAAAAAAATACCAAAATGAAAATGTAGTGAAAAGCTGAGGAAAAAAAGAAACAAAAGGAAGAGAAAAAAGAAGGAAAAATTCAGAAAAAAGCCAAAAAAAGAAAAGAAAGAAACAAAGGAAAAAAAAGTAAATAGAGAAAAAAAAAGAAAAAAGTAACAGCTAGGAAAAAATAAGCAATGAGATTTTTTTAAAGGAATTAAAAAAGAATAGAAAAAAACAGGGAAAAAGAAAAAGTTTGTGTTGCATCCAAATAATTTCCAATTATACCAAGTCAATCTTGTTGCCAACGTTGTACTTCCACTAAAAAATGTGATTAAATACAGTTGTGTATCGTGCAACCGACTAAATAAGCCCCCAAAAATGTTAGTGTTATGCGACAAAAGATACCAGGAAAAAAAAGAAAACAGTAAACGGGTCTGTTAAAAAAATATAAAGTAAAAATCACGGTAAACCGTCCTCATCTTCCTCCTTAGAACTGAAGCCATCAAAGTCGTCTTCCTCAGGGTCGGAAAGAAACTTTGTCATATAGACGTCGTCCCACGCTCCCGCAGCCTCACACTCGCGCTGTCACTGTCGCTGGAACTCTCATCCACTCCTGATTACGTGTAGTAGCTCTGTTTCCTTCTTTATCGGACTTCTCGATTGCTTTTAGCTTGAAATCTGCGTCATGTGCCTTTCTTTTTGCATTTTGGATTATGAGGGTATGTTTACGCTAATTTAATTCATGCACAAGCCAAAAAGTTGCAGTCTTCCTCGGCGCATATATTCCACCGGTCTAAATCTTACCTTTTGTACTCGAGCGCCGCTGGCGGCCGTTAGAAAAATGACATAGATTGGCCGCATCACTAAATAAGCCGCAGAGTTGAAAGTTTGGGAAAAAAGTAGCGGCGTATAGTCCGGAATTTACGGTATTTTGAGTTTTCCGATTGTGTAATTGCTTTGTCTAAACAAATGTATCATACAAATAATGAACTTTATCTGCCTTACCAAGTTCTATATTAATGAGAGCGTTTATTGACAGCGTGTAACTTCACCCATTTTTTAGAAAATGTTCAGTTCTGTTTCAAGGCCTGTGAGAGCCCCCAACTGTCTTAAAGCATTGACAGAGGAACGTTTTAATTGTTGAGGAAAGAATTAAACTTGTAAGGTTCAGAAGAGACATATTTAACCTGCGGTCGTATTTTGAATGTAAGACAAGAAGACCAGTGTCAATTCAACACCAAACACGTTACTACATACCTTGGGCAGTAAAGCCATCGTGGGGTATTTGGGGCACTCAACACTTTTAAGTACCACTCACTATATTCTCTCAATTGTGTGTTCAAGTTCAGTCTTTGGGTGTTATCTTTTAATCAGGGTTGGGTAGGGTTAATTTAACTTGATTACTTTCAATTTTGGGGGGATTACTCCAATACCAAATATGCTAATAAAAGACAAAAGAAACTAAATATGAATAAAATTACTACATTTTGTGCAGGCTTGGGGAGTAACGGAATACATGGAAGGGCAAAAATGATGTTAGCAAGCTGTTTGGATTTATTTTCATTTTGTTTCTGTCGCATTTTATGTTAGTTTTGCCGGAGATCAAATAGATCAAAGCCAGGAGAGAAAGCTTACCACGTGTTGTGAGTCATCATTTTATTCATATTTAGTTTCTTTTGTCTTTTATTAGCATATTTGGTATTGGAGTAATCCAAAAGTAATTGAAAGTAATCCAGTTAAAGTAACCCTACCCAACCCTGATTTTAATGGAGTCTTGTAGCATTACTACTGTAAGTTTGGATTGTTATTTCTAGTTTTCTAAATTAACTTTTGTGGGGTAAGGTTTTATTTTGTTGTTTTTGCTTTTAAATGTCTTCCCTGCAGGAGAAAAATAAAATAGGGTAAGGCTTTGGCTTCAGCCTACTCAGTTTTAGCAGATGTTTATTATCATTTTATTGCATTGTACTGCTGTTTTGTGTAAATATTTTGTTTTTTTGTTAATTAGTCGTTGTTACTTTTCATTTCTTTTTTGTTCTGTGCCTAAATGAAGAAGCCACAAACATACATTACATGTACAATTTGTTTCCAAGTATGTTTTATGTTCAAGTACTTTCAGTTAGTGAGACTATGTCCTATTTCAGGTAAAAACACCCTTTTTATAATGTATTATTTAATATCAAGCAGCATGGCGGAAGAAAGGTTAGCACATCCGCAGCACAGTTCTGAGGTCATGGGATCAAACCTTCCTGTGTGGAGTTTGCATGTTCTCCCTGTGCTTGCGTGGGTTTCCCCCGGGCACTTCGGTTTCCTCCCAAATTACCAAAAACATGCATGTCAGGTTAATTGGCCGGTCTAAATTGTCCCTAGGTGTGAATGAGCGAGTGAGTTGTCTGTCTCTGAGTGCCCTGCGACTTGTTGGCAACCAGTTCAGTGTATCCCCTTCTCCAGTGCCCAAAGACAGCTGAGATGGGCTCCAGCACTTCCGCGACCCTACTGAGGATAAGCGCTGCAGATAATGGATGGATGGCTGGATTTACAAAGGTAGTGTATTGCTGTATTGGCTCAAATCAGATATTGACTTGAAATCAAATGGATTGTGTTGTGTATTAAAATACGTTTCATGTCTTTAAATATGAGTGGTTTATTATTTTCTTATTGAATATATTGCACGTTGAAAACAATATTTTAGGAAAACTGAAAACAATCACAGAAGAATGTTTTTGAATTATTCATCCATTTTATGTAATTACGGGTAAATGCCATAATGAGATATTTTAAATCCCAATTTATTTATATAGACACCAGTGCAACTCGAAGTGCTATATAAAAATAATGTACAATAAGATAACAATAGTCCATAAGGTTAGACCAATATATGTTTTTCTCAGAGTAGAAATACATTCATAGCATTTAATATTCCTGTCACGACCAGAACCGAATCAGGACCCAAATGCGTAGTGTTAACCACAAGTTTATTGATAGAAAGAGGAAGGGCAGCGCCCGCGATCCAGTGCTCGCTGGACACAAGAAACAAGCCACTCACGCTATCAGATCATGATCCGAATACGGAAGTGGATGTTCCAGAGCGGGAGATGGCAGTGTCAAGGACGGAAAAACAGGTCGATAGCCGGGAAAGTAGAGCGAAAACGTGGTCGGGATCAAAAACGGGTCGTAAACCGGGACAGGAGAGCAAACGGGGTCGGGATTAAAAACAGGTCGGAGCCAGACACAAACGGGGAGATCAGGAACGGACGGGTGGAAAAACGGGACAGGCGGGAGTCGGTCAAAATGCTTGCCTTGTAGCAACAGAGGTTCGCTGACGGACTGACAACCGGAGAGTGACACGACTGGGCTTAAAGGACAGGAACCAATCAGGTAGCCCACAGCGGCTGGCGCCAAATGAGCGGACACAGGTGATCCATTCGGTGATCATGACAGCTACAGTCCTAAGACTGGTCCGAACTCAGATCTTCACCGAGCTGAAATTCCTTTAAATCTGGATTTTCTTGCAAATGTTTTATCATGTGAAAAACATATATTTGTCCTTTTATTTTCAGTGTACTGCAATTTTGCTTTTTTTCATTGTTAACATTGCAAAAATTGAAAAAAAGGCCAAAAATTGGATACATGTCTCAAACAACAGCAACGGTATCCAACTCTTTAGTAATCTTCAATTACAATAGAATCAGAGGTCAGGAACCTTTTTGACTCAAAAAAACATGAAGGCCAATATATATTCAGAACCAGTCTGTGGGTTACTCAAATTGTTTAACTTTCTTAATTAGAATAATGGTCATTTTAACAAATGAACATGTGTTCTCATTATTTGCGGTGAATAGAGGAACCGGAAGGCACGCACGTAGTGATCTGGTGCAGCCCAGTTTGGAATTGATTTTCCTCATGTGGCCCCCAAGCTAAAATAAATCGGACAACCCTGGTCTACAGTGCAATCCGGTAACTCACTACTACACAAAGACTCATAATTTCACTCGGGCGCTTGACTTTGAGCCCAATGACAAGAAGGTATATCCTTCTTTGTCTTAACCTGAACTAATTGGATTAGTGTTGGAGCTATAATTAGAATGCTCAGCTAATGTACGTGTACATTGACTGCGTTACGCAGTGTTTATTTTACCTGTGAAAAGTGATGGGTCCCGGGGACTCGCATGCTCAAAAATCTATGGGTCCCAACAGAGATCTATGGATCCCCAAAATTTAGTGTTATCGCGGTTGAAATTGTAAATAGCCGACAAATATAGAATATAAATCTATATATTCATTCAGTTTTAATCATCACAGTTTATTGGTAATACAAATCAGTTATCACTTCAAGATTTTTCAGTTCACAGCAATATTGTACATTAGACAAAATATTATTGCTGAAATAATTATATTAATGTATATTTTCATTCAGTTTTAATCATCACAGTTAATTGGTAATACAAAGCAGTTATCACTTCAAATTTTTCAGTTCATATATTCTTCGTGGTTTGCTGTCCTGCCATAGTTGTAATGCCTTCTCAAAGTCCAATCCATTATCATCCTCCTCATAGCGTAAGCAGGAGTACAATTTAGTCCATTTTGGCAGAAAAGTCATTTTTCTTTCGTCGAATCATTCGCTTCAAAACACGTGTTTTCCTTGCCTTCGCGGTCTTCTGAAGAATTTCTCCGCCGTTTTTTCGTGCCGGAATTATTGCCGTTATTACCACTTTCTGTGTTATGTTTCGACTTATTATCGACAAATTACCAATGTTTTGTTGATTTGCACCTAATACCAACAGTTTTTTCGGAGGCATACTTCTCTTTCACTCGACAACCGCCACAACAATGACGTCATCGGCGCAAGACCAAAACAACAATGGCAGCTGGCGGATCTGCCTGACGTAAAGTTTGGAGTGCGGTAAATCTTTGTTTGGAAAAAAAAAAAAAATTAATCGGGTAATAATGACAATTTGGTGTCAAAAACGATGCGTCCCAGGGACACACGTTGATTTGACCCAATGCGTCCCCAGCAAAAATGATGCGTCTAGGACGCAAGGACATGGGCAAACGAGAACACTGTTACGCTTACTAAAATTGAGCTGTTATTCGTCACAAAGCATGATTATGATGTCTGTTGATGTTACAGTTAGTTCCCCATCATTCATTGACCTAAAACCTAAGGGTCGGGAGGTTTATGATAAAACAAATAATCGATATTGTGGGGCTACAGATACAATCGGGGGATGGGGCGGCAGGTTTTAATGCAGTTCAATGGGAAAACGATATTTCGAAAGAGAGTTTAAAATTAATGTATATGGATGACAATTTTTTAGTATATAGTACACTATAGCATGTTTCTGTTGTGCAGTGGTGAGCAAATTGCCTATCACGCGAAAGGTTCCTGGTTCAAGACCAGGTGAAAACATATGTGGGCCTGGAGGGGGGATGAGCGCCACCGGTGTCACGACCAGAACGAAGGGTAGACCCAATCGCGTAACGTTTCTCACAAGTTTATTGAGAAAAAGAGGAAAGGCAGCGACTGCGATCCGGTGATCGCTGGACGGGGAAGCAAGTCGCTCACAGAATCGGAACATGTTCCGAATGCGGAAGTGGATCTTCGGGAGCAGGAGATTGTGGCGTCGAAGACAGAAAAAACAGGTCGATAGCCGGGTCAGGAGAGCAAAAGGTGGTCGGGATCACAAACGGGTCGTAAGCCGGGACGGGAGAGCAAAACGTGGTCGGGGTCAAAAAACAGGTGGTAGCCGGAGACAAACGGGGAAATCGGGAACGGACGGGTGGAAAAACGGGTGCAATAAGCGGGACCGACGGGAGTCAGAGTCAAAGTGCTTGCCTTGTAAAAACAGAGGTTCGCTGACGGACTAACCACAGGCGAGTGAAAGGACTAAGCTTAAGTAGGACAGGGGACCAATGAGGAAGCCAGCAGCGGCTGGCGCCAAACGAGCAAGCATAGGTGAAGTTAATCAGTCATCATGACAACCGGGCTGTACTTGCCAAAGACACACCACAGGAAATGGTGGTTGAGGGATCCGACCAACCATATAGCGCTATAACAAGGAATCAATGAAAATGGTAAATCGGATAATAAAATTGTTGGCAACAAGTTTTATCATTATGTTGCGTGATTTATGCTCAGGGCTTTAATCCTGTGCAAATATAAGTGTATTTATTTCCTCATGATCCGTACTTGTAGTAGCACTTTGGTCCAGCAGAGGGCATTCATTGACCATAATTTAATGGAGGCCTTCTTTACCGAAATCCAAATTCATTTGTATTTAAAATAATATTAATTTGAACAATAATCAAAAATACATGAACAATAATATAAATGTTTCTATTTTTAAAGACTCTTAAGTCAAGAAATTTTTATTTATTTTACATAGCATGAGGCTCACCTCGAAGGAGCTGACATGATTGTCCCAAATCTTGCTGCTAAGGGAAGCAAAATGGTATGGTGCGGTCACTTGAGTCTCATTAGTTTGTCAATTTCCCTGTGCCTTTTAGCACCTTTTTTTGATAGCAGAACACACTACAGCAAAAATTAGTGGTCAGATCTCACGCAGTGTCCCTTTAAGGCACGAGTTTCCAACATGGTGCTCGCGGGCGCACGGGTACCCTCTAAGGACACCTGAGGTTCTGAAGCTCACCAGTGCTGGGTCATTGTGATTCTCTAATAAAAATTATTTTCTAAGTTGTTGAGTCTATATAACCCTATTTCAAATACTTAATATGGTAATAACATAGCAACAGTCCTGTAGTTACAACACGATAAGTTGTTATTCTAGAAATGCATATCTAACTGGGTACCCTTTGTGCTAATTAGTAAGAAAAAATAGCTCTCAGTTTGAAGAAAATGGTTGGAAACCCCTGCTCTAGGCCAATTGGATTGTAAATAACTAAGGAAAATGCATTGGATTTTATCTCATCACAGTATTACCGTAAATTCCGGACTATAAGCCGCTACTTTTTCCCCAAACATTCAACCCTGCGGCTTATTCAGTGATGCGGCCAATTTATGTAATTTTCCTAACGGCCAACAGCGGCGCTCGAGTACAAAAGGTAAGATTTAGACCGGTGGAATATATGCGCCGAGGAAAACAGGTAACAGAAGCTACTGCACATAAACTTTACCTTGCGAGCGTGTTGCTAGCGTGTTTTGGAATAAGGGAGCGCCGGACGACGTCTATATGACAAAGTTTCTTTCCAATACTGAGGAAGACGACTTTGACGGCGTCAATTATAAAGATGTAGATGAGGACGGTTTACCGTAAGTACTGTATGATTTTCTTTAGCAAACTCGTTTACTGTGTTGCGAGCGTGTTGTTAGTAGCGTGTTGCTACCTGTCACAGGCACGGTTTGGGATAAAATTTATATTATTATTATTATTAAAGCTTTGAAAACTCTCTTGGTGTACCGTCTTTCTTTGTAAATATGTGTAACTATGTATGATATGTATTTACAACTGTATATTTTTGTAACAACGGGGGCTCATGGGAAGTGGAGTAAAGGTGAGACGTGTTTGTGGACGCAGCGGACAATAGTGGAAATATATTTTCCCCACCCTTAACTTTGGAAATATACATTTTTTTTCCTTGGATTACTTTCAACGGGACCCGGACTCTGCAGGTCTGCATCACACCTTAAGTACCGGTATCATTCTCCGTTCATTTTGCCGGCCGTGGTTTTTGAACTGTGTACTTTATATTCAGTTACAACTGCGGGCCTTGAAGTCGGGATTGGGTTAATTTTGTGAATGTGTTACATGTTTATAAAGTGGGCCCATGCGTCTTATATACAGGTGCGGCTTGTGTAAGTACAAAAGCGGTAATCCTCTTAAAATGTTGCGGGTGCGGCTTATAATCTGGTGCGCTCTATAGTCCGGAATTTACGGTAATTCTGTAAAGGAGTATCACAGGAAAGAGTTCAGCCAAACAAAAATTGTACAACGTGCATCATGTAAATGCCTTTTCTTATGTCATTCCTAATAGTCTAATGATGACACAATGGATTTGGGCCTACATTTATTATAATAATAATAATTATTGTTATTAATACGGTTGGGCGGCGAGAAAATATACATTTAACCTAAGATAAGGTTGCAAACCAATGCTTTATATCACTTTCCATGTCGCCATTAATAATGGACGCTTATGTGTGCTCTGGTAGCCCCAATTGTAGCTTTATCTTCACAGTGACGGCGCCTCACCTGACAGCAATTCCGTTTCATATATAGGTAAATATGTCAAATATTAGAACAGAAGAACGATTCCTTACCATATAAAGCAGTCCGTGTTATCTGCCCACCCATTTCTGTGCGCCGCTTAAGGGTCGCCGTGTATTAGGCTGATGCTAGGCAGGCCGCTCGTGACATGTTTCCATCCAAAGGTAGCTTCTCGCCCGAACGAACACATGCAAACCTCCTCCTTGTGAGATGTTGCTACACGTCCATGACGACAACTCTCCCTCCCGACCGGAGTCGCATCTGTCACAACGCTTTACATAAAAGGCGGAGACTCCACTCTTAACACTGTCACTGCCACCATTGAAACGCCTCCTTAACGGTGATGTATCGTTCGAGAACGAAAGGGGTTTACCAGCCGGCTCCTTGAAGTGAATGACAGGAGCAGGTGTTGTGGGTAAATTCGACTCCCTGCTAAATTGGAATGCCCTTCGCACAGGGTTACTTTAACTGGATTACTTTCAATTACTTTTGGATTACTCCGATACCAAATATGCTAATAAAAGACAAAAGAAACTAAATATGAATAAAATGATGACTCACAACACATGGTAAGCTTTCTCTCCTGGCTTTGATCTCTTTGATCTCCGCTAAAACGAACATAAAATGCGACAGAAACAAAATGAAAATAAATCCAAACAGCTTGCCAACATCATTTTTTGCCGTTCCATGTATTCCGTTACTCCCCAAGCCTGCACAAAATTTGGTAATTATATTCATATTTAGTTTCTTTTGTCTTTTATTAGCATGTTTGGTATTGGAGTAATCCAAAAGCAATTGAAAGTAATCCAGTTAAAGTAACCCTACCCAACCCTGCCTTCGCACAAATACGCACTATGGTTTTCACCCCAAACCCCCTTTTTCCGTTACAGAGGACAGGATGGGTTTAAATGCGATGGAAAACGCCTACACATATTCCTGTGTTGTGTCTTGGGTGAGTACACCCTGACGGTGCCAATCCCTTTCTAGGCTGTTTTATTTGGGGAGGGATTTTCTCCCCCGCATGAAACAGTTTCCATGTTTACCAGTAGCAGGAAAAACCTTCTGATCTGACTCAGATACAGCACTTTCATCAGTCTCCCGAAGTCCAAAATCCAGAGCCTTCAGCTGGTACCAAATGCAGCAGCGAGGCTTTTAACTAAGACAAGAAAGTTTGATCACCTTAACCCGATTTTAGCTATTCTGCATTGTCTCCCTGTTAACTTAAGATGTGATTTTAAGGTTCTGTTGGTAGTATATAAAATCATGCATGGGCTTGCTCCCTCATATCTTTCAGATTTAATACCCCCCTATGTTCAGGTCCGGAGCCTTCGCTCTGAAAATGCTGGCCTACGCGTGATCCCAAGAGCCAAGAAGAGATCCGCAGGTTTTAGAGCGCTCTCCATTCAGGCCCCGGTGCTGTGGAATGCTCTTCCCCCTAAGATTTGATCTTTAACCTGAATGGAAATATTTAATAATAATAATAATAATTTCCTTGTATTGTCATTCTGTGTAACAATGTACACAGAACGAAATGTCGATTGCACCTGACCCGTTGTAGCGAGCCGATGCGGCCGCAGCCAACAGAGGGCGCCGCCGACCACTTTTTAAGTCTTAGGAATGACTCGGCCGGGGCGCGAACCACCGACCTCCCAGTCTCAAAGCGGGCGCCTTACCATCTAGGCTACTGAGCTGGTAAATCTAAGCTTAAAACACTCATTCTATTCTATAGCATATGAATAACCTATATTTGATTTTCACATTATCTGTGTATTATTTGCCCTTATGTAGGTTTTAGATCAGGGGATGGTGTAGTAATAGTCTTGGGTTTGCAATAATCTGTGGTTTGTTCAGCCCTTTGAGACTCTTTGTGATTAAGGGTGTCACAAATAAACATGACTTTACTTGACTTGACTTCTTTCATGAAGCATTTTTATCATGATGCAGGAAAAATGACTTTTTGGTCCAGTGTAAAACTTTTTTGAAAAAAGTAAGTGTACTTGATTATGGAACTATGTGTCTTGTGCGTCGCATGTAGAACTCTAAAATATTTCTTGTGTACAATTCTTCGCGCCTTGTACACATTACCTGGCACAGATTTTAGCCATAGTGAAAATTATGCATCGGACAGCCCTCTCTCTTTAAATGTACACATTAGATATACACATTTCCCATGCTGTAAAGTAAAACATCTCTGCCTGAAGTTGCTATGTGTATTTTGGGTATACCTAAGACATGCGTCTGCTCTAAAATGCCCGACTGAAACCACATCACCGTTTTGATAGTTCCATTAGTGTGGTCATGTGATGTTGCAACAAAAGGGAATCGGTGAATTATTGAAAAATATGATTGATAATATTACTAAATATTTTTAGTTCAAACAAATATAATTTTAATGTATGTGGTTACATTTTAAGACTTTTGAAATTGTGATTTAAGACATTTTAACGCCAATTAAGGCCATTTTGTTAGACGGATGAATTCAATGACTTTTAAGACTTTTCCAAAAATCCGCGGTAACCATGTACCAAGTATATAAACTGTAAGTGGTTCATGCTTTACTGTGCTATTAAATTCCCTAAAACACGAGATACAAAATCGTTTTAGTGACGTTCATTCCGAAGGGGTAGTTTTTTGGCCTGTTCCCCAGCAATCAAGAGCCGATTCCCTTCGGGACACTAATTTTTCTCTTGTGATTGGTCAATATGCATTTTTCTTCAGGGATTCTTTTTTCTTTTATTACATTTTTCTCTTTTTTCTTCCTCTATTTTATTATTTTTTTGTCTTTTTTTATATTGTCTCCCCCTTCTCAAGTCATCCCATGCATAATAGTAATTGATAATTGGTAATATATGGATTCAAGTAACCGAAACGATCTAAAGAGCCGCTTGGAAGCCGAGACAAACGGCTCATTTTATCAAGCCTAGTAGGAAGAGCCGTTTCTTCAAAAAGAGCTGGAATTCTCATCACACCCCCGCGAAGCAGCTGATTGTTGTGATGGGATTTCCGGCTCTTTTTAGAGAACCGGCTTTTTTGGCATGGCTTACTAAGAGGAGCCGACTCTTTCTGGAACCAAAAAAATTGTTTTGTTTTTAATCTGGGTTACTAATAATACACAAAAATGAAACGATTTAATTCATGTGTTTTAGAGAAAGAGCAGGCGAGCGTATGTTTCGCGGGGTGATGGGTCTCTTGGATCACTTCAAAGAGCTGGCTCATAAAGTCCTTTCGTTCGGAAAGAACTCATCACTGGCTAATTGATTATACGTCCGCTTAATTGGAAAACCTCGCGGGTGACTAATGCCTTGTTCAAAGATTGTATATTTCTTCATCGACTGGCTTGTTTATTCATAAATAATGACATAATCGTGCGCAGTTCTAGATTAAACA
Organism: Urocampus carinirostris; assembly: GCF_059441175.1. Taxonomy (NCBI): domain Eukaryota; kingdom Metazoa; phylum Chordata; class Actinopteri; order Syngnathiformes; family Syngnathidae; genus Urocampus; species Urocampus carinirostris. The sequence continues at coordinate 11,742,520 of NC_142356.1, forward strand.
TTCAAAATGTATTTGTAGTTTATGACTGATGTCTGCGATATCAGGAGGCTTTAAGGCAGGGGTGTCAAACTCATTTTAACTCGGGGGCCACACGAGCGAACAAACATTCTGTCGGGGGCCGGACTAGTAGATTAAAGGGAAAGAAAAAGAGAGATAAAGAAATAAGAGAAAGAGGGAGGGAAAAGGAGAGAGGGCGGGACAAAGAAAGAAAAACAGAGAGAGGGAGAGAGCGTGAGAAACAAAAGATAAAAAGTCGTGAGAGAGGGGGAAGAGAAAGGGAGAGGAAGAAAGAAATTCAAAGAGAAATAGAAAGACAGAAGGAAAGAAATGAGAAAAGAAAGCACGAAGGGTATGAAGAGAGAAAGAGA